>NC_048596.1:267036643-267404143 GCF_003668045.3 Cricetulus griseus | reverse complement strand
CATTCTGGTCCTCTTTGGTTCTCCCATCTCACTACTTCATGGATTAAGAAAGAGAAAATGTATTTTCCTGGTTGACTTTTACCACACTCTACTCACCCCCTGAAGTATAGGCTCTGTATGGGTCCCTGAGGCCTCAGTTTGGGATGTGACCATGACCAAGCATTTCCTACCTTCCCCTAGAATGTTGTGAACCTTGCTTAATGGTAAAGGTCTTGTGCTGTCAGTTTTCACACTAGAATCTGTAAATGGCTTCTAAAGATCACAGCAACCTTGGGGAAACCTGTTGTTTCCTCTGAGATGAGAATTCACAACTTTCATTGCATTCTTGTCCATGATATTAAAGACCACTTCTTTACAAATGACAGTGCATGTGTCCAAGACAAGCAATTGCCCCAAAAGAGCTCCAACCTGCCGAAGGAAAGCCAACATGCTATGGCTCTATACCTGGTGCTTCGTGGCTGTCTAGAAAGTCGACAAGTTTTTGAAAATGAGTGCGTGTGTATGACTTTCAACCTGATTCTAGCCAAACATGTGACACATACCTACAATAAAGCACCCAGGAGTCTGAAGCAAGCAACTTAGGGATTTAATTGAGGCCAGCCTAGGCTATATGATATATTCAAGGCCACTGTGTACTGCAGTACTGGTCTCAGTTGAACTTCTACCAAGAGAACTCTAAGGGGCTACAGGTGCAAGCTACAGTGCTTGCTTTGCATGGGTGAGGCCCAAGGACTCAGTTTCCAGCTCTGAGAAGCCAATGATTCTTTTTGCTTCTAGCAGAGTCCACAGATTCTCTCTATAGTATAATTTCATGTCTGCATTATGAGCCAAATCATAGAGATAACTTTGAGTCCTCTGCTCAGGAAGCCATCTGACACAAGCAGAGAGGAAATAATGTTCATCTTTGTTGCATATACTAGAGGAAATCTTTTGTTTTTTTTTCCTGAATAAGACAAAGGCTAAGGTAGTCCAGCTGAATTTTTATGTTTGATTTCAACTTTCACTTGAAAAATGCAGGGCAAATATAGACGTGAAACCCATTTCCATTTTAAAATAATGAGCTAACCCACTGACTCTCACAAGTATAGAGAGTTGATCACAAAAGAATGACTCTAAAAGTCATGATGCAGAGTGGCAATATTACATATATATGTATTATATATATATATTAAAATTGAATGGTGTGCAATATCAGCATTACAGAAAAAGCTGCACAAGCCATTAGAATATATATTTATAATACACATTCATACCATATACATAAGATGTATGTAATTACTTTAAATGCAGAACATTAAATGAGGTTTGTAGCATCATACTTCTCTCATTTTAAAGTCTACGGTATAGAAAGATTCAGAAAATATTGAGAACCAGCATAAAGCAGGTCATATATTGACTGAACTGCTGCAAACACAAACAATAAAGGGGAAAGAACAGTGAATAGGTCTTTGATAGTGAGTCTTCAACATATCAAAATCCTCACTTAGATGTTGGATTCTCGCTTTTCAATAGTCAGAAAGAAAAAAAGCTAGAGAGGCCAAAAGACAGGGTAAGACAATTACAGGAGCTGTAGGGAAAGGTTACCAGGCAGTAAGAGGTATTTCCTGGGATATCTGATCATAAAGATTAGCAGGGCCCTTTTCTAAAACACTATGGGAGTCAGACTCTTGTGCGGGCTCCATGGACAGTCTTTCATCTCCTCCTTTATCCTAATGGGTCTCTAATCTAATGGAAACAAACAAGGACTTAAATACTCTCCTGTAGACTGAGAATTTCCCTTCTTGACCTCACCCCTGTGTTCTTTTGAGCATATGGCAGTAGTTGAAAAGATTTAATACAAAAGCAATCTGCTGGCTACTCCAGGAGAAATCCCGTATGGATCAGCAGCAGAAACTCGATTCTCCATTTCTAAAATGCAGCCCAAACAGCTTATCTGGTTTTCTGTGTGTATGATCGTTGCATTTCCAAGATTAGAAGCTCACTGTAGCAAAGGCAATTAACTGAATGATGAGTCTGTGCTAATGTGGCGTGTGTGTGGGCAGCAGAGATAGCTTGCTGCACCCAATGCCTCTGTCCCTCATTTATCATTTCCCACATTTAATCTTTGCAATACAGTGATTTCTGAGGGCAGAGCCAAACACTAGAAAAAATCAGTTTTTTTAAAACAATTTCATGTAAGAAGAAGTTTATTAGAATCCAAACTATTTCTCAAGTTAAAGTAACTATTTCATTCCCTACAGGACTTCAAAGACACAATTGGTGACATCAGGACTGCTTTTGCCAGGGTCCATTTCTACAAATTCTATGACTATTTACTATTGTAATAATGTGTTTTCTTCTTTAAAATTTTAGGCAAGAGGGGAATTAAAAAAAATACTTAATATTTAGGGAATTTCTTTTAGACAGAGTCAGTCAGAGCCATCATTATGTTCGTGGTATCAAGGTATCCCTGGTACTTCTACCAAGAGACTGGAGATTTGATAATAACATGACCTTGTAATCATCATGTGCTTTTATGCATGGTGTCATCTACAAAGATGAGCAACGTCTTCTTTTCAAATATGGATGCCCAATGTTTCTTTTTTCTTACCTAGCTGTTCTTGCTAGGAGTGTTAGCACTATATTATATACTTTCACAAAGTTGTTAGGCACACTGGGCAGATAGCCCAATGGGTAAGGTTCTTGCTGAATCCCTCTCACATGGCAGCTCACAACCAACTGTAAATGCAGTTCCAGGGGATCCAACATCCTCTTCTGGCCTCAAAGGGCGCTGTGTGCACATGTTTCACATACACACACGAAGGCAAATATTCACACACATAAAATAAAAATAAACAAATCTTTTTAAAATGTACAAAAGGAATAAACAAACAGCTCTAAAAATAAAGCACATGGATAAGAATACGAAAAATGTTCAGCCCCACTAATCATCAGAGAAATGCAAATTGAAAACATAATGAGATATTATCCCACCATATCGAGACTGGCTGTCATCAAAATGACCAAAAACGAATGCTGGCAAAGATGTGGAAGGGGAAACTCATGATCTGGGTGGGAATATAAGTCTCTACAGCTAGTTTGGAAATAGTATGGAGACCCCCGAGAAGTCTTTAGGTACAGCTACCATCTAATTCATCTAGGCTACTCATGGGCATAGCTCCAGAGGAGATAAAACCCTCATACCAAAAGGTGACTCACACTCCTGTGTCAGTTACTGTGCATAACAGTATGAAACCAACTCAAATGTCACCGGTGGATGAGTAGATAAACAAAATTGGATGCATACACAGAGTGGGTTACTATTCAGATTTAAAACAAGAAATGAGAGAAGGCTGATACGGATAACAGGAAGACAAGAGTGGGAAGGGACCAACTGGAATGAATTGTATACATGTTTGAAATTGGCTGAGAACAAAATTAATTTTTAAAAAAAGACATAGGACTGTATTGCTTGCATCAACTAGGATGGGCTGGGGGACCCTTGTGTTGAGCAAGATAACACAGACATGGAGACAAATACCCACCGCTATCATTCAGTTGTGGAAATGTCTGAGTCAATCTTGTAGAAGGTGGCCATGAAATAGTTGTCCCTAGAGGCTAGGAAGGGTCAAGAGGAAAGAGGTAAAACATTCAGCAGGAATGCCAAGGCACACTCACAGGAAGGAAGTGGTTCTGGCTTTCTGTAGGACAGTCACAGTGGCATCTCTGTTGAGAGATGGGGGCTAGAAACAGAAGAATCACTCCTGACATATTGCAAAATGACTGTAAATACAAAACTCCTAACATGTAAAACTAACGTTGGAGGAGTTGGAGAAACCTGTTATAAGGATTAATCACTCATCATCATATTCCTGTTTCGAATTACCATGCACAAATATGTCACAACAAGAAATGATTGGAACAATCAGGAAAGTTATTCACAGTAGCCAACACTGTGCCCAAAGCCACTCACTACTTCCAGTTACAACAGGTTAACTGGCTGTCATCCTACCTAAACTCATTGTACTTGCCTGGCAAGGGCAACCCCTTGTACCTCTTCTCCCTCACTTCCCATTTTCAAATGCTTTGCTCTCTCTGGAATTGTTTTCATTGATGAATCTGTTCTCCTTTTAAACATTTCAACACAAAACCTCCTAATTACCATTTTTTCTGGGGTAATTTTATGTGTCAATTTGGCTAAGCCATGGTATCCAGGTTTTGACTGAACACCAAGCTAGATGCTCAGATGCAATTAACAGTCAAGTAAGTAGGGTTTAAGTAAAGCATCTTCCTCTCCATCGTGTGGGTGGGTCCTATGGAATCTGTTGAAAAACAAAGACCAAGACTCCTTGAGGAATCCTGCCCCAATCTTCAGATAGTAGCTGGATGTTTCCCAAAGATTTCAGAACTTCCAGAAATGCTCCTCTATTCTTATTGGCATTAGGCTTTTTTCTTCCCATTCTCTCTTCATTCTGTCCCACTCAGGCTTTTCCTGCTACCACCATTCCACTGAGATGTTCTCATTAAGATTTCCTTTCCCCATTACTGAAGCTGCTGAAACGTCTTAATCTCCCTTATATTCTAGATCACCTATTGCTTCCCTTTCTTTCCTTGACTTATAGGATTTACTATTGCCTTATGCCCACCCCATTTCAGAATCCTATGATACAATATTCTCTATCTCAGTAACATCTTAATATTGGGGTTTTCCCTGGGGCTCAGTTCACATTCTTCATTTTCACTCAGTCCCATGTCCATAACATTCATTTTGGTGGCATTCACACTAATTGGTTATCCAACACCAAATGGTCAGCCCTGAAAACATACATTCAAGTAAAATTGTACAGATTTAGTAGGTTGTGTTTAGGAACACATGTAAATACACACATGCATGTGTGCATATAACAACAATTAATAATAAAGGGGGAACAGGAATATGAAAGAGAACAAGGGGAGTATATGGGATGGTTTGGAGTGAAGAAAGGGAAGAGGGAAATGATATGATTATATTAAAAACAAAACATAGAAATAGTAATTTAAAGTTAGAATCTATAGCTGCTGGAAATTCACAAATGTTCACAGCCCAGATGTCTCCAGCTTCCAGATCTATTTACCCAAGTGCCTACAACAGCATCTTCAGAGCTGAGGAGATGGTTCAGGAGGCAAACTGCTTGTTGCACACAACCCTAACAAACTGAGTCAAGCCCCTCAGAATGCACATAAAACCTGGACACAGTAGCACACAACTGTCTGAAATCCCAGGATACCCATATGGGAAGGTGGGAGGCCAAAACTGGACACTTACTGGAAGCCTGTGAGCCAGCTACCCTGGCATCCACAGTAGTAAACAGCAAGAGGTACCTTGTCTCAAGTATATTGGTGAAGGTGGAGTGACACCCATCATTGTTCTGTGACCACCACACACAGGTTGTGGCAGGCACACTCCTATACACAAACACTCAAACATACATATATAAACATACTCACATACAAACACATGCACATCATAAACATAAAGTGGATTTCTAACTGGACATAACAAAGATCTCCAACACATTTCAAGGACACCTTCAAGCAAAATTTATTTGCAGCACTTCCCATCTCAACTGATGGGAGTATCTTTCTTCTAGTTACAAAACACCCTTGTAATCCCTGTCCTGCCATTTCCCCAGTCTCTACTACCAGTACCTCCACAGTATGGTTTCTATTGTCTCCTTTGCTTTAAGACATTCATAGAGAGAGTTTATCTGTCTGTCGGTCTGTCTTTCTTTCCTCCTTTCTCCTTCCCATCTATCTATCTATCTATCTATCTATCTATCTATCTATCTATCCATCCATCCATCTATCTGTCATCTCTCTATATACCTATCTATACAGTGCTGGGGTCAAACTCTGAACACGTTAGGAGCCAGCACACTATAGTCACCAAGCTATATTTCAGCCCTCACAGAGAATCTCTTTTAAAAAATTTGAGAATTTCATACATAGCACAGTGGATTTTATCATATTTAACTCCTCCCTCTCCCCCTCCAACTCCTCTGTTAACATTTCCCCCAACATTTCCTTCCCTCTCAAATCCATGTCCCTTTCTTTTATAATTACTTATTTTATTCTCTCTCTCCCTCCCCCTCTCTCATACGCACATCTAATGAATCCAATTAGTGTTGCCTATATGTACATGGATGTAGGGCTAACCACTTGAACACTGGAAACCAATCAGGGCCCTCTTCCTTGAAGAAAACTGGCTCTCCCTTTCTCCCTGCACCTAGTCAGTATCAAGGACTGCCTCTAGCTCCCAAACTCAGGCAGAGCCTTGGAAGCTCTTTCTCATAGGGGATCTTCTAACAAACACTTAAAAGCCCCAAGGCATTGTGCAGCCTGGCATACCATAGCGCTCCAACCTTTTCTACTGCAGTCCCTCACAATCTATCCAAGTTGTCCATTTCAGACATCAGATACGCTTCTGCTTAAGGGCTATATCTACTTTCTGTGGCTGTCATAACTAATTAGCATGAGTGTGATGGCATACATCAATATGCTTTGTGACCTTACTGCTTTCTAGGTCAGGGCTCCCTGGTGACTCTGGGGGAGGATCTGTTCCCTGATCTTTCCCAGTGTGTAGATGTTGCCACATTCCTTGATATGTGTCCTTTCCCGTCATCTGCAAAGCCTGCAGCTCAGCATTTCAACTCTCTGTGCCTTCCTTCTGCATCCATTCCCTTGCTCTTAGACTTTGAAGGATTCCTGTGTTATAACCTTAATCCATCTGTGTTTCCATCCCCTTATACCTTATACTCTAACATAGTCCAAGACACAAGATGTGGACACAAGAGGGCGTGTTCTTCCATCTACCACAGGGGCTTAGCTGTAGCTACGCCCTCTTCCTGAGATGCTTCTCCACTTGTTTCTGCATACATGGGAGTTGGCAATGGTGCTTGGAACTTGGTAGCCCAAGTGCTTGTGCTGTCATGTGCTGAGTTTCACTGGAAATATCTTGATATCTAGGAAGACCTAGACATTCTCACATTCTCATTCTCTCTCTCTCTCTCTCTCTCTCTCTCTCTCTCTCTCTCTCTCTGTGTGTGTGTGTTGGGTGTGCCCAAAGAATATGACATTAAATTAATAATAACAATAATAGTAATAGTAATGAAGGAAACAGTTTAGAAACAGGAAAAGAGACAGACCACCAATGGGCCTGATACAGACCTTTAATTGCAGCTTCTAGGGAGTCTGAGGCAAGGGTATCACAAGTTCAAGGCAAGCCTTTGCTACAAAGAAAGTTTGAGGCCAACACATGCAACTTAGTAGGACCCAAAATAAAGTAAGATGGAGGCTGGGACTTCATCTCAGTGAAAGCAAGCTTTCCAAAGACGTGGGTTAATATCATGGTACCTCAAGGAAGGGTGAGATTAAAAGAGAGAGGGGTAGGAGAGAAAGAAAAACTGTCACACTAAAATGTCTCCCTTGCTCTTTGAACAAGGGTGGTTGCATTCTCTGTGTGAGTGCAGGTAGTAGATACTGAGTTCAATTTTTTAATTACTCCTGATTCTTACCCTTATTACCCCCAAAATTGTTGTGATGATTTTACTTGGGTTGAAACAGAAACTTCCACAGTCTCCTGGGTTGCTTCTACCACTGAGCAGTATCAGCTGTTTTTCATGCTCACTTAAAGATGAGAGGCCTGCATTTGTGATCTTCAAAATATGTCTCTGTCATTTCTTTGTGTCTACTGTGCCATAGTTATTCATGTATATGTATTTAAATCTTCTTAGCATCTATCCTGGGCCTTACCCCAGACTGGATCTGCAATGCATCCGGTTAAATATTTGATGCATGAACGAGTCCATCAAGAAAAGGATGAAGGTTGTTTGGGGACTGATCTCTGCAGGAAGCAACTTGAGAAGTCTTTCTTCAGCTTAGTACAGTGATGCCAGAAGTAAGTAGACTTCTGCTAAGTTTCAGTCTGCGGTCCCTATGTGGTGGCTTTGTCATCACCAAGCAATTGTCTGCTAGCATCCCTCACCAGCTTCCAATCAATAGGCTTCGCTCAGGAATATGCATGGAGCCCACAGAAACTGGGCGCTGGCTCTCCTTGACAAAGCCAGTTCTTGTTTAGTCAGCCAAGAGCTTTTATTCTGCATTCAGAAGACAAAGCAGCAAGCAGGAGCTTGTTGGGGGAAGAATAAGAGCTGCCAGAAGTAACAGAGGAGGGTTCATTCACTTGTCACTCGTAGCCCATCCCCTGTCTGAAGCATCTTTAGCCTCCTAATTGTCTCCCTCCCATTTTCTGCATCTGTCTCTCACAGGCTGAACACTCCCAGACAGATTTACAAATTGGCTCCGAAATCATGCAGCTATAAGGATTCTGACTCTATAAAATACACACTTCCCCTGCTTGTGTTTATTAACCAAATGCAAGCCCAGCTATTTCATTTCGTCCCTTGTCCACCTCATTAGGCTGCAGGTTGCCCCAGGCAAGATTGAGAAGTAGATGGAGTTAGTGTTTTGTCCTGAGTTTCTCCGTTCCTGGTTCTGTATTTTATAGGCATCTTCCCTGTTTCTTTCAAGGGTTCTCTTGAGTCAGTATGAGATTTATAGTCTCATTTACACCTAGTTATGACTGACATAATGTAACACTCTATCTGGAGGTACCTGTGTTTTAAAATACATTGCTTGGGACAGACAGTGTGCCACCTAGAGGAATCAAAAATGCCTGTTGTGTTACTGTAAATGCCAGTGATTGTAAAATCCAGTAAATCACTGGGTGGATGTGATATCCCCAATCAGGGAACTTCTAGCACCCTTCAAATCATACTGAGAAAGAAGGTGTGCACTGAAGATATTGACATTGCTGTCCCTGAAGACACCATTCCTCATAGCAAAGAATTAAGAGAGTTTTATTCCCGTGGAAAATAAACAACCAGCCCCTGTGCCCACATAGTGAACCAGCAAGTGAAAAGGCAGAAGGCCTAGCCTGTGTGAAGGCATCTTTCTGATTTTCCTGGTCTGGCTTCTGGGGAACTTTTGCTTGATTTTGACAGCTTTTCAGAGGAAGAACCAAGGCTTTGGAAGTTAAGAGCTCATGGGTCACATATTCTATCTTGTTTCCTACAAATATGAACCTAAACCCATGCCTGCCTTCTTGTGCTGAGAACTGCCTTCATGGTTGCCCATGGCCTCCCAAAATGAAATCTAAATTTTGCCTTCCATGGAACCCAAGACTTCCCTTCTAACCCCTTCTTCCAGCATCCTCTCCTTCATCCCTGCTATATTACATAAGTACTTACAGTATCCTCTGTGGTAAAGACAACACACTCAGAAACTCCCCAAATAGGATATATTTCCTTGGGACTCTGAACACTTATTGTACTGCTTTGTCTTAAATCATCCCCCAGTTCAATAAATCTTCTTGATGCTTTAAAGAATGGTCCTCTTATCTATGGTCTTCACCTCCATCATACACTAAGCTTATCACAATGCAGATGTTGCCTATTTCTACATCTAACCATAGTCTGTGTGCTCCTTGGGGTTTTTTTTTCTAATAGTCATGATGCCTGGACCTTGTCTAAATCCTGACAGATAACAAATACTAAAACCCTAACTGATGGGTCATTGAATGAATAAGTCAAAGGTATTTGGGAAAACTACACAGTACCTTGTATTCTGTAAGTGCAATACAGCTTCTTTCTTAAAACAAACACTAAACCAGAAGCCCACAAATTAACTTCTTAGTCAAATTTGACCCATCATTTCTCAGTGTAATAAAGTTTTATTGTAACATGGTCATACCTACTCACGCTGTTATGGTCAATGGCTACACTTGTACTCCAACAGCAGAGTTTCAATAAAGGCCTTATGAGCCACTAAGTTTAACATCTTTACTTACCTACAGTGCCCAATCCTTTACAGCAGTGGTTGTCAATCTGTGGGTTGTGACCCACTTGGGATCAAATGACCCTTTCTGAGGGTCACCTAAGACCATCAGAAAACACGGATATTTACATTGCAATTCATAGCAGTAGCAAAATTACAGTTATAAAATAGCAATGAAAATAATTCTATGGTTGAAGGTCAACACAACGTGAAGAACTGCAGGTCACGGCATTGGGAAGGTTGAGAAACACTACTTCAAAGCAACAGTTGGGCAAGGTCTGCCTTTGTGGAAGAAAGAGAGATAAAGAGCTGTGAGATGCAAGGTGGGGAGAGAGACTTGGCAGAGGAGAAAAGTGAAAAGTATGGAGGTGGCTTTCAGTTTTCTCTACTCTAAAGGGAGGACTGATTTCCACATGCCCTCGCAGATTGGAAGCATGGGACACGGAAGGAGTATGAGGACACATTCACACTAGGAGCCTGGAACCCAAGGGTGTTGTTGTCAACTGTTTACTAAGGCAGAGAGAAGGGCAAAGCTGAAGTTAGTAAAAGCACCAAGGCCCAATAACTGCAGCAGAGAGCTTTTCAGGTGTCCTATTAAAAAGAGTTCTTTGTCCTGGTAAATACCAGGATAACAGTCTGTTCTCAGAGCCCCCTTCCTGCACTTTATTCTTAATGAGCCTCCTAATGAGTGTGCAGTATTTATTTCCTTGAGAGACTCATCACTCCCCATTTCAACCCATTATTTACACATATAGCCTAGTGTGAAAAGGTCCAAAAGACATCCCAGTGACTCCTCCCTGCTCCTTTCCAATGGCCTCTGTCACTCCTTCAGAACAGAGCGGCTGAACAAAACAGCAGGTTTCTCTGTTTTCAACAAGACAGAAAACACAAAGGCTGGGAAGCATCGCTAAGCTCAGGGTTGGGCTCTAGCTAGATCTGTCTGAAAATTTTCACTTGTACAATAATAGCTCTTATGATGTGTTATTTAAGCCTCAGGAAAACACCAGCTCTTAGCACCTCAAAATGCAGGGAGCAAAATCAAAAGACTTCTCTTAGAACCCAGGCTCTTTTGTGTCATAAACTCATTGTTTTCTTTCTTTGTGTTCATTTTGTGTTATTTAAGCCAGACATTACTACCCATGCCTATAATAACTGGAGAGGCAGAGGCAGGAGGGTCTCTATGATCTCAAGACCAGTTTGCATTGCAGAGTAACTCCTGCTGAGCGGGGCGGAGGGAGATGGAGAGAGAAAGGGGAAAAGGGGGGAAGGGAGGGTCATAGGAAATAGCAGATACTGCAATAGAAATGAGAGTGGCGCACACATTTTCACACCATTAAAAGCCACATAAGGTTTCCCAGCTTTTCCAGAAAAATGTAGATGCGTGTAAGAGAGCCAGAAGACAAGACAGGGATGCTATACCCATGAAATCTCAACAACATACTTGCCTAACAAGGACACACATAATGACAACACCAGCTGACATGTCATTGTCAATGGGGTGAATTTCACAAGACCCCAGCCCTAGATGTAGAGCCACAGGCAAGCGGTGGCTGCAGAGGAAGAGAGGCTGATCTTCTCCAGTGACCAGCCCCATCATGTGTTACCTCATCCCAAGTGAACAGACCTACGCACCTACACATACAAGCAACACTAAGTAGAGGCAAGCAGAGTGGTTAGAAACAATGTAAATACAGGGAACTCATGTATGAAATCTCAAAACATTAAGAAATGGTAAAAATATATTGTATAAGAACGTTTTTAAAGGAAGAAGACTGCTACAATCATGTAACCATGATCTTACATACCCTTAAAAAATAAGAAATCAAAAGAACTTAGAATTCCCATAATATTACATAGCACCATCAAATATCCATTCTGTTCACAGATCTCTAGTTACTTTGTAATCATTGAGTAGAACAAAACTTAGTTTCTCCTAATTTATGGCTTTTTTTTGCCTCATATGGTTTTAATCCAGTACAATTTATTTGTTAAAGATAATACACTTTTAATAAAAATTTCAACATTCTGAATTTTAATATCTTATCATTGTGTGCCCTTTATTTATGTATTAAGAACTAGAATCATACAACTTTTTGAAGATTTATTTTTACTTCTGTGAAGGTTTGTATGTGACAGAGCATGTGTCTCAGCAATTACACGCCAGATGATGTGAAGGGGCCTACAGAGATGAGAACAGGGCATCAGATCCCCTGCACTGGAGTTATAGGTAGTTAGGAACTTCCCAACATTGAGTGCTAAGAAGCAAACTGAAGCCCTTTGGGACAGCAAGGGCTCTGAAGCCCAGAACCATCTCTCCAGCTACTTTAAGTAATATGATTCAGACAGTCACGCTGATAAAATAACACCAAGTTGTAAGTTTCTTCAAACTAATAAAATGATGAGTCAGGACAAAGAGAGATGATCTAAAAATGAAATAAACTGGACATGTGGATAATTATTGAGGCTGAATGATAGGTACAATACATTATTTTACTTTTGCTACCTCATTTAAAGTTTACCATAATTAGGTTTGGGATAAAGCTCAGTGTTTGAAAAACAGCCTAGTATGCACAAGGCCCTGAGCTCAACGCCCAGCATCACAAAAGTAAAAGTTCTTGCAGGTTTCTTTGTCTAGCCATAGTGGTGCAGGCTGTTAAACCTAGTACTTGTCAGGCCAAAGCAAGAGAACTGCAAGTTTAAAGCCATGGGTTAGAAAGTAAATTCATGGTCATCTGGGCCAATTTAGTGGAACCTTGTGTTAAAGTAAAGGAGGGATATAGCTCAGAGGGAGAGTGCTTGCCCTCGAGTACACAACACCTTGGGTCAAGTCCCAATCACAAGAACACACACACACACACACACACACACACACACACACACACACACACACTGCACATGAAAAACAAAGAAAGAGAAAAGAAAAATAGGTTAAACAAAGAAGTTAAGGTGTTCAACTTTGTGCTGAGAGTATTTGGGAATGTATATTTGAAGTTGAGCATGGGCTTAGCATTGGGAAGCCCTGGGTTTAATCCCCAATATTAAAAATATCAAACATATTTCACTAATTGCAGAAAAGTGTTATCCAAATGAAAATCACAACTACTAAGAAGCACAGGAGGCTGGTGTATGAATCCAATAGGACAGGAGGAGTGGGTACATTTCTTTCAGCCCAAACTCTACCCTTCAGTTTCCTGGACCCTGCTTGTTATCCTGTTTTTAGAGCAGCCTAGTGAATTTACACAACAGAGGAGGAGGGTGTGAGGCCTACTGGTTTGTAGACTTTTAGTTACAGTTCACCTTCCTTCTTTTCTTCATCTTCCCCCCTCCTCCTTCTTTGCTCTCTCAACTTCTTCCTGGATGAGGCGAATTAAATCCAGAATAAAATGCTTAGAATGTTCCATATTAGTATTACTTTAAAAGGGAGAGGGCTTCAGTGTCAGAAATAGGGTAGAAGGATACTAACTTGAAGAGGAGAGGACAGATGTATACAATTGTATTAACCTTTCCTTGCAGGAAACCATCAGTGATCTGAGTTACTGACTAGGCCATATCCACTGTGTTAGCTGGGGCCATCATGTTCAAGTCATGTGATGCCTGCTGCCAGGCTCAGCACACATCTTGCCTAATGAACCAAATTTGATACTCATCAACAACTTCTCCAGGATCATGCTTGTCCACATTCCTTGACAATATTCTTTCAGATGTCACTGGACCCTCGCTCAACAGTGCTGTATACACTTCCATAGCAGGAATTCTTACACTTAGACAAAAGTACTGATGCTTTGACTAAAACAATGACTCTTCATTGGCATAACCTACCTCCTTTAGGACATGAGAGTATGTGTGTTTTAAAATCAATTTCATGCCTTTCTAATATAATCCTCCTGGTATGATATAGGGGTCTTGAAATGATATAGTCTAAGGGTTCTTTATTAGGCTTGTTTCCTCTGCCAGTTGAAGAATTAAAAAGCAGAAAAATCTGAAGTGCAACAGGTAGCAGAGAGAAATCTCAAGTACCATAAATAGAATCAGCATTTGAGGAAAGACATTTACTTATTGGGGGTGAGGAAATACACACACATGCAAGAGACACATAGAAAAAAGAACCTCTGCAAAGCAGAGGTGGGACTCAGAAAGACAAAGAAATCAGTCTTTTCTTGGGGGTTGGGCTTTTAAAGCCTCTGAAGGGTTTTCCTCCTATACTTTAGGTTTGGACATTTTTAAAGACAGATAGGATAGTTAATTGGTCAGAAATTGTGGTATGGCATGTCCTTATCCAGTCTTGAATTCTCTGAGCTGATATATCAGCAGGGGGCCTCTGATGGGAGAACAAAAACCTACAAGGCATTTTGTCTCAAGCCAGGGGGTTGAGAAAGAAGATAGCCACCTTAGAGATTCACCAGCTTTATTACCTAGCCATGGCCCCTCTCCCTTTTTGTCTGCCTACCAGAGAGTCTGTCTAAATCCTACTGTCTCACTACAACCCATCATAAAGATAATGGACTAAGTCTAGAAAGCTATGGAAAGATAACCCAACCAGCAACAGAAAAATGTTTTGCCTTCTTCCCTAACTCCTTCAGGTCAGGTTCATCATCCTGGATCTCTTGTGTGTTATATGCCTATATCATCCCTGGGAACCTCATACTCTCTTCTCATACATGCTGGAATTTCCTGCCAGCACCTCCTCTTGCTGTTAGCCATGCCCTTCAGGACTCCTTCTCTGTAGGCTGGCACAAAAGCAACTCCAACATCAGTGTAAACAATGGTCTTGCTTTAAATTACTTCAGGAAATAACTCCACACATCTATGGACACCTGTTTTTGTGGCTTAAAATAAAAAAAGACAGCATCCTCAACAAATTGTAATGGGTAAAACTGGATGGCTTTATGTAGAAGACCACAAATAGATCCATACTTGATCACGCTATACAAAACTCAACTCCAAATGGATCAAAGACCTCAACATAAACCAGATGTACTGAACCTGGTAGAAGAGAAAGTCGAGAATAGTCTTGAACTCACTGGCACAAGAAAAGACTTTATGCATACAATACCATTAGCATAGACACTAAGAACAGAAATTAATAAATGATGTCTCAAGAAACTGAAAAGCTTCTCTATGGCCAAGGACACCATCATTCAGGTGAAATGGCAGGCTACAGAATAGAATATTTTTACCAATAAATGGCTGATATCTAAAATATATAAGGAACTCAAAAATTGGATATCAAGAAAACAACCTAATATATTACAGATCTAAACAGAGAATTCTCTAAAGATGAACACAAGTAACTGAGAAACATTAAAGAAATGTTCCACACCAGTAATCATCAAGGAACTGTAAAACTACTTCAAGATTCTTCTTACTCCAACAAGAACTGCCAAGATCAATAAAACCAATGACAGTTCATGCTGGTGAGGTGTAGAGTAAAGGGAACCGTCATTCATTGCTAGTTGGAGTGAAACCTTGGAAAGCCTTTATGGAAATCAGAGTGGTGGATCCTCAGAATAGATCTCCCTCAAAATCCAGCCATACCATTCTTGAGCATATATTCAAAGGACTTTACAGCCTACTGCACAGACACTTGCTCAACCATGCTCATTGCTATCTATTCATAATACCCAGAAGCTGGAAATTACCTAAATGTTCACCAACAAGAGAAAAATGGGTAGAGAAAACATGGTACATTACACAACGGGACATTACTCAGCTATTAAGGGAAAATGTAATTTGTAGGCAAACAGATGGAACTAGGAAAAAATCACCCTGAATGAGGTAACCCAGTTCCACAAAGGCACATATAGTATGCATCTGCTAAGTTAATTGGAGATGTTAGCGGGAAAGTCCTCAACAAGCAGGTTACAAACCATATAACTACAGAGGTTAAGTATAGAGTAAAGAACTAGTAGGGAGGGATAGGTCTCTCTGGAAAGGGGGAAATAGAACAGATAACTATGGGAGAATGAGACGGAGGGCCAGCTGAAAGGAAGGATCAAACTGGGAGAAGGTGGGAAGATGGGGTAAGAGAAGAAATACCAGGAGGCACAGCTAAAACTAAGACCACTTGAAGAGTCATATGGAAACTTAATACAGTAGAAACTTCTTAAAATATAGACATTTATTAAAGAAATATAAATGGAATCACCAAATAATGGAGAAGACAAAGTCCCAACTAGGCATCACTCACCATTAAATGAAAATTCCAGTTCTGGGAATGGGTTGCATTTAATTGAGTTATTGACTAAAGGGGCTCCATGAAAATGCCCAAACAACCTAGCCTATTGCTAGGTCTATGAGTTGCTCTCCAAAAACTTATGGTAAGGTTGTATTGCTGAAGATAACACCTACATAACTCATTGAATATGGAGATGTCAAGCTGGTGCCTATCTAGAGCCTTCACTCTGACTGACCAGTGTTATGGCATTGGAAGATACTCTGCACACTGCCAGAGGAGAAACATAAACAACAAACCCAGCTATAAACCCTTCAATATACAATAATGAGCTACATGCAAGTTACATTGGTACAATAGTGATATGAGGCTTGTGGGACTAAACAACCAATATCTAATTGGATTTAAAGTCTATTCCATGACGGAATGAATCCCCAACACTGGCTTGGTAGCCAAGAACCTGAGACTAGATAGGCCATGTACCTAGGGAAAAACCAAACACTATTCTTCTGCTAATAGAATGAGGCAATAAAATAACTCTTAGTGACTACTATATCCACCTGTCAGTGTCTTGCTCAGCCATCATCAGAGAAGTTTCTATAGTCAATGAAAAAAAAAAAACACAGAGACCCACAACTGGACAATGTACAGAGAGTAGGAGACCTTGAACACCAAGTTTTAAATGGTATGTCTCCATCAAATTCCTCCCCTCAGGGCCCATGCAACCCAGAGGAAAAGGAGGTAGAAAGAGTATAAAAGTCAGAGGGTATGTAGGATACCAAGGAAACAAGACCTAAAGACAGCAGGACTGATTCACATGTGAATTCACAGAGACTGAGGCAACATGCACAGGGCCTGCATAAGTCTAAGCCAGATGGGGGCCCAGAGCTGAGAGAAGTGGATGCGTGTCCCCATTTCTAACCAGAAGATATCTAATTGATAGCTGCATGCTATGGAAAGTTTAATTTTTTCCAACAGAGTCTCATTTTGTATACAAACCACTTTGAGGGGCAGGCACAAAATGAACTCAATGGTATGTTTGAAGGTATTATGTCCCATAATGATTTGTCAGGTCGTTTTTCTCCTCTCTCCTTCCCTCCCTCCCTTCCTCCCTCCCCCCTCCCTCTCTTCCTCCTTCCCTTCCTTCCTTCCTTCCTTCCTTCCCTCCCTTATGGGTCTTCTGTGTATATATTATGGTTTCTGGTTTTAATGGGATGTCTCTGTGTAGGAATATGTGTGTCTCTAAATCTATATGTGTTTATTGTAATTTTTCTTTGGCTCTTTATCTTCTGTTTGTTTTAGTTTGTTTTTATTTTATTATTAGCATTTAGATAGTTGCCTGTTTGTTTTCTAGAGTGTGTGTGTGTGTGTGTGTGTGTGTGTGTGTGTGAGAGAGAGAGAGAGAGAGAGAGAGAGAGAGAGAGAGAGGGAGAGAGAACATGAACTTGTCTAACCTGGGAGTTGGAGTGGCATTGGGGGAGAGGAAACTATAATCAGAATATATTACATGAAAAATTTATTTTCAGTAAAAGTAGTAAAAATAATTATTTATGGGAACACCTAAGCCATGACTCTTCAGTAACAACAATATCCTATGGATATTCTATGGCAACAGAAGTATTCACTCTCCACAGGTAGCTACTAAACACTAGAACTAAATGTGAGTAGTATGATTGATGGATTTTGATAAGTTTTGTCTCAGCAGACACAAGGTGGAATCCTCTTGAGAGCACTTCAGAAAACATATATCTAATTGTTTTTCTCTTGTTTGAAAAATGGAGCACATACAACTTCCTCTATAAATGAAATTAGATTACTATTCTTTTCCTAATTCATCTTCCCAGTATTTCTCCTAAGAACACAGGGAAAGTCATAAACAGTGAGCTAAATGACATCCCCTTCCCAAGAACACTTGTCATTAAGGGTCAGCTCAATGGCATTAGAGAGACATTTCCCAGACTCTGATCAGAGCTTGATTCTGGGTTTGCCACACACATGAAATGTCCTCAGATGACACTGGAGGCTTCCAGGTCAGAAGCTCCAGGATGGAAAAATCAATCTAGTTAAGACAATGTAACAACGGTTCCAGTGACCCAATGGTAACAAGATGACTCCTAGGAATTTGGGGTGTAGCTCAATTGGAGAGTGCTTGCCTAGTGTGTGTAAGGCTGGGTCCCATCTAGCACTGCAAGAAAACTCAAAGAAGTTTCCTGTGAAATAGAAATGTAAGCTGTGCACAGATGGGAGAATAAATAAAATAAAGAATGCCGTGGTGCCTTAGGTATGCCAGTATCTGTTCTTCCACCATTTGTGTAGAGCAGTTCATAAATTACATTTATAGGAAGAAAGGTGGTTATGGAGGACAAATGATAAGGGTGGTACTATAGCAATAGACAGCTTAGAGCAAAGGCAGCCACATACTTTCCCTCTATAAAGAATAACTTAAATGCAAACTAAGTTAGAGAAATTAAGACTACTGACAACACATTTCTCTGCTTAGAATATTATTTGGCACCACAAAGGTTCATGCTATCTATTAATTGAAGCATTAATCTTTTAATCTTTATCAATAAAAAATCAGGAGTCAGATATCAGGATAAGAATCTGAAAGATGAGAGAAGCAGTGAGCAATAACCAGTCTCCTCCTACCTCCTCCAGTCCTGCATCCAAAAGGGCCAATATCCTCTGTCAGCCCTGCCTTACTACTTCCTCTCTTCTCGCTCTACAGTCCTTCAAACTCTGGTCAGCTAGTGGCTAGTTCTGCCATCTAACTCCAAGGAAGCTTTATTTGTCAGAACACAATCAAAATATCACACGACAATTAATAATTAGGTTCTACATCTAATTTAAGTCAGCATTGATCACACAGAAGCACAAGCCCTTCAAGCTGCATGTTGTTACCACACAAGATGCTTCCTATGGCCACTGACTTACTCAAAGTTTATACCTCTCTTTAAGCTTATAGGGTGGGTGGGAAAAGTCAATACTATTAATAACTATTATCATCTCATTTATATTCAGTGCTAGCTATTTGCTGGGGAATACACTAAAGACATAATGTTCATCAAAATCTCTTTCACAATGGAGAGATGGCCCAATGGTTAAGAGTTTGTTTTGCTCTTGTGGAGGACTCAGGTTCAGTTGCCAGCACTCAGATGACAGTTCACAACCCTCTGTATGTATCTCTGGTTCCAGAGTACCCAATGCCTCTTCAGACTTTTGAGGGCTCCTGTATGCATGTGGTACACACACACACACACACACACACACACACACACACGCACGCACGCACGCACGCACGCACGCACGCACGCACACACACACGCACGCACACACGCACACACACATGGACACGCACACGCACACACAAATGCACACATGCATACACACAGTTGAATAAATATTTTTCAATAACCTCTTTCAATCGTCACAATAACCCTAATAATGGGGGAATCACATCATAGTTTACAGATTATGAATCTAGATATGAAGCGCTTAGTGTTTAACAATAAGAAAGCAGCTAATTACTACCTTGGTAATGAACATGACACTGTAATATAATAAAACGATACTGTAATCAATTGAGAAAATTACATGACACATACACTCAAATACCAATAGTGTACTACTTGAGTATTCTTAATGGTTCGGCTATGTGGAGGGCAGAGAAATGAGAAAGACAATCCATAAATATTTAATATACTTTAGATAGTGACTTTCTCCCCTTTGTAGGATTTATGTATTATTAAATGATTTTAAATTAAGTCATACTACTCGAGTAATTATTGTATTGAGAAAAAATACAATAAAAATTTAAGAACAGTCTGTTTCGTTTCCTTCCTACATTTAAATGAAGTACTACTTGCCAAGTTTACTTAGTTATCTCACAAATAGCTATGGCAAGCTTTCCATGGAAAGCACTGTTTTAGGTTCCCTATATGCGGTGGTGAAGTGTGTGTTTGACGCATTTGCATTTAAGTGACAGAACATATAAATAAGCCATTAGTTGCTAATATTTCAAAATGTAATTTTAAAGAAACTATGAAAGAAAAAAATTTAATGGGGTTCTCTATTAAAAGGCAATTGCACTGGAGCCTGAAGTCTGGGAAAGATCCATCCAATGTCAATGGGAAAGGGAGGAACTGGGAAGGAGCTTTGTAAGCACAGTCTATAGACAAATGCTTGATGGGGCTGCTGCAGGAGTACAGGGTAAATGTAGTGAGTCCTGGTTTGTACAAATAAAGCATGTCGGAAGATCGGAGGATGGAGCTTACCACTAGTTACCAGATCTCCATGGAGATCTGGAGGTTAATACACACAGACAGGAAGTGAGACGGCTGGGTGGAAACAGGAAGTGAGATGGCTGGGCAGAGAAAGGAATATAGGCAGGAGCAAACAGGAACTTGCTCTCTTTTCTGCTGGGAAGCTAGTGAGGTGGCTTTGGCTTGCTCCTTCTTCTCTCTGGTCTCTCAGCAGTTCCCCCCATATTTGACTCCGGAGTTTTATTATTAAGACCTATTAGAACTCATGTTACACGACTCTTTCTGAAGAAAAATGGAAGTGTTCCATCACAATACATCTTGGATAAATATTTTTCTTCTTTGTGCTACCGAACTTGCTGTCTTTTTGTGTGAGTCGGTGAGAGGCAAGATTCTCTTTCCCTATTGTAGAATTGGATGGGCTACCCTGACCCCCCTCACTCCTAAGCATCTTAGATGTAAGCATTTACCAGGGCTCTGAGAACCAGGACTCCAAGTGAGAATAAAACTGTAGCATGAGTTCTAAGAGGTCTTAATACTAAAAACCCGGAGTCAGATATTAGGGGGTGAAAGCTGAAAGATCTGAGAAGCAGAGCAGCCAGCCGCTAGAGCGCTTACCTCTATGAAATCTTCAGACCAAATAGGGTTAGCTCCTGCCTCTGCCCGCTTTATATTCTCCTCTCCACCCAACCATATCACTTCCTGTTTCCTCCTCCCTAGTGCTGGGATAAAAGGCATGAGATCCCAAGTGCTGGGATTAAAAACGTGTGCCACCACTGCCCGACCTCTATGGTTAACTAGTGGCTAGCTCTGCACTCTGGTCTCCAGGCAAGCTTTACTTGTTAGAGTACAAACATGATATCACCACAGAAAACTATGGAGTGGGGTGATGTATCAATGGGCCAAATGTCTGACACTAGCCCTTAGGATCTGACAATATAGCACCATCAAGAGCCCAGAATGGCCACTTTTCTGTGGTCTGACCCCAGCTGTACTCCCATCACCCTTTGTGTTTGCCCATACTCTGTGCATATTTGGTGGCAGGACCCATTCATTTTATTCCTGTTGTTTGTATCCAAGAAGCAGAACAAAGGGCCCTTTGCCTGGATCCCTGAAGAAATAACAGAACTTCTAAAAAGACTGGATTGATCTTTCAGATGTTGTAGACATTTTCATTTTCACTCTCAACTTTTAAACAATAAAATCAGTACTAGCATTCAAAAGACTCAAGCTCAGTGCAAAAACCTTGATCTTTATCTTTTTTGAAGGGGACATCTAACCAAACTGAGCCTCTAGACTCTCGGTTAGCTTTGAGCAGCAGCCCCTACCTACTATAGCAAAGACATGAAATCCAGGTTGCCAGAGTCACTTGTGTGAATTACCCGTCATGGTGGATACTTTTGTGGCTCCTTTTAGTTTCCTATTGGCTGCTCTGTAGACATATAATTATATCTCACTCACTGTCGATGCCACAAACACCTTATCATCCTTTATGTTGTGACCAAACATCCTTTCTTTGATGTATGTCCTAAGTTCCCTGAACAAAGGTGGTCAGCCATTGTATCCCTTGAGTCCTGGTTTCTCCCTATTCTTACCTTCTACTTCTACTTTATCATGATTTCCTTATAAGTTACATGACTCTTTCTATCTGTGACTTCACATAGAGAAAGCCCACTGTGGTGTGTGTGTGTGCCTGTGTATGAATGTGTAATGTGTATGTATGTATATTTGTGGGGGGCGCACACGCATGTGAGTGTGTGCGTGCGTGCGGGGGTACATCTGTGCATGTGCAAGCTTTCATCCCAGAGTAACAGGAACCAACAAATGAAAAACTGTGAAGTTGGTGAGTCTCTTGTCTATTACTTTCTTCATAAAATATTAGTAACAGTTTTTACCTGTCTCACCAGAGTATCTTAAGAATTGATTTATATTTACAAACTACTCAGACATACTTGGATTTGAGACACCGTGAAAGTAAGAACATTATTATTATTATCAACTTGAGGCAAATAAATCGTAAGGAGAATACGCTGAACTGGGGCTGCTTGGTATTTACAATAATATGGGCTTTGCTGGGAATGCTTCCTCTCCAGAAATATCCATCATGAAATGCCTTTTCTTTCCCTAGAAAAAAAGATTTAGAGTCAGGCCAGGCCCCTGTGCTAGTTAGATGTGGCTTCATCTACCCTGGGCGGCATTTACACACATGCTCTGAAAGCTTTTTGCGCACCCTCTAGGTGTTTATATGCCTTGGACAGAAAGGAAAGCTAATTTTCAATTTTTATGATGCAATTGCATAAAATGTTTTTTTTTTTTACACTAAATCATCAAAGCCATGCTTTCTGGATAATTAAAGTTAGAAATAAAAATTCATTACAATTTTTTTTTTTTTACCACAACCTGTTCTGTAGAGAAATGTCACACAGTCTTGTGCCCTTCCCAACCGTCTTTCTGGCTTTCCCACCTCTGAGCCACATGGCCTTCTTGGAAAAGCTATGAACCTTCCTCTCCTTCCACCGGCAGTTTTCTGACGCTGACCACAGCTCCTCACTCTGTCTCACTGTTGATAAACTTGCTCTCTCTCTCTCTCTGGAAAATTTCTGGCTCTCTTGAACATTCATCTTCCTGTGCCAATGTGAGTCACAGCATAGTTTCCCTGACTTAGCCAAACTTCCCTTGGGTCTCTGCTTTCAGGAATCCATACATAATTCCACCAGAATATTTGTGTATTTGGTGTTTAATCTACTCCTTCTCATATGGAAATGACTCCAACTCTAGATTTTTGGTCACAACACAGCTGCCCTTCAATACAAAAGCCAACTGGTTTTGGGACTCCCTGCAGATATAAAATTCTATAATAAGGAATAGTATTCAAATCAAACATGTACATGCATTCTTGTAATCTCTGAACAACTGACAATACTAAATGCAACACAAATGTGTGTGTGTGGTTGTTATACCATATTGTTTAGGCAATAAGAAGGGAAAATCTGCACACGATCAACAGTGACACAATATGTTTGAATATCTCTGAACCATATTATATGAGCCCATATTTTTGGAACTTATGAAAACAAAGGGCCAATATAAAGTGTCTGATGCATAATGGTCACTAAGTAACAAGCGTGTAAAAAGAATATTAAATGTCATGCTAAGAGTCAGCAACAGAATAATATGCTATATCTGTTGGTATATTTGATATAATGATGGACACTGTTGATATAAAGAGGTCAAAATCTTGGGGTTTTGTGTTGGGAGGCAGTATTCACATTGGCTGTCCTTAATTTTCTCCCCTATACTCCTAGAGGCCTGGATATGAATGTTAATGTTTTCTTAAAAGACAGCTTCATGGTCTAAAAAATTAGGGGAACTAATATACAAAGAGATAACCCCACATGCTAGTGTGTGTGTGTGTGTGTGTGTGTGTGTGTGTGTGTGTCCATGCATGCCATGACATTCATGTGGAGGCCAGATAACATTTTGTTGGAGTTATTTACTCCTACCATGTAGATCTTAAGGACTGAACACAGATCATCAGGCTTATTGGGGACACTCCTCCTCCAACAAGGCCACACCTCCTAATTCTTCTCCAGTAGTTCCACTCGATGATGACTAAACATTCAAATACATGAGCCTGTATTTGAATGGGGGCCATTCTTATTAAAGTCACCACAGTGGGTCTGTGTTTCCATGATGAATATTTAACACTACCATTCCAAATTTCCTGAATTTTGTTTCTCTCTGGTGGGAAGTCTTGACCAGTAATGCAATAAAGCACCCATGTAGAAAGGCAGGTTCTGAATACATGAAAATGTAATGGGTTTTAAGTTTGATTTTCCCAGCATTGCCTGTAAACCCATTTAGAGTTCTTCCTCTCACAGTCAGCCTGGACCTACCTTAGAATCTTTAGGAAAACACCACTGCTTCCCACACCAGCTGTTAGCTTTCTTCCTTGGGTGGGTATGATTCATAAGGAAGCAGAGGGCAGGGTCCAGGTGAAACTAATTTAGGTATTAGCTAGAGGGAACTACTTGTAGATCAATTTTACTCTGACAGATAAATTTGCCTTTGAGATCCAATTATATACAATATCAGGACTAGCATGAATCACCTATCACACTTAGAAACAGCTGCTAATTAAAGCACAGAGATACTAGAACATTTTGATAACATAGTGAAATAGCATTTTTCAGAACTTGAAATGAAGAAAGATTATTATTTATTTCTCAAAGATAATTTCCTCTAGTCATATTTCTAGAAAATTAGTTTTGGGTTCAATGAGCCACAGGGAAATCCATTTTAACAGTTTTTGTTTTCCAACTCTTTTTTTTTAATTCCCCACCTTCCAATATAGTGTTAAAAGTGCAATATTCTAACCAAGAGCTCACAAAAGTATCATCTGCCAAAAACAGAGTGTGGATTGGAGCTGAAATTAAAGACCCAAGAATTGCTGTCTGGCTCAAACCCCAGCTGCTCCATTTGTTTGGGGGTGAGTTACCTAAATGATCTTTGTTTTCAGTTAAGAAAAAAAACCACTAAAGTGAAAATTGATGTAAATTATCTTGTGACAAAGACTACATAAATTAATGCCTGTTAAAACACTGATTAGTCAGAAGAGAGTGCACACAGTGTCACTCCAAAAATACACATTCTGGTTAGAGCTCTTTACCGGTCTTGAGGTAATATATTGAATTCAGGTGGGTAAAGCTTCATTAAATAGGGAACAAACTGAGAAACTGGTATTTATAGTGTTTTTCATTATTAGCAATACATCTCATGTAAAGAATCAGGGTTGTTACAAAACACACTCCTTAAAATGGTGAGGGCAAGGGTTTAAAAGAAGCTTTTATTTAACTTTGATAGACTTTTATTTCTCATTATTTTATCGTGTGTGTGTGTGTGTGTGTGTGTGTGTGTGTGTGTGTGTGTGTGTACATGCCAAGATGTGTGTGAAGGTCAGAGTTCAACTTGATAGCAATTTGTTTCCTCCTTCCAGTGTGTGGGTGCAGGGAATCAAACTCAGGTCCTTAGGCTTGGCATCAGGCACCTTTACCTGGTAAGCAATCTCACCAGCCATGGTGGATGGTTTTGAGTCTCTTCAAAGGAGTATACTATCAAAAGTTTTACCGCTGAGTTTCACTGAATCTCATAAGAAACCACATCAAGAGAATCCACAGGAACTCATAGAAGAGCACTTCTGTTTCAACCAGTTAGTTTACCATTGTTGCCATTTTGGTGGGTGTGTGAAGCTCAGGAGTCTCGTAACTCACCTACTTGTTCTGGGGCAGCCCACATTGGACCTTACAGCTTCCTTTGATCTATACACAGATGAAGTTGTAAGCTCCCCATGGAATCTTGAAGAGGCAGCCATTGCTCTGCTCTCCAGCGTGACATCCAAATAGGTCCCCAATACTGCAGATTTTTTTTTAAAGGCAACAAAATCCCCACTAAAATGCAATTGGAAAATGTGCTAAACTTCCAACCAGTGAGTGTTTATTTGAAACTGGCAAGAGAGACTCTCCAGAAAGGAAAATTTCAGAGTGAACCCACCACTGGAGTGCAGGCAAGGGAACTGACCAAGAAAGAGACACAGACAGACAGACAGACAGACAGACAGACAGACAGACAGACAGACAGACAGAGACAGACCAAAACAAACAGTCAGAGACAGAGTTATAATGTTTAATGTCAATTAGCCTAGATTATTTAGGTTAATATTTGCTTGCTAGAATTTATACCTTTTCTTGGGGGAAATCTCCACACGGTTATGTTTTCACCATCCCAAATCTGTTTGTTTTAATCAGGTCCTGCTCTGTCTCAGCATTCAAGAGGCAAAGGAAAGAAGATCACAGCATCAAACTAGAGGGAGAATAAAAGGGAAGGAGAAATTCTCGGAAGGGAAAAGGGCAAGAGAAGGTAATGATGGTGAATGTGATCAAATTCCACTAAGTACATGTGTGGAATTCTGCAATAAATTTAACACAGTAAGCTGAGTTTGTGGTGGGCTAATGCATTTTTGTAGCATGATCTTCCCCCAGGAAACGTGCAAGGTTTGGTCACAAATCTTTTCCCGAGCCAAGCAACATGAGCACACAAAGCAGGACCATCTAGAGGCCCTGGTAAGAGAAGTTCACTGTGTCCTCAGATGCCCATTGCCTTTCATAAACACCAAATGCAAGAAGTGGTGTTAAAATGGATGAAAAGTAAAGAATCCTCAGAACAACAGTTTCAATTTATAACAACAAACTTCAGAAAACTCATAAAACCCCATCTGCTCCGTGAAGCTTTCCAATAAAAATGACCAGTTGGAACTCAGTGTTCTGCGCCACTGCGTACATCGTGTCGGCGTAGATGGCTCTCCTATCCTCTGTTGTGCCTCATATTCAAGGCCCTGCATGGCAGGGTGTTTTGTTGTGTTTCCTGCATGGCAGTCTACTAAGAAAAACGAATAAGGAGAGGAGAAGTGGTCAAAAGAATAGAAAACTACTACTTTTAACAGATTTGCAGAGTGTAAATTTTCTCTGTCCTATCAAACTGCCTGCTCACTGTATCTCCACTCTTACAGCCACAGAGAAATGATTTCTGGTTGCACACCCCAGAACATGGAAAAATATCTTTATGTGAACTTGTTCTCCATCCTAATCCACAAATGTTCTTTTGGTGCCACCAGAGGCTAAATGTAACATGGAAAGAGTTTGTCAACTGTTGGGATGATCTTGTCAGGGACTGGTTTTCCCCGGGGAATGAAAGAACGAGCTTCAAGACTACATGTCAAGTTTCCAATTGTAACTAAATTCACATAGATTACTCCCACTCAAGCCCTTCCCTAAATTTTTCCTCTTCTACAATCTGAAGTGACAATTATCTTTGACAATTAAGTGAGATTAGCTGTGTAAGCGCTCTTTGCTTATTGTTCAAGAGCACCACAGGAAACAGCATTGTTCTCTTCAGAGAAGGCTGGAGTTCCAACAGTTTAGCTCTTTTCTCTCTAGCTCATGGAGAGAATGCACGCTGCCTTGCTAGGCACAGTGTGCACAACAACAAGGAACAGAGCTCTCCTTTCCAAATGTGGCCAAGACAATGTTAAACACATTGTGAAGACAGAGGGTAAGAGTAAATGATGGGGAGAAAGGGAGAAATGAGATGGAGAGAAGAGAGGAGAGGAGAGGGAGAAGATGGGGAAAGGAGATTAGAAACTGACTACATAGCTGTACATGGTGGTCCACATCTGTTATGCACAACTGGGGGGGGTGAAGGCAGAATTGTTTGTTCAAGTACAGCCTGGGCTACACAGTGATATCCTGTTTGAAAACAGCAACAGAACTCCATGGACTGATATAAAAGCAAGCTGAGAAATAGCAAGGAACGGGAAGTTCATGCTGTCTGTATTTCACCTCAGTTACTTTGGCTCATTAAATCTCAAAACTTTTGTGATACTCTGTAGGGAGACACTGTAGCCCCGCCTCCTAGCAGCCCCTACAGGTGTGCCTAGCCATGCCCGTGAGGACGTGGTCAGGGGAGGTCAAAGATGATGCGGGGACAATTCTTAAGGGACCGTGCACACGTAGATAGCCCTTCTCTCGGCCACGGTAGCATGGGCACCTCTGGCTTGTGTTTGGGCTGGTGTTTATCTGAATAAAGAAATCTTAGACTACAGATCATCTTTGAACCCACGCAGCACGCAATACTCAATACTCAACAATACTCCATTTTTATACAGAAAACAGGGTGTGAGGGATACTACTCATTTATGTTCATCGTTCTAATCAAGGGTTCTTTTCCTAAAAGCAGGGAGACTTGAAGTCGGATGGAAAGGGAATAGGGAGGAGCAGATTGGGAAGAGTTGAGGGTGGAGTGGATATGTTCAAAACTCATTGCACAAAATCCTTGAAGAACTTTACAACCAAACTTTTCTCTTCCTCAAAACGGAATCTCTTCAAGGGGAATCATTTTCAGAGGAGAGCACTATCTACCCTTTCCTTCCACTGTTGCGAAGGTCCTGACCAATCAGAAGAGCTGTCCCCTGGCTGCTGTGTGAGACACTGATGCTTCTGGAGTAAAGAAAACAACTTCCCTTGGGAGATAACAAGAGCCCCAGAATGAGAGATGGGTCCTGTCACCTTTTCACAAAGCACAGTCTAAGAATGCTTTTGGCATCTGACTACAATTTTACACAATTTCTACTTTTATACATAGATAAAAGAGATGGACGCAAAGGAATTCCTACTGGCTTGATAGAGCAGGGTTTTGCTTGTCTAAGGTAAAAATTAGAGATCAGAGGATGAAGTGCAAATCCCCTACTTCTGTTCTGTAGGAAAAGAGATCTGCAAAGAGTGTTGGAGAGTCACAAATGACAGCACAGACTCGTGTACCTCCAAACCTGGGAGCCGGTACTTTCCTGAACCTGGTAAAGGGCACCAGGTTTTAAACATTTACCTCACAAGTCACTCTTAGAGTAGAAATACCTCAGGTATCCTAGGAGATTTTGTACATCACGTATATATTTTTAAATGGAATTATTCTATTTCTGTACAATAACAATAAGACATAAGGAGTTAGTGCCAAGGTTTTCAGCTAATTATAGCAAACATAAAAATTAAAGAATCAGATATTCTCAGGGGGTAAAGAGCTTTCCAGGAAAGCATGAGAACCTGCATTCAGATCCCCCAACACATGGCAGCAAGCATCTGAAATCTCAGCACTAGGAGATGGAGACAGGAGGCTCCAGTGGCTTATCTAGCAAGGCCAAGCAAATCTGTGAGCTCCGGCTCAGTGAGAGACTATGTCTCCCTAAATAATAAAGTAGACACAGACAGAGGAAGACAATTGGTGCCAGTTATGGTCTTCATGCTCACATGCCTGAGCATATGCCCTGCTTTATATGTGCATACACACACGTTCATATAACACACAGACACACACAAAACACACCATACTGCACACACACCACACCACATACCACACACCACACACATACATTATACTATACCATATACAACTACACTACACACACACACTACACCACACCACACCCATACTACATCACACATACACACTACCCTACACATGCATACACCACACCACACACACACACTACATATACACACTGCACTACACATACACACACATACTACACCACACACACAAACCATACCACACACACACACACACACACACACACACACACACACATATATATATATATATATATATATATATATATATATATATCCCACACCACACATACAAACACACTACACACACCCATACACACATTATACTATACATACATCATACACACACACACACACACACACACACACACACACACACACACAATACACACAGATAGAAGAACCAGAAAGCCTGTTCACAGTTTCTCAATATCCTTGAGATTCTTAGAATAAAGGAGTTTTAGAATTCCAGAATCATCTCCCAAAAGAACTTCAGTTGTTTCTCTCCCCTCCCAAGAAGAGAAGTGACACTCTGATTTCCCCTTGCTGTTCACATCCTCAACCATAATTGAAAATCAATATCAAAGATGCCAGTGCCTCACACTCTGACTTGAAATTAGACCTGAGCCATGAAAAAAGCTGCAGGGTTGAACTATTGGAAATGACAGGGAATCATGGGAGCCAAATAATTAAAATTTCTTAAGAAGTGAAATGGTGTGTTATAATTGGTCCTGCATATTTCAAGTTGGAGAAAAATTATATTAGCTATTTCCTGCTAAATGAAGAAGTAGTTCTAACACGCCAATATTTCCATGGAGTCACTTGAGATTCCACCTATCGTGACTATGGTGTCCTACCATAACCAGCCATTGTTTATCAAATCATTTTACATTACTTTTGGATATGATAGAGTATAATCAATAGTAAAACTTTTGTGTATATTTTTAAAAGATGTATGTAGTTCTGTTATCAAATCATTTTGGGAATAAGATCTCTTGTAGCCCAGGCTAGGCAACAAACTTGCTATGTAGCCAAAGCTGGCCTTGAACTTCAAATCCTTTTAACTCTACTTTCTGAATGTTGAGATTACAGGCATGCACAACCGTACCGTATGCAGGGCTGGGGTGAAAGCCAGGATCTTGTGCAGATGAGGAAAGCATTCTGCCAGTGGAGAAACATACCCAGCCTCAAATGTGAACTAATACATTCCAATCATACACTGAATTTTCCTGGCTGTATTTCCTTTACTTTTAATAGAAAAGGGTCATTCTATGTTTCCCAATAAAACATAAAACAATGCCACACATCAATTAGCAAGTAGTTCAGGTTATAAAATAGAGTGAAATGTCTTGATTTAGCCTGACAACCATCTCCCATTTTATAACAGAGCTACCCAAAGATATCAAAGTTACTTATCAAAGAGGCATCATCACATATTAATTTTTCTGTCATCATAACATAAACATAGATAATGGAATTGGTAGCAGAGGCAAAAGTACTCACGGGCAGCCAAGAACAGGCAGAATATAGGGCTTTCCTGGGAAGAGGCTTAGTTACCCACACAAGTGTGACTTTACATAAATTGTCTCCTCCCATCTGTTTTATATGACACACAGTCTTGGCAGTACTGTCAACATCCCTGATCTTACCACAACCCAATGAACAATGCATCCCTGTAGTCAAGCAGAATGGATGCTGCAGGGATCCAGTGACGTGAACATTCCTGATAGACCAGAGATGGATTTACAAAAACTGTTTTTCCAAAATTAGGACCATCCTAGAATCCTCAATCACTAAGAAGTTTTGTAGGTCTCTAGTCTCACATTTCACATAAAAAAGAAGAAAACACTTAGATAGGGGGTCACAGTCTTGTAATCCCGGCACTTAGGGGGCTGAAGGAGGAGGGTTACCAGTTCCAGGAAGCCTGAGCCATCACAAGACCCTGTCTCAAAACAACAAATGACAACAACCACCCACAAACCTATTAAAACCGAGTCTCCAGGAATGGAGTGGTCCCTGGAGATCTCAGGACCCTGCTTAAGTCACAAGTGAGAAATAGGGTTCCATTTGACGACATGTAGCCCTAACACCTTTCTACCAGCTGGCAAATAATTGTTCCTATGAAGGTCTGCACAAATGAACTGCCCTAAGATCAAGCATCAGGAACTGACAAGGTGGAGCCTCTGTTGAATGCATCAAGCATCTCAGAGATTGTTGATTGTGTTCCTTAGACATTCAGGCAACACACTCATATTCAGACTTTGCTATTTGGGCTTGCACACGTGGGTGAATGTTTGCCGAATCATTGACAGTTTCCTCAGATAGAAATAAACATATATGAAGATTAGGAAAAAAAAAAAAACTCTCCATCTCACAAAGGACTTCCCTCAACTGAGAAGCCCTTTGTCTAGGTTTCTTTCCCAGTTGCTGTGCTATGTATTTTGATAAAAGAAAGTTAAGGGAGAAAGAGTTTATTCTTCTCAAGGTTCAAGCTTCAAAGGGAATGGTGCCACCCATCATGGGCAGGTTTCTTACCTCAATTACCCTAATCAAGTTAGCCACACAGCCGCCCAGAAGCCGAACTCCCAGGTGATACTAGATCCTGCCACACTGACAATGACCACTGACCATCATACCACTCTACACAGAGGTACGGATGTCCTGCTTGACACACAGGGAGAGACTAATAATTCCTCCAAGAGTCCATGGATGGAAAGTTGCACTAAGAAAGTCATTTCCTTCCCAAATTCTTGAGAATCATTGTAAGAACTATAGAATTTAATTGAAAATAAAAACTAGGATCCCAGCTTCAATTTACATCCAAAGAAGTAAATTTCATATTCTTCCTTTCCTGTAGCATTATAACATTGCCATGGGTGTAATTTTCAAGTCTTGAAACTTATTGCTGGTTTCATACACTGCAGATCAAACGCAGGGTCTCATACATGCTAATAGGCACCCTATGCCTATGCCAGACACATTCCTTTACCACATGCTATTTTACACTAAAGGGAGCTGAACTACATTCAGGAAGAGGCTCATTCTGAATGCATATCTCCATAGAAAGGTGTTACTGTTGCTTTAAAAAAATGTGTAGCATAGAAAGCAAGCAGCATTTACAGGACCAGCCTTGACTGCTTTAGCCCAACACTTCCCATCTCTGCACAGCCAGAAAAAACACAAGGCCTAGCCCCAAAGATGTGTGCACAAGAAGGAGCACCGTGAAGTTGAAGCTCACATGACTTTCAAACTACACTGCAATTATATCCAGGTTCCCTTCAGTTTCCTTGTCCACATTCTTCTCTACTCTACATAGAAGCAATTTCCCCTTCTCTAAGCATCACTGAGTCTTTAAATTTTATATTTTTTAAATTTATTGCAATCCCCTGTCTCAATGTCATGACTTCTCTCTCCTAGCAACTTTTTCTGACCTTCCCAAGGAAGCTTCCCTGGCAATCCTGGAAAGTACAGCCAATGGCTTAACATCTTTAGATCTTTAAATTTTACAATGCTTCCCTGAATGTAATATTTGCCTCATTAATTAACATAATCATCTCTGTACCTCGACATCCCTCACTAGCTATTGGATGTCTGCTGCTCGTTGCTTTGTGGCTATTGTACTTTAGTTTCCTCCTTCTCTATCTGCCATTAGTGCAAAGCAGATGCATATAAGTCTCAGCTCACTTTCCTGGTATGTGGGTCTCAACACTGTAAAGATTCTACATGGACGTGAATATTCAAGATTCACACAGAGGAAGGAATAATTTTAAGCCAACACATGCAGTGTTCACTTTCAAAACCCAGAGTTGGAGATAGGAAGCTTGTAATCTTTCCTCATTCTATAGACAACACTTTCTAGGAATGGTGGTCTACACCTGCAATCCCTGCACTTGGGAAGAAGGTAGGAGAATTACCAAAAGTTGGAGGCCATCCTTGTCTACAAAGCATGTTCCAAGCAAACCAGGACAGAAAGAAAGAAAGAGAGAGAGAGAGAGAGAGAGAGAGAGAGAGAGAGAGAAAGGAAGGAAGGAAGGAAGGAAGGAAGGAAGGAAGGAAGGAAGGAAGGAAGGAAGGAGAGGGTGACTGAGGGACAGAAGGAGGGAGGAGGAAGAAGGGAGGGAAAAGAAATTAATAAAATAGAATAATTAAATGAACAATAATAAATATAAAAGGTAAAATGTATACCCCTGTCCCAGTCAGATAGCCAGAACAAAATGGGACAATGATTACTTAGTCATCTTGGTTGATAGAACATTGCAACATCCCAATAACTAGGTTCCTGAGCAGTGCAGCAGAGCTGCGAAGCATCACTCTAGTCCACACTGGGGACGCTGGCTCATTGAAAGGGATTTGTTGGAAAACCAATTCCCCAAACAGCTTGTTTTGTTTTGTTTTGCTTCCTTTGTATGTGGGCTGATTGTCTTAAGCTGCCAAAGTAGGAAATAAGTGGCATTAAAAATGTTTTCCTGTGAAGAAGCAAATTAACTCTTTTGCCCTAATATTCACCAGAGACTTCCTGGAATTTTGAAAACAACACTTTCTTCCTCTGGACAGCATCTAATTTCAGTCTCTTCCTCTCTGCTCTTTGAAGTTGCTAATGTCTATGGCAGTATGCAGTATCACGCCAGCTTAATTCAGGTGAAGCTAAAATTAGAGGAAAACTTGCTGGCTAAGTGGTCTCATATCACGTATCACACTGAAACTCAAAGCAGATACTTAGGCTACATTTTAAAGGGGAGGGTCTCCAAATGTGCATTCACAAAACCTCATTGATATGCAAGAGCAGCTGTCTGGTTACCCATCTTGCCCAACTTCAAGCCAGTGACTTCCTTACTAAAGGCTATACAAATCCTTGGCTAAGGAGATAATTGCAAATTGATCATGCATCAGAAGAACAACAACACCCACCACAGCCTTATCCATTCAGCTAGAAGGGCCTCTTCCACACCAGCTATCAATCACACACCCAGGGCTTGAACTATGCTGTGATGTCTTCTTTATCTCTGGGCTGCTGTGCACCCCCTCATCTGATAGGGACCTTTACCATAGTAGCCATCTCCTCAAATGCAAGACCTAATTGCTCACGATTAAAAGGCATGCAACCTATTCCTCAGAGGCTTACCCTAACCTTAACAAAGAATTCTTTCTCCTCAGACACTTCCTCCCATATGGAGATTATTATTTTTGGGGGTTTTTTTGTTTTTTTGTTGTTGTTGTTGTTGATGTTTTTTCGAGTCAGGGTTTCTCTGTGTAGCTTTGGAGCCTATCTTGGCACTCACTCTGGAGACCAGGCTGGCCTTGAACTCACAGACATCCGCCTGCCTCTGCCTCCTGAGTGCTGGGATTAAAGGCGTGCGCCACCAACGCCCAGCCCATATGGAGATTATTATGGGCCAAGTGTATCATTCCAAAATTTATATATTGTAGTTCTGACATTCCCTCCATGGGGATTTTATTTGGAGACTGAGCCTTTGGAAGATAACAAGGGTTAGAAGAGAGCATTAGGGTGGAGCCTGTGTGATGTGACTACTATCCTGACAGGAAAGGTACCTGAGAGTTCTCACTCCACCCTTCACCCTCTTTCTCTCTCCCTCTCTTCCTATCTTCTCCTCACCTCTCCCCCTCTCCCATGTGAGGACACAGTAAAAATGTAACTGTCTGCAAGAGAAGAGAACCCACAATAAATGCTGAATCAGCTCTTACCTTGATCTTGCATTTCTAGACTCTATGAATTTCAAAAAAAAAAATTCCTTTAAGTCAATCAGTCTATTTGTTATATGGCAGACCAAGATGACTGGAACCAAGACCCAGTTGTCCAAATTATTGTGCATGCAAATGCGTTAAGTATTAACATGGAAGTTGATGTAGAATGTGTACCACTGAGTGGCCCACTTAGCTATGGTGGAACGTCTTTAAGCAGAGTTGAAGTTTACATGTTCAGCTGGTAAAAGTTTCTCTCTCTGTTTAGCCCATTTGGAATAGGTATTCTCTTTGGGAGACTGTTTAATAAGTCAAAGACATAACAGAAACAGTGTTGACCTCATTACCATAAGCTCCCTTCTCCTGTTTATAACTTGCTCATAAACCTTCATAACTGCTCAGTAAGAAAACCCGTCTGGATGGTTATAGCACTCAGAGGGGGTGTTGTTTGCAGATCAGTGAAGCCAGGCCACATGTCCCTTCACCAAAGAGCCTTAAAAGTGCTACTCTCAGTGAAAACAAAGCTCCTTAAAATTTATTAACACATCATCATCGCTGTGCATAATAGGACGTTGAGTTCACGCAGTATGTAAGAAAGATAATTTTCTTTGTGCGCTTTTTAGCCAACCCAGTACCATCTTCTTTACATCGTCCCTTAATTATAAAGTGCAATCAATTGACAGGAACACTCTAGATTCAAAACTGCATTTTAGAAATGAATGCAGACAAATACATGTAGCATGAAAAATAATAGACCCAGAGACAGATATTGGGGTTCAAGCTTCAAACTGAAGATCACAGAAGCAAAGCAGTCAAGGCAGTAGCTCTTACCTCTACCTCAGGCTGTAAAGTCTGATCCTGTCTCCATGAGCTCTCACCAAGCCTCAGACTACTGCCTCTCCTCAGTGTGGCTGGAGAATCAATACCTTCCTATTCTCAATGTGGCTAGAGAATGAATACCATTTCTGACACCCTGTACCTGTTTTAAATACCTCTCACAAGTCCTGGGAAAAAGGGAGGAAACTCTGTTTCTCTTTTAGACTGATTCAATCTCATGTAGTTCTGGATGCCCTTGAACTCAGAGAGATCCATCTGCCTTTGTCTCCTGAGTCCTGGGATTAAAGGTGTGTGCCTGGCTTCTATGGCTAACTAGTACAGCTACTTTGCTATTTTGATCTCCAGTGGCATTAACAAATCATAAACAATATTTCATCTGTAAGTTTACATACATACATAGAGACATGTGTGTATAACCAAATATGTGTATACAAATATATACATTGATAGTGAAATATCTTTTGAACATTTCTTTTATGTTAAGTAAAAATGTGGTATAGAATTAAATAACTTGGTTACTCTTATTTTTCAAATCTCTCTCTCTCTCTCTCTCTCTCTCTCGTGTGTGTGTGTGTGTGTGTGTGTGTGTGTGTGTGTATCTGTGTGTGTGTGTGTGTATCTGTGTGTGTGTGTGTGTATCTGTGTGTGTGTGTGTGTGTGGCAAGCAATTTAGGCTGGCATGATGGCTCAGTGAATAACAGGTATTTGCCCCCAAGCCTGATCACCTGAGTTCTCCTATCCCCAGGAACCACATCATAGGAGAAAAACAATTCCCTGATTTGTCATCTGCCATCTATGTGTGCATCATGGCACACATGTACATGTACACACAATCGATCAATCAATCAATCAATGTTCAAAATAAATCAGGCATTAAGGGTGCTAGCAAGGTAGGTTAGCTTTCAGATACACACTGCTCAGGAAGATAGAAGAGAAAGGGTGTAGTTTAGATGCATCTGTTTCTTATGTAATCAGCAATGTCTCATTACGAAACCATTGTGATTTTGCCATTTATCTAAAAACCAAAGCATTTCTTTTCATGTTGGTGACATTCTTGTAGACTGTATTCTGACATTTGCCTTGGTAAGAGATGACTAAGATTTGATAAGTTTAAGTCCAGAGTATGGAAAATGAATCACAAAACACAAAAACAGCTGCAAAAATTGCAGTCCTGTGGAAGCAAACACCCGTCCCTTCTCACAGGTACTCACAGCAGCAGCAATGAGGGAAAGGCAACTGTGTTCTCTCTACCTCACCCCTGAGGTGCTCCATAATGGCTCCCTTACACCTCCTTAAGCTTGTAAGTCTAACTTCCAGTCATCAGGAGCAGCAGTCATGAGAGAAACAAGCTGAATGGGGAAACAGTCTGAGAAACCTAGAGTGTGGGACTTTCTATGGATCAGTGACGGAGTGGGCTCAACAAGGATACGCTGCACTGCTGGGAAGCAACAATTGGGGGGATCTTGGACACCGAGTGAAAAGCTAAGAGATAAAACCAGATGGAGCATGTGGGTTGCTCAGGAGTCTGTCTGAACACAGCAATACCACGGGTCATGTTAAAACTACTGGGGGAAATTAGAATATAGACAGGCAGTTCATTAATATTAATAGCTTAGGAATGATATGATCACAATGGTGGTGAAATAGGGCCATGAGTTTGGACAATGATTTTTAAAGCATTTGTAGATAGACTGAGACCAAGTCTATGGATTATTTTAAATGATATAAGAGTTATTAAGCTGTTATGATGGGACATACAAAGTCATTCAATTTAGCTGAATAAGACCTGGGTGTCCATTATATGATTGATTTTATTTTTGCCATATTTGAAATTTTCCTAATAAAAATGTAAAGTAAATGAATATGAGTTAGCTACGTTGTTTTATAGGGATGACATCATTTCAGTGCTTTGAAAATACTGGATAAAAGTGTATATAAATGTGCCCAAAGGCATATTAATAGGAAATTAATCAACATAATTATTATAAAATGCAAATCTCCTCTTAATGTCCTACTTGATTTACCTCATAAATGTAACACAACAGCCAGTTCACAAGTAAATTAGGGGGGCTCTAACTACCCTCAAAATGTTCTTGTGGGGATCAGTTGAAAGTCATGGTTTATAAATTGTATGTTGAGACAGGAGACTGATTTAGAATTTTCAGCTTTGAATTGGCTGTGATCTTTCAATTAATCTTCTAACAGTAAGAAGCATGTCCCCCCCACCTAAACATGGGGATGTTTAGGGATGTCCATGTCCTCAGATGTTTCCACCTTCCCACCCTCCAGCCAGGGAAGCAAGAACGGTACCCTCTTCCCTCTGAGAGGTAAAGTCCGCTGTGCACACACAGTTTTTCCCTGCTCCTGGAGGCTGTTCTCTTCTTACAGGCTTTACATTACTAATTCAGAACTCAGGATAAAGCAGCTACTTTCTGGGATTACCTAGTGAGCCAAGTGACTGCCAGTCACCAGACCCTGAGTCTGCAGGGTCAAAACCGAGAAGATGTTCTTTTCAACTTCAGAATCTTTTTGCCAGCCTCTGCCGTGTTCAGATCCTTGTGTCATTTGGTTCCACAACCCGTGGGACTCGTTGCTTTTATGGAACTTGTCTTTGAGAACGGATTCAATATAAGACCGAGTTAATCAGAAATTAATTTTTCTCACAGACAAATGGACAGAGGCCTTAAATATCATTTCCGTTATTAAAAATAATAACAACAAGTAAATTGTGGGTAATTAAACACATTGAAATAAAATGTCAGTACTTAACATTATAATAAAGTAAATGACTTTAATCCCAGCATTAGGGAGGCAAAGACAGAAACACCTTGAATTTTCGGCTCATCTCAGCTATATAGGGAGCTTCAGGGAAGCCTGGAGTGTAAGCAAGACCGTGAGCCTGAAAAAGCAAACTTTCCAAAATTTAAGTTACAAGTTACAATTAACTGTCTGTCTATCTGTCTGTCTGTCTGTCTGTCTATCTGTCTATCTGTCTATCAAATCAATCATCTATCTATCTATCTCGTGTGTGTGTGTGTGTGTGTGTGTGTGTGTGTGTGTGTGTGTGTGTGTAGATACATGTGCTGTGTGCACTCAAGTGCAGAGGACAACATCTGCTCTATAATCCAATCCATCTTGTTCCCTTTCGACAAGATCCCTCTTTCCCTGAAGCTCCATTTTCTCAGCTGGATTGTCTAGCCAGCCAACTCTAGGGAGGTGGCTGTGGCTTCCAAACTCAGTCCTAATGTCCATGTAGAAAGCTCCCTTGTCCAAGGAACCATCTCCCCAGTCCCAGGAACACAGAAATCTTTGTGGAAGATGTGATGCTCAGCTGAAATTTCACAAGATAAGACAGTAACATATGGCTTGACTGAAACTTACCTTTGGCCAATGTATGAAATGTTCTTAAGATCCTTTCTCGTGCTGGAAATACCTCATGCTGATTCCTGTGGAGAGATCTGGGTATGCCAGTCAAAGCAAACCTTTGCTCTGTAAGTAGACAGGACTCATCCTGGGCTTAGCCAAGACTTGAACAAGCAATGTAAATGTACTGGAAGGCAGTTGTAGATGACTGGGAACCCCAAAAGGCCTCTGTATACCTGTCTCATGGCTCCCATTCCACCATTAAGTCAGGGACTGTTATTGCTCTCTCCACCCACCCTCCTAAGTGGAAGCATGGACACAGACACTCCCTAAGAATTCCAAGTAGAATTTCCTCCCAGAGATTCTCCACAGCAAGTGAGTGGGGCAGGGGTGGGATCTCTTAATGGAGGGTGCAGGATATCCCCTTCAAAGCCAGGAGGTGCTAAACACTGCAGCTGAGCTTGGGGAGGACCAGGAAAACTGAGACGGGCACATGACTGACATATATCCCTGAAGTGGAAAGCAGCTACAGTGCATTGTCCCAGAGCATCCAATGCTGCATCCAGGAGGTTTCTAAGAAACAGAGCCCAAGGACGACATCGGTATGGGGAACTTGTTTTATTTCACAAAATTCTCCCATTGTCACGGAATTTCCCACTCCCCAAATCCACACTATCCTGGAGAAAAGGGTGATGGAAGATTTGAGTAATGAAAATGCCTTGATTATGATTTTTAAATGGCTTAGAAAATATAATGAAGAAATAAACACACATTTGAACTTCGTCCATAGATTTCAATATCACCACCAGTTATTGGACATATACCACATGGCATTCTGTCAAATTTACAGTCTGCTTCAAACCTATAGAGACAGGCTTTCTCAGTTCCTCACACCGCTAATGAAGATTTTAATTCTTCTACTTTTCTTCTCCATAATGTTCAGAGGGTAAAACTCTCGGCTGATTCAGCGTTTCTGGCTTTGGGAAACCACAAAGAAGTATCAGCGCCTGCCATTTTGTCTTTTGACACAATGCATATAATCAGGTAACTGGGGGCAAGTGGGCCAGGGCTTCAGAGGGAAAGCAGTTCCCAGGGAGGGATTTAAAGGCATACACACACTGCCACCCCAAGGTTAGAACCAACCAGGAAACTGAGGCCAAAAGAGCTAACAAGCAGTGAAAAGAAAGATCCACATTCACTCATATTCTCTGTCTCTCTTGTCTCTGTCTCTGTGTATCTCTCAGACACAGACTCATTCACTCACATGTATACTGACACACTCACAGAGACTCAGTGACATGTATACTGACACACAGAGAGACTCACTCACACATACAGTACACACACACATACACACACAAGACTGAATGGTATATGCTCCTATCAATTCCACTGGCTTAAGAACGGAGGGCAACTTATATCTCAGGACACGTGTTCATACCTAAATCTTAGTTAGGTCCCCAAACATGGGGTGATGTGCCAGTATTTACTATACCATGAATTAAAAGTTTTAGATATAAACATTGCCTGACTTATTAAAAATTACAAAACATTTATATAAGAAGTAACATTAATTTCCACAGAAAAACTTTTTGCAAGAAGAGTGATGTGATCTTCCTGGCTTTTGTGACTACTTTTAATGCAGGGTCAATACAAGCAACTGCATTCTTATCTCCCGTTTTGCATTCTGTCTCCTGACAGATGGGCCTCTTAAGGAAGGAGAAAAGACAACACAAATGTGTGCCCGAGAACAAGAGGAGTTTACGAGCCTCCTCTAGAGAATTCTGGATATGGTTTCGTAAAACTATGCCAACCTTAGTCAGAGGAAGATTCTAAAGTTTAGTTACATTAGGACTTTTAAATTGAATGTGCAAAAACATTTACTCTTGGGGATTTTTGTTATTTTGTATGGAACCAGAATCTTACAGCCCGGGTTAGCCTTGAACTCTACATGCAGTCAATGATGACTTGAACACAATCTTCCAGGCTCCACCTCCTAATCTGCTAGGATTATGGTCATGTCCCACCACACCCTGTATATTTTTGTTCTTTATCCAAAAATTTATTAATATTTCACAGTGAACCCTAAAATTTATTTAGGATTATTTATTTATTACATCATTCCCCTCCTTTAAATATTCACTTTTTTATGATCTAAATATCAAAGATTAGCTTACATTAATGTTACCTCTGATGTCACTTACTATACATCAGAAAATCATTGAGGCAGAGCAATCCCAAGTTTACAGGGGTGAATAAAGGTTTGAAAAATTCAAATTTCTTTTTCAAAGTTCAGACTTTCCTGTTTTTGATCTTTACATCCCAGCAAATGTCTGTTATAAGCAGACATCTAAACAATTACAGAGTGTGTCCCCTCAAGTAATAATGGCATTCCATTATTATAAAAGATGGGTAATTCACTCCACAGCCTGCACCTCTCTCAATCTCACACACTGCAGGAACACCTTGTACAAACCTTCCCTTGTCTCACCAAATGTTCAAAACATAAGAACTCAGGAATGAAGTTCAGGGGTCTGAGAGATGGACTGAGCTTTCAGAAGACCAGAGTTCAGTTCCCAGGATTCAGGTCAAGCAGCTCAACTTGAGCAGGTCTTTCTCTGTCTGGCCAACCGGCTCCCAAATCACCACATTATCGTTATTATTAACGATGGAAGCTCGGCCGGTAGCTTAGGCTTGTTTTCAGCTAGCTCTTACAACTTAAATTAACCCATTTCTATTCATCTATGTGCTTCCCTGAGGCTGTTTACCTCACCTACATACTGTGCATCCTGTTTTCCTGCGTCCTCCATGTCTGGCTGGTCACTCTGCCTCCTTCTTCCCTGCTTTCTCTCTGCCCTGAAAATCCTGCCTAGCTATTGGCCATTTAGCTTTTTATTAACCCAGAGTGACACATCTCCACAGTGTACAAAAAGATTATTCTAAAACAGCTCATAGCCACCTCTAATTCCAGCTTCTGGAGTTCTGATTACTTCTTCTGATCTCCATGAGCATCTGAACACATGTGTGCAAGTTCACACATGTAATATAAATAAAAAGAATCAAGCTGATGCAAATAATAAGTTGCATGCTTTGTTGAAGACATTCTTCTAAAAACCAGCATTTACAATCTGAGATACTGTGGACACTACCCTGGCTACTCTTGGTTTTAGTGATAATCCCTTGGCTAATGCTGATATGTTAGAAGTTTTAGCAACTGTGGCTTTTGTATCATCACTGCATACCATGAAAACGACATACAGTGCTACAGCGCTGCTATAAAAGTATTTTTGACTCGCACACTCCCTGGTGTGCCTGGAGGTCCAGGAGTTGCTGATAGCCTCTTTACAAACTCCTCTCTTAAAAAATACAGTCTGTTGCTGAGGAGTACTTTCCTATAAACATTCCCTGAATGAATGGCGGAGACATGAGTGTGGGGTACTTTCACACTATAAAGAGAATGTGCCCATCAGAGATGCTAGACTGGATGGCATTTTCCTTTCCAGGACTCAGAAAGGTTCCAAATGGATTCATTAAATGGTAGTGACAGATAATGAAAAATAGGTGGACCTTTGGAAATCTTCTTAATGTGTTGCTTTGATATCTGAGGCATACTTTGACATATTTCAACACACACAATGTGCCCTGGATACAGCCAGCTTAGGATTGATGCTCCAACACTGATCTGCTTGCAGTGTTTAGTAATTGTGGGAAGATAATAGAGTCCATGCTGCCACTCTCAAATTTCTAGGCAGCTTTGGCCCTAATGGAGGGTTTAATTGGGGTGGAAATGCTCTGGAGAACGGGTGCTGTGCATTATGAGACTGTGCTCAGGTTCCACGTGCTTCCATCTCTCCTTGGTTACCTGAAGGCTGTCTGTCCCTGTTTACTGGAATGCTATCTGTCCATCTGTCCTTGCTTACACGAACTACAATGGCAGCACATCTCCACCTCTGCCTTTTGCACAAAGTTGGCAAAGAGCTTAGAAAGCAAAGACAGGCAATACTTGACTGGGTTGTAAAAAAGATGCTTACTATTTTAAAAAGCGAATTATTACCCACTTGCTCACGAGGGTTTGCATTTGTGGAGACTTGCTCTGAAGCTTCTCTTTGGAAACCATACTGCCTAATAACAAGGTGGTCAAGAGCAAAACCCCAAATCCTCATTATCTCAAATTACAAAAAGCTTCTGGTGCTTGAAAAATAAACTACCAAAACGAACAGTTGGAGAACAAAATTATTTCATCACAAAGCCTGGGAAATTGAAAACAAGGAAAATAAACAGAAGCAAAGGAAACAAGTGGCAGAAAACAAGTGAACTAATGGGACAGCTAGTTAACCAGATACTTCCAATTGCTAGTGGGAAGCACGTGATAACAAAGGATTAATTCACCTAATGATGCTCTGCCTCCTAGGAAGTCATCGCTAAGCCCTTGAGAGTGTCTTTGGTCTTTGGTCGTAGATACAGCTCAGGGGTAGAGTGCTCACTTACCATGTACAAGACCCTGGAACAGATCCCTAGAACTACAAAAATATAATAAGTGTCTCTGTCTCTCTGGAGACCTAGGGCCATGCTAAAAATGTTTTTGTCATCTCATCTTTTAGAGGAGCTCGAAACTGAAGTCAACTGAGTTTGCACTTGTCTTAGGCCCTGTCCCATGCCACTCTTCCTTTCTGCCTTTCATCTATGTCTTTTTATTTTAATAAGCCATAACCACAAGCATAAAACTGCCTTCAGGAACTTCTGAATCCATCTATGCATCACTAAACCTAGAGATGGTGTTGGAGGGCTGAGAACTTGCAGCTAGTCTCAGCTGTGTAAATGGTCTTGGGAACCCTCAGGTTCGCAGTTTATTTTCACAGTGAGAGTCGTTGTACCCCAAATCTCTCCCTTAGCGTTGTTGTAGTACCCAGGAGCCAAAGTGAGATGAAAGACCTTAGAGAGAGAGAACAGGGACACTAATCCAATCACATTTTCCTCTTGCATCTGGCCTCTGACAGAACTGTCCAGAGACCAACGGAATTGAAAGCAGACAAAACAAATTTATTACTTCCACCTCAAGAAAACCCACTGGGTGCCATCAATGCCATGTTCAGTTTGGAATCCTAGCTTTCCCTTCCATTCTGTGAACTGGAATTACTCACTGGAGCAAAAAGATAAAGGACAGGCTCGGTACCCCTTCTCTCACTGAGAAGCTGGCAGCATGCAGCTAAGTTCAAAGGACAGTGGAGGATGGTGTGTGTGTGTGTGTGTGTGTGTGTGTGTGTGTGTGTGTGTGTGTGAGTGTGTGTGTGAGTGTGTGTGTGAGTGTGTGTGTGTGTGAGTGTGTGTGTGTGTGTGTGAGTGTGTGTGTGAGTGTGTGTGTGTGAGTGTGTGTGAGTGTGTGTGTGAGTGTGTGTGAGTGTGTGTGTGTGTGAGTGTGTGTGTGTGTGTGAGTGTGTGTGTGTGTGTGAGTGTGTGTGTGTGTGTGAGTGTGTGTGTGTGTGAGTGTGTGTGTGTGTGTGTGAGTGTGTGTGTGCGTGTGTGTGGTGTTGGCTTTCAGCCAGTAGTGACCGGGTAGTTGCTTTTGTCCTTGTGCCTCAGACAGCTAAGTCCCCAAATTCACACTTCTGGTGAAGACAAACAAAATGACAGGGGAAATCCAAAGCCCTGAGGCTTCAGTGTGGGCATCCATTTCAAAGTGACAAGTGTGGGGGAAACTGGCAGTTCTAGCATCTTAGAGGTAAAAGCTATAAAAATCCCAAAGACAAAAGCACCAATTTCTTTCCCCTTCAGGATATCACCTTCCTCTTAGCAGCTCATGGCATTGCACACTCCAGCTCATGAAGTACACCGAGGTGTGTGCACAGCCACACCTGTGATAGGTTCCAGGAACAGGGCCTGTGAAGCTGCTCCACCTGTAACAGGGGAAATGAAAGCCACCCAGCACACTCCAATTCTCTTCATTTCACAACCAAGTCCCCTCTTCACAGGGTCCAGTGGTCCAGCACACTAAGGACTTAAAAGCTCTCTGTTCTAAGTGTGGGACTTGGAAGGGATCATCTATGCTTGCTTTCTGCAAGGGTTTGGGGAGATGCAGAGAGGCTCTTGTGTTTCCCACTTGGTCCCCATATCTATTTTTACCTTTGACTTTTCTACCTTCACCAATTTGTCCATCAATTTAATGTACCTTTTCTAAGTCATCAAGAAACTATTCTTGAAAAACTATTTTGCAAATCCCCCAATTTATAACTCAGAACAGTGGCATTTTGTTTCATTAAAGAATAAGGCTCTATAATTTAGGGATATGGACACGCTCCCTTGGCCATGTGGTTCCTCACAGTTTGACAAATTTGTGCAGGTGTGGATGTGTCCATATGTGTGTGTTTCTGAGTGATTTTTCACACATTTAGAAGACAGGCAAATAAGGGGACACCTGGACTCTAGTGAGACTCATAACACCATAAGAATCTGTCAAATGCCCCTGGATTTTTAGTAGCTTCACTTACCTTAGTAACGATTCATTTTATCAAGCATGTTTCTAGAAAATACATTTTCTGTTACATAGATAAACATTCTCAATTTCCTCAATTTGTTTCTTCACCCCATCTTCTTTCCTCCCTCCCTCCTTTCCTTTCTCCCTCCTGTCCCCCCTCCCTTCTTCTACTGTGATATGCACCCTTCCAAAAATCTGCAGAGTAAACCAGATACCTGTGTTCTTTCTAAATCCCAGTTGGGTTTCTTATTACCTTGGGAATCCAAAATATAAACAGAGAGAATCTAAGAATCCATCCATATATTCATTCTTAAAAAAAATGGAATCAATGATGAAATGTAGTAGTATTCACTCTTAAGAAACATAGCATATAATGGTTAAAGAGAAATGTCAGGTGATATTAACCAGTGCAAGTGCAATGTTGTACTTTAATAGAGCAGGTGCATGGGACCTGGGAAATATACAGGAGTAGCAGAGGACACTGTATCTAAAGTGATACCTAAGAACCGATTAGGACTTACAGGAAGAGGACTGAGAAACTTGTCCCAAACTAGAGGCACATGAGGTAATGGAATAGAAAATCAAAGACATATTGAAGACTGCACAGGAGGGTTAAAAAGGAAGGCCATCATTGGGGGTTCTTAGTGTTCTCGTACACCCACCTGGATGAAGACCTGGGCATATATCCTAATAGCAGTGGCCTTTGACTGAAGGATGCACACAGATTTAAAATCCTTCAAGACTTCCAAGGATGTTAGTATCCAACTTAACCCCTTTAACTGGACTCATGTGGTACTAGAAAGCATAGCACCATCAATCAAAGGTCTAATTGAGAAAAGCCTGAAGTTCACATTGGGAAATCCTATTTGGAACAGAGCGTGGAATGGTAATGGGAAACACAGTGCTGGTTCAAAGCATAACTGATGGGCTAACTTGATAATAAGTCTGAGATCTCTTGATAATTGTCCTGTTAGTCTCTCTCATGAGTCTTAAAGTCTGATACAATGCTTAATATAGAGTGTAGATTCAGGTTCAACAAATAAAGGGTACAAAGTATTTGGTAAGCAATGAATGATTCATTCACAGAACAGGCCATCTTGGGAAAGAAAACATTCATCTTCACTCAGTAATTCAATATATCCATGGTGAAATATCAGACCACAGAACACTTAACAAGCTTAATACACATATACTATGCATCATGTGACTGTAATATCAGATGTCTACTACAATAAAGATAATCAGGCAATGCTAATGGCCCAACTGCCCTGGCTTTCCCAGATAAGAATACCTTAGAATACAATAGCAATGTCAGGTTAAGCCTAATAAACTATATTATACTTTATTCTATCAGTTCACTGATCAAAGTGTTTATTATAGGACATAGTCAAAGCTTACAGTGGAGAATTGAAGAAGACTGAGACATTTCAATGCTTATTTAATGAGATTATAATCTATCTTAAGTTATCTAAATGTGCAAAATAGGAAAATAAGTGTCAATAAAAAGTTCATGACCTGGCTACAGTGGGAGTAGCTAGTAAGCTCCACAGAGGACTGGCTGGACTTACGGCTAGAAAGACAAGAAGTTACAAGGTTCAGTGATGACCTGTGAGTGGAACCGGAGATGGCTGCTGATAAAATGATGTCTTTATTTATTGATAAAAGGAAATAATCTGAAACCAACTGTGTGTTTTTGGTTCCAATTCATACATGCTAGTAGCTGCTCTACTATCATCTTTGGACCTTCAACCATCCCAATTCTTGAACTGTCATCTGATGATTATTATTTGATATTTTATCTATTCATCTATTCTAGTACATTATCAAATCAAAAAGAAGATGAGTGGTTCCACTCCTTCTCTAAACACTGCACAGACACATGTCAGGGAATGACATTTTCTGACAATTTAAAGTTCTAATGACTTTTGTGGGGCTATTTAATGCCTTGGAAACTTTTAGAAGATAAAGCAGTTCATGAATATTCTGAAATTCCCTTGTGTATTCTCATGAGAACCTCTCTCTCATAAACAAATGAACATAGGGAAATTTTCTGAATCATATAGTCTCTCCAAGGACATCTGTGACACACACATTATCCGCAATGAAACCCTTAGTGTATTCTCTATTTGCATGTCTGTCTAAAATCCTCTCCTATGTCTCAAAATTACTACTCTTGAGCTCAACATTGGGTACACACTTTATTGACAGGTCTTCACCAATCACCCCATACACTACCTAGGTCATGCTAGATAGTGTCTAGTTCTCATATTCCAATCATACAAAGATCAAGTCTCCAGCTATTATTGATTCTGACTTGAAACTTAAGAAGCAGAAGCCCAGTTTCTTCTATAGCATTTTATCTGCTCATGAATATTTCCTGAGAAAGACCTCATCCCTAGCATGCAGATAAAGAAATAAGTATTTTAATCCATTCTGTATCAGCATTCAGTGTTTATTATTTTACATGTAGAGATGTAAGACAAACTCACAGAAAGCAGCAACCAGGCACTTTATGAAAAGTCTGTAGTTCAGGAAAGTGTGCCTATATTTTAGAAAGCCGTCAGTCAATCTTCTGAAAGAGAACATTTTGAATCATTAAGAACTCCAGGAGAAGAAAATTTATAATACTATTTTGGGGATAGAGTAGAAGGAAGATAAAATTTAATGAACCTTCATTTTATGTAAATACAACAGAATGTTGGATTTATAGGACCGATAACATCAGGGAACTCATTTAGTTTTATATAACCCAAGGTCCCCAACTTAAGGAATTAATCTGTTAAAGTTATTACCCTGTTAGATCAAGGGCCAGTAACTTTGTAAAATATGTTCACCAGGGCACCAACCCTGGGTGGCAAAGAGCAGATGGAAGTTTTGGCTAATGTAATATAGGAAGGAGTGTTTTCTCAACAAATGAAATGGTGTGGGCACAGTCCTAATAATTATAAACAAGAAACAGTACATGCTGCTTAGTCTTAATGCAATCATAACTTGGCAGAAAGCTATCTTTAGGAGGAGATCCCATGAAAGAAGTTGACCCAAGAGGTTCCTGGTCCCATCTTCTGGGGACATAGGGACAGAACTGAAATAACTGTGACATGGCTGAACCCAGAAGGAGGAGGTAACTCTGCATCAGACTTTGGAACTGAGGGAATTGAGAAAATCTGATAGAAATATAAAGACTAAAAATGGAGCTAAGAAATGGACGTGGCTAGAAGGTCAAACTGACATATTGTCCAGAGAGAACTCCATAGGAAAGATGCCAGGCATAATCCAGGGACCACACATCTTTTACTGGTTTTAGAGTAGAGCTCGCTAATTGTTAGCTGCAAGATGAGAGGGCTGGAACACTCCAGGAAGTCACAATATAGTAACTACTTATAAAGGCATGAGCAATATGGGGGAAACTACAAAAGTAACTTGGTTATTAGAAATAGGAGTCATGGTTCAAAGGCCACAGTAAAATCTTAGATGGAGAAGCACACACCAGGAAATAATGTAAAAGTTTCAAAAAAGTATCCTACTACCACTAGGGAAAAATACCAGGATACCAAGGAAAATCAGGTCGTAGTACACCAACCTAGGGAGGAAGTCTGGCACCTTCAAAGATTTCATCCCATGTTGCATTCAGCTAATGCCATGCACTTCCCCAAATGGTTATTACAATTGATTCTGAACTCATAACCAAGAACTGAAAAGGGTTGAGTAAAATTGTCTGACTACTTCTCACTTCAAAGAATGTTTGCTGATAGAACAATGGAACATTTGATGAATTTCCAATACATATTAAGAGATACATCTATGTTTTGAAAGGTATTTTATAATTATGAAAGATTATTTGACAACCTGAAGTAATAAAAGGAGTATCATCAATTCCTTAATGAAACAGTTCAAACTCTAAGGAAACTGCATACATAGGAGAGGAATAACATACTCACAGGAAGAAAAATTATTCCCATACGCTTGTTAGGATCTCCCTGTCAGTTACTGAGTGATACTTTTGTGGTAACAGAGCCTTAAAAGGTTATATCGTGGGTTAGAAAGCTCACAAACAGCCTGTGCCTCCATCATCAAAGGTTACACATGTTCAAGACTGCATCTGGATGTATATAGTGCTTTATATAGATTAGGAAAACAAAAAGATGCGTGCTGAAGTGGACCAGGAAACAGTCCACATTCCGGTGAAAAAGCAGTCAGAAACCTGGACATCTGGGATGCCTGGTTTGGTCACCAGCAAGAAGGAACTTCCACAATTAAATTGCTGATGCCCTTGCCTGGTCTCTGTGTATAGAACACAATCTACATAATTGCAAGCCACCTACATTTACTTATCCAATAAATACCTATTTTGTATTTATTCCTCCATGGTGAACAAACAATTGCTTTTGCAGCATTTTTATGTTCCAATCTAGATGAGATTGGCACCCGACAGCTATGATTTGCGGATAGTTCATGAACATTGAGTTAATCCTAATAGAGTCCTTCAACATGAACCAAAGAAAGCTCAACAAGCCAAGGATAGTGACAGTGAGCTATAGCCCTGCTCTTGGGCAGAACCCACAGTCTCTCCCATGAATTCATTGTCCCATCAGAGCATTTTTACCTGAAGCCATGGTGCTTTCTGACAATGTGTATCTTCTTTTTGTCTTTGAACCTTTCATGGCCCTCTTTATAAAACTTACTTTAGATCTCACTCCAATGTGACTGTCATGGAGTGGAGCACTGTAATGTTGGTCATCGGAGGACCAACTGTAAAAAAAAAACATGCTGGAGGTGTGAAGCCCCATGTAGGTTTTTAGAGTATCAAGTGGACTAGGAGACTTCACTATTGCCAGTGGTTTTTACATCTGTCTGCATTGAGGCAGGACATTACTGTGTCTCAGCCTCCTTTTTTTTGTTAAATGTCCTTTTATTAAATTAACAAAGTTCACCTTCAGGTCTAACTTTTTATAGTGTTCTTGCAATTAAAAATAGAAACTCCTTCTTGCATAGAAGTTACTAATCTTTCTATTCTGAGTATTCTCTTAGGATGTCTATACAGAGATGTCATTACTTTTTTAAGCTCTGTCCCTAGTCTCCAAAATCATACATCCCAATGTCATTTTCTCTATTTTCCTATAGCTGAACTTCTCCATTTGTGGTTTCCATAATCCCCCGGATAGAAGAGTTTTCCCTCTTGCCCTCTAAGCCACCTGCTAATTGGCATGTGATGGAGCATCCCACCTGTACAATACCTCTCTCCTGCTAATAAGTGACACAAATTAAAGTGATCACACTTATCGTATATTCCACTTGAGATTAAATAAGGGAATGCTTTATTCTGTGTAAGTATCTTCCAGCTGTAGGAAGAAAATGTTAATCAGACATTAAAGATGCCAAGAAAAATAAATTCAATGTGTAAATAGCTACTTTGAGTAATTAGCTATTTACTATTTACCAGAGGCTAAATAAGATCTCCCAGTTTACCACACAACATGGGAGAAGTACTTTGAGGGCTATCACAACAAGGTAACATTGGAATATCCCTGATGAAGCATCTAAAAGTTTAATCAAGTTCGTGTAGCAGTGAAAAATAAAAGCTCAATAGACTTTGTCTGGGTGAGATTAAAGTGAGAGGATGGGTCAGTTCCTTCATGGCTGGCAGAGTGAGGTTATCAAATACATGGAGCTGGTTGGCTAATGTTTCACTGATGAGGGAAGGGATCTGACAGTTAACAATTTAGAAAGAAAAAGATTCGTTTGGCTCATGGTTTCAGAGATTTCACTCCTTAGGCATTTGTGTTGAGAAATAGTGGGAAATGCAGTGGGGCAAAGTGTGACACCCCATGGAGGACTGGAGGCAGAACCCGAGAGGAAGGGACTAGTGGTAAGGAACACCACTCAAAGGCAAAGGGTGACCCACATCATCCCGTAGTCTCTACCGTTTCCCAATGAGTGTTAACCGAATTATAAAGTTATTCATGGATTAACCCATTGATGAGGTCAAAGTCCACACAACTCAGTCACTTCTCCAAAATCTTACCTCTAGATACTGCCTTAGAGAGTGTGACATTTGAGCACTGACATTGTCACCCTGACTAAAATCTTCTAGGAGTTTGGTGAAGCACAGCTGTTGGGGTCTTTCTGAGGGTTTTCCAGAGACTGAGGGGAGAAGATCCACCCTGAATGTAGATGGACCTGCCCTGTAAACTGGGGCTTAGAAGTCCACTCCTGAGCCCTGCCTCTCTCCTGTCCTTCTGACACAAAGAACATACTGACTATATTCTCTAGACTGTGCAACAAGGATGCCAACTTGCAACTTGAAGTTGAACCTGCTGGACCTTTCAGTCTCTAGAACTACAAAATAAATTTCTCTTCCTCAAAATCACCCTTTCTTGGATTTTTTTGTCAAAGTAACACAAATGGAAAAGAAGTTATGGTTTATGAGTTACTGCTGAAGCTCAGTCATCCACCGCTTCATCCACTCCAAGCTCATCACTGCCTGGTGTTGGATGTCTTTCTCTTTCTTCATTATCTTCTCAGTACATGTGGAATAAGGAACGACAGCATGAACAATGACCAAAGGCTCCCAGTGGTAAGGCAGTCAGAATAGCAGCCAGCCCAGTCATGTGACTTCTGTTTCCTCAGGGTTTTCATTAAAAAGAATAAGTAGATCAAAGTAGATAAAGTTTGAAATATGGAAAGGATTTAATGGCTATAAAATTAGCAGTTTTTATCTGTTGAAGCATTCAGTAAATCTTCCTTGTATGTATACTTAGTGCTTTAACTATGATATGCCACGGTGATTTTCTTTTCTGGTGTCATCTATTTGGTGTGTGCTAGGTGCTTCTCGTGTCTGCATGGGTGTACCTTTCCTAAGTTTGGGGGAAGTTTCCTTCTATGATCCTGTTAATGATTTGATCTATGACATTGATATGAATTTCTTTTCCCTCAGCTAAGCATATAACTCAAAGGTTTGGTTTTTCATGGTATCCCACATTTCCTGTGTATTTCTTTCCTGTATTTTTGGTCTAGGTCCTCTTTATCTTTGAGAACCAATATCTTATTTTCTGCTTGATTCATTCTACTTATAAAGCTATCCTTTGAATTTTCTTGTAACATGAGCTTTCTGTCCCTGCAGGTCCTGTTGCCCTTCTCTGTCCCAAAGAAACACACTGATGCTATATTATGAAACAGTTGGCTAAAGGTTTCTTATTGGCTAGCTCTGTCTTAATTATTAACCCATATCTATTAATCCATGTATTTCCACATGGTCTTGGCTTACCAGGGAATGCCAGACCCTGCTATATAACTTCCTGTCTGGCCAACCAGCCAATCAATGTTTTATTCATTAACAAATAAAAGAAACATATACGGAAGAACATTCCCCATCATTTTCTAATTGGGTTATTGGTTTTTTTAAAATTCCATCTTCATTTCAACTTGAGTCCTCATCAGTGTTTCCCTCTCTTTATTGAATCCCTTTTTCAAATCTTGGGTTCTCTTTGTCATTTCCATCAGTCTTATGTTTGTGTTTTGTTAGGTATCATATTGAGGTGTTTTACTTGTTTTCACTTTTCTTATTTTAAACTGTAATTGTGCAAGCCAAGAAATGTCACTGTGAAACTTGTATTCATACATGTAGTAGATTAGAATCATTTCCATTTGCCCGGCTACATTTCAGCAGGCCCTTGCCTGTGCTTATGAGTCCCCCCACCCCAGCTTTTTATTCAAGTCCCACCCGCATATCCATGACACTAGTTAGGCTCACCGTATCTCTGGAACTGGCATGTTAAAGACAACAATCCATATGTCTGTGCATATTCCAGAATACAATTTCATTCTTCATGGCTATGGACCTTTTCCTTTGAACCTACTTATGTGCTTATTGCTGATCAGTTCATGTCTTGTAGAATTAGCCTGGGATTCTCATCTCATTAGATGTCGCAGCTGGAGAGCAAGCACTTGTTTTGATGCTACTAAGAGCAACATGTCTCATGTCCTATATTACCATTCAGAATGTGGAAGCACCTTCCAGGCATTCTGAAAGGAGCTATGACTTTGACCCTGACCAGGATGGGTAGGCAGATGCTGGAACGGAGTTGAGGTGAGAAAGGAGCAAGGTTCTGAAGTCTCTGGTGAAGACGAGCAATCCAGGCATCATGGGGGGGAGGGCCGTAGCCAGTTCTGCTCGGTGAATGGAAAATAAATGCATCAGCAAACACCGTGCCAGCAAGAGGAACTCTGTGACCGAACACACACAGAAATAAAAAGGAGGTGTCCCAGACTAAACAGCTGTGCAGGCAAAGATGATCAGTGCTCTCCCTCTACCTAGTTCAGACCCTCTGTAGATTGGAAAGTGGCCTCCACTTCGTACAGCTGCTCGACTGTTCTGAGTCCATTGTTTCTAGCGTTCCAGTTCCAGACACATCCCAGAACAAGTTCGGTTCTAGGCCTCTCAAAGCACACACAAGAAATTAACCATAATATTCCATTTTTTTCCTGGTGGTTTTTGTTTTTCAGTGTCTTTAGGACTTGCTTTCTATGATTTGTGTGCCTTAGAAACAATATTTCAAGTTAAAATAGGAAACTAGCTCATGTATTTTTCCACCATGAGTATTCTAATATATAAACACACTAGGTGCCATTATTCTGTTATGTTTATTTTAGCATATTTATGCAAGGATTCACATTTTAAGTAAGAGTGGCACTGTATTATGTATTTGGTTTTCTTCCTCATTTTTATGATATTGGAAATATTATAATTCTAATGAACATTTTGCAGGCCACCATGTGGCTACGTAATGGCTTGTTACCATTCCTCAAGTGGTTACTAAAGCCTTTTAGATACATTCTAGTTTTCTACTCTGAGAAACAATACTGCATCAAGTAAACTTGACTGGTAGTTACAGGGGTCTATTTCATAATCACCTTCGGAACTGGAACATGATGTCAGAGCTGAGATTTCTTCCTGGTCTTAGTTGTGATGAAGAGATGGTGGCCCTGTTTTCTAACTGCTTCATCTTCTAGTTACTCAGGCAGAATCCAGAAGGTCAGGAGAGGATCCTACAGTCAGCACAATGCACCCTACAAACCTCTGCCAGGTTTTATGAGGCCAGACACAACCGGACTTTGGCACAGGCATTTCACCTTCTTTAAAGTTTCATTCCAGATTCAGGAAACAGGGTACTTGACATCACTACTTGGAGGAATTGAGATATTCCATATTGAGGGCCAATAGTCAAGTTCTAGTTATTTACGACTCTGTATATTTATAACACATAATCACATGCTTGCGATCCACAGATGCACAGAATTAGACCCCTCTTCTCTCTTGTCTAGAATGCAACCATTATCTCAGGAAGCACCTCTCAATCCTCTCTGCCATTCCTCTCATGCCTCCTCTCCCCTCCTCCTCTTTCCTCTCCCTCTCTCAATTTTGTATCTGTCATATCCATTTCCATTTCCTTCCCCTCTGCTACCCATTCTTAGATATCTGCGATATACCTATTCAGCATGTGTTTCAGACTCTTCCTGTGTATATGTGTATTTGCAGAAAAACAGAGCAGATTTGGTACACTTGAAATGCATCTCAATTTGACTTTGCAACAATTATTTGGCATTTCTCACCATTTGCCATTGCAGCATTATGTTTGTGAAGTCTGTCCATGCTTCTAAACATGAGTTTAGTTCATTCTTCTGTGTGACATCCCTCTCATGCATACTTCACACTTTGTTGTCCCTGGTGCAAGAGAAGGTCACTTGGTCTGTCTCCAACTCTTTCCAGCCATCAGCAGTAATTGAACAAATTATTTGATCTTTGTGTTTTCTTACAGGAAAAAAAATGTATTTGTACAAGTTTTCCCTATAGAAAAAATCAAGACAAGAGCTGCTGATGCTCAGGGAATTTTAAACACAATTTTACAATTAAATTTCTTTCTAAAAGGGCTAATCAGCCTCAGGACACTTGGCAGTGATGGATGATACTGGTGTTTCCATGTGTTTTCCTGCACTTGAAACTGTCTGGCCTTTTTCCCCCAGTTGTTCAGGTGCAAGGGAGTTTTTCTTTGTTATCCCTTTTTTCCCTTGCCTAATTATCAGTGAGACTGAACATCTCTATAGACATTTCTCAGCCACTCAGGTTTACCTCTTGAAAGCAGATCATTTCTTTTGTGCCTACTTAGCTCTGTCTTTCTTTTGATTGTTATACATACATTGTTAGTGGAGAGACAGTGATGAAAGTGACAGACAGAGCCTCCCTGCTTGTCTTTCCCACACAGGAAAATGCTCAATTTCTCCAGCTCTTGGTCTTGACTTCTCCACATAAACTAACTGCCTAGTATTATGTTGCAGCTCGTGGTGGTACTGATGGTAACAGCAGGTACAGCTTTGTTGCTGAACCTGTGTACACTGTAAAAGTTGTGTCTCTGCCTAAGGAATCTTCTGATTGGTTAAATGAAGAGCTGGATGGCCAATATCTTGGCAGGAAGAGGATAGTTAGGAGTTTAGGAAGAGAGAAGAAGGGTTTTTTTAGAAAGAAAAAGGACCAGACACCAATGGAAACAAGTACACTAGGTGATCCAACCTATCAGAATGTCTCTGTTGCAGTTTCCTCAAAATTCTGTATCCACAACAACTTCAAGGCTGCTAGCTGAGATGGTCCAGACTCATAGACTACTCCAGCCAGGACTTCAGATACTTTCTAAACTTTCCCATCCTAAAAAACTAAACAACAACAAAAATAATACAGCTAGCTCTCTTAGGACTTGACCATTATCCCAATTTTCTCAGGGCCCCCTAATGATGCCATTACCCCCACACAACAAGAAGCAGTCTAGAGAACATGACACCCACATTCTCAAGAGGTGAAGTGGGTATTTTTTGCTCATTAGGTGGATTATGGATGTCATCATTTAGGGAGGTTGTCTACAAATTGATGTTAGTCACAGTCAGGGAGCAAACTAAGCAAAAGAGATTAGATTCAGGGATCTTGTTCTGAAAAGAAAAAGTAAGGATATAGAAATGATAGGAAAAAGGGTAGATTATTGAATCTTCTTTCAAACTAAAACAGTAATTACTAGTCTCAAAGAACTTGTATTGGTATGAATTTTTGCATATCCATTCAAATTTAAGGTTATATTTGTTATATTGTATATATGTTTCTATTTTTGTTTAAGGAATTATACCTATGCAGCTTATCTAAAAATGTAATGTGAAATTCTAGTCCTTGAAAGCTATTTAGGATAATAAAGGAAAACGGGTTAGTAGTTAGTCATCTATAATAATCAAACTTATAGTCATGTTAGGTAAGTTTTCAAGTTCAAACAGAGATATAGTTTAAATAGATAGATGGTCTTCAAACACTTCAGAGACCTACAGAATATGGCCTTCAAGATGTTTTAATAATATAAGGCTTTTCCTGACAATGGGGCACGTTTGCTTCTGACAGCACCAATTTACTTCAAAAAAAGGATTATGGGCATTGAAGAACCTCTCTATGGGGTTTGCTTTCAAAATGGCAAAACTAGCCATTTGGGCAAGAAACTACCTTTGCCTCATCTGTTGACAGTATGCTGTCCAAACTGGATAAGCAGGACACAAAAGAAGGCAACTGCCAAACTTTGCCAAGACAAGGTAGGAAAGCCCTTCAAAAATTTCTGCTTCACAGAGTACTCTGTCAGATATTGTAGCCTGAAGGTCAAAGATGGATGCCCAACATTACAGAGGAACCTTCAGTGACTGTGGGGGTAATCTGCTGTCTCTTATTTCTAGCTTTGGAAGTTGTTTGTTCTTCACTTCCTGTTTACTCAGGTAGTATTATATCTTTCTCAGGTCTCTGATGGGGGTTGACAATAGATAGCTGTACTGTTCTCTTCATTACCAAACTAAAAGAACTTACAAAGGAGATATAAAGTTTATAAAAGTTGAGAGACATGAAAGCTTAAGTTTTTTATCTAAGAAGATGCTTTAAGGTCTAAAAAGATATTTTTAGGGTAGTAATACAAGCTATGATAGGAGTGGCTTATATATAAAACTTTGGACTCCAAAGATAGGATAGATTATACAGTCCTTTCTGTTGGGGAATATTATTTTAAGGTGTGTGACTTTCATTTTTGTTTATGCTGCCTTTGTTTAACTCTGTGAAGCTGTGTTATTGTGTGATTGGGGAAGTCCTTCTGTATATGTGTTTCTCTTATTGGTTGATGAATAAAACACTGTCTGGCCAATGAGGCAGGAAAATAGGTAGGACTAGGATGAGGAGAATTATGGGTAAGGTAGGAGAGAGGGCCTGCCACAGAGATACCATGTACGCTGCAGAAGGAGTAAAAGATCCGGACCCTTCTCCAGTAAGCTAAGACCATGTGGAAATACTTAGATTAATAGAAAAGGGTAAATAATTAAGACAGATCTAGCCAATAAGAAGCCCCAGTCATCAGCCAAGAATTTTATAACTAATAGAGTATCCATGTGTTTATTTGGGGCTGAGAAGGGCAACAGGACTTTGCTGGACAAGAAACCTTCCTGTTACAACTGTGCCTGTCTAAAACATCTGGTGGTCCTAATAAAGCACTGAACAGCCAATTTCAAGACAGGAGCAAGGATAGGCGGGGCTGGCAGGCAGAGAACATAAATAGAAAGAGAAACAAGAGAACAAGGAGAGGAAGACACCAGGGTCTAGCCACCCAGCCACCCAGCCACCCAGCCAGCCTTGGAGCAAGAAGGAAAGTACTATATACAGAAGAAAGTTGAAAGCCCAGAGAGAAAAAGTAGACAGGATAATTAAAGTTAAGAAAAACTAGCTAGAAACAAGCCAAACTAAGGCCAGACATTCACAACTAAGATTCATTTGCAAACTGGGTGATGGACCCCCCCAAAAGAGAAAAAATATCATTATTACAATTTTCACTGAATTTGTCAAATACATATGGACTGGACATTGTGATGTAATTCTTACCTGATAATTGACTTTATTGTATATAGCTTTACCATGTTAGAGTAGAAACTTTTCCTTTTTATTTAGACAATACCTGAAAATTATTCTTATTGAATATAGTTTTAATGCACTAGAGTTAAACCCTTTCATTTTTATTTAGGCAAAAAAGGAGAAAATGCTGTGGAATATTTGTGGGCACTATAAAGATATGTCTCTGTCTAAGGCACCTTCTGATTGGCTTAATAAAGAGCCAAGTGGCCAACAGAGGAGAGGAGAGGCAAGATTTCCAGGGAGAGAGAGGAAGGAGAGGAGGAATCTAGGAGTATATTTCACCAGCAGACTCAGAGCCAGTAGGATGTGCCATACTAAGAAGAGATAACCGAACCATATAGCAGAATATAGATTTTAAAAAATATGGGTTAGTTAAGTTATAAGAAAACCCTAAGCTAAGGCCAAGCTTTAATAATTAATAGTAAGTCTCCTGGTAATTATTTGTGGGCTGGTGGTCCAAAGATAGTCTGACAAGAAAGCTTGTTGCATACACACACACACACACACACACACACACACACACACACACACAATTTGAAGCTGGGAGTATAATTATCTTACAAGTTCACATTAAGCCCTCAATTGTCATGGTCTCTTATAGTTTGGGCTTAAAAGCTGAGTGATCTCAAGGGCCTACTGATGCTGTGGGTGAGAATTGGCACATAATGGTTTTTCAGGATCACAACAGTGCACTGGCTCTGTCTTTGTTTCACATTCAAATCCCACAAATATGTCAGACTGTCATGTCTCAGTCTACAATAGAGATGAGCCTTAGGTAGTTCACAGCCATTGACTAAACAGAAATATAGACACTTTAGATCAGTCTTAAAAAATAATGGGACATAACTTCACAGGGGTAGTGTTCACGGGGTAGTACCAGAAGTTTTGTTCTCAGAAATAAAGCCTCTTTTTGTATGTGTAACTAGGAGTGGCACTCTTGTCCTGTGAAGCATTCCCTTCGCTAACCCACAGGAAGTAAAATGATCTACTTATGACTTTGACAGGAACAAAGAGACACACTGCCCAAGGCAATTCTGCCACATCATGGTGTGACTGAAGGCCCTTAAAGAGCTTGCCTGGTACCCTTCCCCATTCCAGAAGTCTAGAGAACTCTGGTGAGACCTTCCTGGTTTAGATTGCCAATACCAAGGCAGAACTTGTGTAAATCCTAGCGCCCTGAATTAGAGACATGCTTACCCCACAGGTGTTAATTGTCTCTCAAGCAAGCCCAATTCTAAAAGTACACAAGGTAATTATTGACCCCCCTTTTTTATTCCTAAATTGAATTGACACTCATGAAGAAAGTTGTTGGGACTGTTAACAGAGTGGATAGAGTACTTACTATCTTATGCAAGTAATCAGGATTCACACACGTGCACATGCGTGCGCGCACACACACCCATATTCATACAGCAAGCACCTTCCCCACAGAGCTAGCTTCCCAGATTCAAAGCACAGTTTTTTCCTGCAGAGGAACCTGAGGACCAGGGAAAGTAGCCCTCTGCATGACATTTCTGTAATTTACATTAACATTTTCTGGGTGAGGTGCCTTCCTACCATACAATTGCAATTTCCTATTTGCCATGTGTCCTCGGGAAATGGGCCATTGAACAAGTGCCTCCAAGAAGCTATGCTCTGTCCTACCTTCTAAAAGGTAACCCTACTTACCTACTTAATTCCAACATCAAGTCTATATAGCCCAATCATCCTGGTCCATACGATACTCCCCAAATAATATGTGGGAACAGATGAGTGGAAGGGAGATGAGTAGATATGAGCTGATCCACAGTGTCTTCCAATCATGTCTGGTATTAATGAACAAAGCGTGCCTAGATTTTATTACCTCTCCCTCTATATAGAGACCAAAAAAGAAAGGTCTCAGTTGGTGCTTAAATGGAAAGAACACAGAGATTGGAGTCGGTTGTGCAGATTCTAACTGGGCACACCTTTACCCTTTGGCTTTAGGGTTTCCTTTGAGGTATCCTGATTACAAAATAACAGGGTCAATCAAGGTCAAGGTTGTGTGTTGTCATATTTCCTAATTTCCTCCTTGGAAATCATTACTAACCAATCATTTTGTTTGTTTGTTTTGTTTTTCCAGTAGACCTTAAGGCAGAGCTGCAAAAGCTTCTACTCCAGGCCTCTAAATAGCTACAGCCAAAGGATAGAGTGGGTAAGCAATTAGATTCCTATTTATCATCCATGACATAGATCACAGCTAAACTCAGACTACCCTTGAGTCAAATATGTGTCAGTGGAGACCAAAGAGAGCAATAATTTGGGGGAAAGCCCTCATCCTTGGGCTTAGGACACACCCAAAGGACGAAGATCTTATCCTAGGAGCTCTTGCTAGAGGTGTTCACTTCTGCTTAAAAAAAATAAATCCATGTCACATTTCTCCCTGTCTGGAAACCCTCATACTGGTCATAGGGTAGGAAAAAGAACAGAGATACTCTGTGCTGACAACTGTCACTCAGGTGGTATGAAGAGGCATAAAAACAATGCCCTCAAAGCATCAGTTACAAAACCCAGAAGAGAAGCCCAGTAATAAATATGATCTCATATCAACTCCAAAACCCCCAGGTAAGGAAGGGTCAAATAACTATGTCTCTGCTTGGTGGCAGGTGGAGTAACCACCCCAGGGGCCACCAGGGCCTTGTTAGTGATAGAATGTCAGGCTGCTCCCTCTGTCCCAGTAGCCCCTTCCTATAAATCACACCTGCTTCATCTCCATGGGCATCTTCAAAGATCTCTCAAGAGCCACCTTTAGGTGAACATGCTCTTTGGGAAGATTTCTTTTTTTGGTTTTTGTTTGTTTTGTTTGTTTGTTTGTTTTTTGTCCATCTTCAGACTCTTCTAACTGGCATGCCCTCTGGGGATTAAGAACCTCCTGCGGAGAGGTCTACATCATGACACACTTCACTTTCTTGATATTGAGTGGCCCAGCATGCTCGATGATATTAGCTATGCTAATACAATAGGCTATTTGGAATCTGACTAAGGATTGGAGTTAAACCACTCAACAACTGGGCATCCACCTGTATCGTTTGTTCAGTTCTATGCAACTCTCTCCCCACCCACCCTTGTCAAGCCAAAGAAACTCACAGCTGATGACAGGTTCTAGCTCTGAGTGCTTCCCAGGAGCTTGATAGTTCCCTTTGCTGATAATCTACACTTCCTACCACCTGTGGCCCAGTGGGTTTGCGTTGTTTATTAATAGACACGAGACTCTTGCCTACTTAGCCCTGGAATTGACCTTCAACTACCTCCTATGCTAGAATCCAATAATTTCCCCTGAGTTCTAGTTACAGCATGCACCTGGCGTTCCCGCTATTCTCAGAAGCCTCCGTGGCAGCATGGGCCTGTGCTTGGGACACAAGGTCCTTTAAGGATGAAAGTCGGCTATTCATAAAGCATAGACTCTGAGGACCCCCCCCCCGCCCCCGTCCTTCCCTGTCACGCATGCCCACATAGAACGCCTTGTGTGCTTTCCCTGACAGGTTGAAAGGGCCTTTGAGGTTCAATCAACAGATAGTGGTAAAAGGGTAACACACTGTTCACAGTGGGAATTCTTATCTCAGTGCTCCCACTGGCAGAACACCGATGGCTGCGTGCCTTGCAATTTATTTGGCTGTAAGGAATAGGGGTCAGGGTGGTTTGTGGGTTACTTCGTATAAAAAACACTACGTCCTCAGCCCAGGAGTGATCTCTAGGTAGCATGTGACCGCAGCTTTTGAAAAGTTCAGGATGAAATACTTCCTTTAGGGAATACACGCCTTTCTTTGTTCTTCATATCACAACAATGCCTCAACTACTAATGCTGGCACACACACACACACACAAAAAAAAAAAAAAACCTCTTTTACTTTTGTCTCAGCCCTAATAATGATAAAAAAAGAGAGAATATCCATAGCTTACAGTAGTATTCTGGTCTTGGGTGCATAAAGAGAATTCATTGTGTAAACACCTGAGGACCGTAATGTGGGAAAAAATGTACTTATATTTATTTTCCTTATTTTTCATTTGGTTTATCTTTGTTGTCATTTAACAATTTCATACATTCAGATACTATATTTCAGTTATTTTTAAGCCCCATTCTCCCCTCATGGACCTCTCCCTTACCCACCGAAACCCTTCTTGTCAATTTTCCCCCACCCGGCACACACTTTCATTCTTTCTTTTCATGTCTGACCCACTGAGTTTAACTGAGTCTCACATATTTCCCCCACATAAGAACTTCACTGTGTATATTCATTGTGCAAGGCATTGTGTCATGTAAGGACATTTCCATGTGAGCATACTGTATGTTGAGCATGTTCTGTGTGTCTTTACATCATTCTTTGGGGACCTATTAGAGATGTTGCTTACTGCCTCAGACACTGCACTAGCTTAAATGTTCTGTGACAAACGGCTGACTCTGCTGCTCCTATGGGGCCCCTGGGCTTGCACCACTGATCTCTCTTGGTAGATCACTGAAAAGGTAATGTCTGCCTTGCACCCTTACCAATGTGGTTTTACAAGGTCTCCACATGGCTCAGACACACCAGATGATGTAAGAAATGTGGGGCTAAATAAATAAATAAATAAATAAACCTAATATTTTTATTTCTAATTCCACAGTTTGTTTTGCTTTTAAAATTCATCTTTCTATTAGCTTTTATTCAGGAATACAAAATACTAGGTTTCAGCGTACTGTTATCAATCAGAGTCTGGACTTTGTTCAGTCCCCAAAGATCTCACAGTCAACATTCACAGGTTTTGACTTCAGATACATTGTCAAAACCAACTCTACAAACGTCACCTCCCTCTTTCATGCAAACAGCACAGACATATATTCTGGCATCCACAGAGGCTAAAGTCAGCCCATCCTCATGCAGCAGTTACCTAAGGCAGCCTTTGGAGATCAGGAGTTTCAGACAGGCATCCGTTGCCATCTGTCCAAAGGCTGTGGCTGCCAGCACAGAACGTGATCTACTTAGTCCCTTCCTGTCCCCCTCTTCTATTTGAGGGGTGGGAATTTGAGACAGGGTCTCACTGTATAGAGGCCAGGATGGTCTAAAACTTGCAGCCACTCTCCAGCTTCAGCCTCCCGAGTGAGTGTAGGCGACAGGTGTTGGGCCTAGAACTAACTTGTCTACTCAGAATTTCTCCTGTGAGGTTTGATTGGGGATTCTAACTCCCTCCACTAGACCATCTTGATAAAAAGAGGTTGAATCAGGAAATTCACTCTTTTAGGTAATGGGAAAAAAGACCTATATCACACAATAAGACAATGAGTGTCGCAGACCAATTTCTGTTTCTAACTTCTGTAATTCAATTCAGCGAATTTTGAGTAAATTCTTGATTGAATGCTGTGTTTTCTACACCATGCTGGATACTTCACCACTACAGACTTAAGAAACATACTTATACAGAAGCCTTCAGATTGGCACAAAGGAAATTAGTCGTGATATACTAATAAGTTACCTTAGGGAATACATTTTTCAGAAGTCAAAGGATCCTTTTAAAATTATTTGTAATTATATGCCTCTATATGTGTGTGCACACATTTGCACTCGTGTATGCAGGCACATGTTGGGGGGCAGGTGCTCACAGAGGCCAGAGGTATCCAGAGGTACAAGCAATTGTGAACTTTTCAACTTTGTTGCTGGGAGGTGAACTCTAGGATGTTAGGGCAATCTGGCTGCAACATCTGTCACCCCATTGATTGTCAGGGTCAATTCAGCTGATGTGACTGGCTCAGCTGGGCAGGTGCTCCCTTCCTCCTTTTCCAGTATATGGCTGTGTTCACCTGTTAGAACCTCCAAACAAGCTTTCAAGGCCTCTCTCTAACAGCAACACAAGTTCTTAGACCTCAAGTCATCTCTTCAGCCCTCAGGGCATCCTTAAAGTCAAGGAATGAGAAGACAGAGAGGTAAGTCTGAAGATAATGAATTCACTCAAAGGGTGAGGTGTGAGAGACCCTTAAGGCATGAACAGAATCTCAATGTTCATAGACATGACAGAGAAAGAGCATGCACGAGTGTGTACAATCCCAATGCAGGCTATAGCAAACTTTGCATGGACACATTTAAAGAGGTGTGTGTGTGTGTGTGTGTGTGTGTGTGTGTGTGTGTGTGTGTGTGTGTATTCTGCCTACCTATGTACAACTGCATCACCTGCATGCAGTGCTCGTGGAGGCCAGAAAAGGGCATCAGAGCCCCTGGAACTAGGGTTATAGATGGTGGTGAGCAGCCATGTAGAAGCTGGATCAAACCTGGATCCTCTTAAAGAGCAACCAGTGCTCTTAACCCCTGAGCTGTATCTATCTCTAGCCCTGCATTTATGCTTTTTTCCATCTAACTTTAGTTCCCCACTGTATAGCATGGGGTTTTGGTTAAAGGGAAAGGTTGGCCTCTAAAGCTTATGTTTGCTTACTCCCAAAATTCACCTGAAAAGTATGGATCAATTTAAAAACAAAAAAATATGTAAGTTATGAAACCAATATTTTTAAAGTATTTTCAAACTTTTGTTTTGTGACAGCCATTTACTACATAGGCTAAGACAACTGATCTTATTTTAGGAAAGTAGGGAAGAAGGAAAAGTCCCTTAACTTGACCAGCGGCATCTAAAAGACATTAAATTGTTTAATGGTGTGTTTTGAGAACCCCCAGGTAAGTTGGGATCCAAGTAACAAAGCAGGTAGCAATGTCACAGTAGTGACATCACAGAAATGAAAAGGAGCTACTTGTGTTGCAAGAGATATATACCTTTCCAAAGGGATGGTCCAGTACCTTACTCTCTAGTTTGCAAACAAGAGTCTTTCAATGAGAAACTAGTTTATCAAGCAGATGTTCTCATAACTTATTCAAACCATGTTCACTGAATGCCCACCTGCCCATCACTGCAGTACTGGGGACTGGACCTTGTGTTCTCACAGAAGTCTTGGGGAGAACCTGGTTAGAGGGGAGCCTCTAGTGCATTAAAGGATAGCAGCAGATTCCATCTACCACTGCAATAGATTTAAACACACACACACACACACACACACACACACACACACACACACACACACACCACCACCACCACCACCACCACCACCACCACCACCCACCACAACAACAGGAAACAAGTTCTACCATTCACTTGCATACAGGCAAGGAAAGCACAGTGATCTACTAAGACAGTTCTCCATGGCCAGGTTAGGTGAGGCAGGCATGAAGATCTGGGTAGAGAGACAAGTGTAGGAGGGGAGGCCAGGAGGCCAGGAGGGCAGGCGGGAACATTCATGGCAACCAGCAGTATCCCATAAACAGAGATCCAAGGTTTTATCCCCAGCAGTGAAAAACAAACCAAAATCAAAAATGCTGCAAGGGAGGTTAACAGTGACTTCACCATTGGACAACACTCCCCAGACACCATCAGCTTGCATATGCAGAACTGTTCAGACGCTCCGGTACTGAATGAACTATTACAGATTTCCTGGGAAGTTCCCAAGTGGCCTCCGAGCTACGGGGAGAAAATCCCGCTGGCAATGCAGGATGAGTTGCAAAGATTCCCCTCCTAAGTCCCCGAATAGTGTCAGGCCTAACTGCCCGGCTCCCTGGACCACACCTGAGTGTTTCTAGAACAGTTGTTCCTAGAAGCCTCCGGAGGATGTAAGACATTTCTAGCATTCTGAATCTTAGCTACAGATGGGTTAAGACCTGGTTCCCAGATCAGAAACTGAAACAGAGACCGTGGGAAGGCAACAGACCAAAGCAGAGCAAAGGTGTGACTCAGAAGGGCTCGAAGGGGTGCTCCAATGGTGGAAGAGTAGAGTAGGATTCAGCCACCACAGAAGGTCTACACCTCCATTTGAAGCCTCCATTTGATTTCCATATGCAGAAACCTAGTGCAGTGGATACTGCTAATATTAACCACAAACAAGAGAGTGTGCAAACCCTATTTGTACTTTAGTCATGTTCAGATCTTGGGTTCTATGTCTAGTCCAGATCTCAAATATGTTGATTCTGATGTGCTAACTTCCTTGTGCTGTGGGTGATGGCAATTGCTGAAAAGGCTGTCCTTCTGGCAGAGGAAGAAGACAGTCTGCTTCTGCCTCAGGCATTAACATTTTAATAAGCTAGTCTTCAACTGTGATAACAATTCATCTTTAAGGGACTTTCTCTGTTATTAACCTTATTAAATAACAAGCTGATTGTTGCTGACATGTCAGGTTCTCCGGGCCTCATCACGGCTGCTTCTCACTCTAGCTCTCTTTCAACTCTCTCGATTTAAATGTTTCATTCAATGAAGCTGAATTTCTGTGCCAAGTGCATGTTTACCAGTTTGTGGGTTTGTTTTTCTTTGAAGCAATTTGAAAACAGTTCCCATTTCCAATAACAGTTGATTAAGCTAAACACATTTTATGGGCTTTGTTGGGGACCACAGTCTGTTAGAGGGGATAATTTACTACTTTTGAGTTTTCTAGTGGAAACAGACGGTCGTCAGACTTAAGAAAAATGTGTGCTAGGGGTAGGCAGGGGTCAAAACACACAAGTTAGGTTTACATGACATGGAAATAATGTTGGTATAATGAGCAATTACACTTCTTACTAAGAGTGTGATGTCCTGATTTACTGAAATAATGGCAACGCCTAGTAAGTCTAGGAGGGTTGAAGGAAAATCAACCCAACATTAATCTTCTGGAATACAGGCATTAAGAGACAGAGCTGCTGAAGTATGCTCGTCCTTCCTATGCCCAGGTAATTCAAACCAACGATGAACGCAAGGGCTATAAGAAAAGGAAGACTGAGAAGGTAGAGATAAAAAATGAAGTTGTAGAGCAGGTTTTATGTTATGGAAAGTCACTAATGTTTTATCTAAGTAAGGATAGTCAGGAAGGGCATGCTGGTTGATGTACATTAAACAGGGGAACTATGGTCGGGTGTAAATGTCTCTATAGCAATGTAAAGAATCAGTTTTTTGTATGAATAGCTTATGACCATTTTGCAAAACATTACTAAGCTTGCAATGTTCTAAGTTTGGCAGATGGAGGCAGTGAGGAGAGAGACAGGACACACAGGGGATATTGCTGAAGGTATCCAGTGTCACACGGTTTAAAAAAGAACCACGAATGGTGGTTTTGTGGCAAAACCATTATCTTTGATTTTCAGTCTAAACAAATGGGAGGTTGTTGGTCTCAATCATCCAGAATAATAGAACAATACAAGCATCAGGTGCTTTGATGAGATGGTACTGAGCATTCACTGGTGGCTCTGGGAAACAGTGAAGGAAAAGCACAAATTTCCCAGCAAATTTATGATAAAAGAGAAGAGGAAATATTGCACGAATTGCTTTCTGCACATAGGTACAAAACTCCTTAAAATAGGAGAAAATTGATCTAACAGTGGATCTCACCAGGACTTCCTATTAATCATGGGAATTCAAGGCCACCTTGACATTTGAAAATCAAAGCAATTCACTCTATTAACAAGATGAAAGGAAAACTCCAGTAGCCATTTCTATAGATGTGTGTTCACTATTCAGCAAAACTCATTATAAAATCTCTCAGCCAATTAGTAAAAGTAACCAGAGGTTTGAACTGAAAAAGGACATCCTTAGAAACAGGTAGCTAACATCCCCAATGGTGGGTGAATGACTGAATTGTAGTTCCGCAAGATCAGAAACAAGGGATACATCACCTTACCTCCAAGTGTTGTTTCAAAGTTAAATGGAGGCGTATTAACAGCATGTACTATTCTTGCAGAGGATCAGACTTGGCATCCCAGAACCCACCTTAGGTAATATCACCTGTGTCTGGAGCTCCAAGGGACCCAAACTTCTGACCTCTGTGTTAGTATTCAGTCTTCTCTACTGGCCCGGTTCTGACAGGATACGCCCTCGCCTGCAGCCAGTAAGAACACCACCTGTGCACGTCCACCACTTTCCCTTTTAAAAAGCCCTGTCCATCTCCCCTCCTCTCTCTCTCTCTCTCTCTCTCTCTCTCTCTCTCTCTCTCTCTCCATGTTTTTGTTACAACACTCTGTAGTCACCACAGTGACATGTACAGTGCCCCCACATACACAGCCATAATGAAAAAAATAAAAAGAATCTGTAGAAATGGAGGCATCGGCAAACAACAACAAGTACAGATCATAAAGAACCGAACATTTCCTGTTTTCCCATCAGCAGATGGTATGATTGTCAGTGAAGAAAATCTTAGGCATCTACTAGGAATGGTAAGTGATTATAAGAGTTGTAGGAGATAAGATTAAAATATAAGATAAATTGCATTCCTATAAATTGGCAGCACATATGTGAAAACAGAAAATTTTAGACGAAGCTATATAGTAAACTGAAAAAAGATATTTAAAAATAAGTAACCAAATGTATGCAATACACACTTAAAGATATTACTGGGAAAGAAAATATAAGAGTACCTTCAAAATAGGTTAATATACTATTTTCATGGTCTGAGAAATTCAATATTGTTGTGGATCTAACAGTGGACCTCACCAGGACTTCCTATTAATCATGGGACTTCAAGGACCAACTAAATATCTATACAAAGAAACACTATAGCATTGTGAAATATTATTTTAAGATGTTTTACAGTTATGGTGTGGAACATTTGTGCTGCGTTGTTTTATGTTGCATTTGTTTAGCTCTGTGAGGCTGTGATTCTTTGCCTGTCTAAAACACTTGATTGGTCTAATAAAAAGCTGAATGGCCAACAGCTTGGCAAGAAAGGACAGGTGGGGCTGAAAGGCAGAGAGAATAAATGGGAGGAGAAATTGGGGGGATAAGGAGGAGCAAGAACAAGAGGAGGAGGATCTAGGGGCCAGCCACCCAGCCGCAGAGTAAGAGTGAAAGTAACATACCAAAGTAAGAGAAAGGTAAAGGCCCGGAGGCAAAAGGTAGATGGCATAATTTAAATTAAGAAAAGCTGGCTAGTGCTGGGCGGTGGTGGTGCACACCTTTAATCCCAGCACTCAGGAGGCAGAGGCAGGCAGATCTCTTGAGTTCGAGACCAGCCTGGTCTACAAGAGCTAGTTCCAGGACAGCCTCCAAAGCCGAAGAGAAACCCTGTCTTGAAAAACAAAAAAACAACCAAAAAAAAAAAAAAGAAAAGAAAAGAAAAGCTGGCTAGAAATAAGTCAGGCTAAGACCAGGCATTCATAAGATTAAATACGTCTCCATGTGTGAGGTTTATTTGGGAGCTGGCATTTTCGTGCTGAGACTCTTCAATGACAACTTGACTGGATTGAGAATCACTGTGGGAACCGACTCCTGAGTATGTCTATGAGAGTATTTCTAGAAAGCGTTAGCTGAAGAAGGGAGACCCCACCATAAACGTGGACAGCACAGGCAGATCCCAGACTGAGCAGAAAGGAGACAGTGAGTGGAGCACCCATGTTCATCTCTCTCTCTCCTTCCTGATTGTGATGCTCACATTCCTAGTGCCAAGTCTCCTCCACTGTGGTGGACTGTGAGCCCAAATAAACCTTTTCTTCCCAAAGCTGCTTATTTATGCCAGGCATTGAGTCTCAGCAATGAGAAGAGGAACTAATGCACATGCCACAAAAGGGGGGGAGGGGCTACCTGGCTTTTCATATTGCATTAGCCCCCCCTTTTATGTGCTCCCCACCTCTTCTGCTTTCAACAGCACTTCCACAGGTGTTCAATACCATGTGTGCCCTTTGTGTACCATGTGTGTGGCCTGATAAAATGGACAGCTCAACAAATACAGTAAGAAGGAAGTCAACTACGAGTGTCTCTACAAGTAACATGTGATCCCATTGCACTTTCTCCCTGTCTAGTTCAAGTGACCTTTGCATCCTGGCAGCTAACTCAGCCTTGATGTTCCTTCTTGTCAGGGTAAGACCTTTAACAACAGCACGGAAGTAAGACTGAATGCTCTGCATCCAGGTGTGGCTCACCTCGGTCTTTCCAGCTGAAAAGTCTCAGCATTAGTAGATATGTTTTTAACAAACTACTGAAAATTGTCCTTTGTATTGCCCACATTTCACTTCAAAACATCTAAACATAACAAAAACCAGCCTTCTATAACAGAACGCTGCCTCCACCTGCAGTTGGAAGAACACTCACAATAATTGCTTCCCTGCAAATAAGGTTTTCTCTAAAAAAAGAACTTGGAAACAAATGACAATCATCAATTTTGAGTCCAATTTATACATCTCAATATTCTAGCTTGATGTCTAGAAGTAATTAGTAATAGCGGTGTATGCGCACATTAATTGGTGCATTGTAAGCAAGCCTGGGATTGTTCTTGTCTGAGAAATTATACACTGAGAATAACACATGTCCCAGTATCTGGTCTAGTAAACCTTCCCTGTTTCAGCTTAGCACTGCAGTCCTCAGACCACTCTTCTACACCATTTCTGACATTCCTTAGTAACTGTCAAAAAGCCTTATCCTAGATAATGATATATGCATGATGTGAACTTGGGTCTCTCACAGCAGGGCCGATAGGAGGCCTCTGTGAAGGCAGAAAGAACTTCGAAACCAACCCTTTTTTACTAGAAGACTATTTCAGAGCCATTTTAAATTCACAGCAAAATTAGGAGGCAGACAACGTAGATTTCCTTGTCGTATTGTCAATGCATTCACACGCATAACCTCACACACACACTAATAAAACACTGACCAGCAGAGCAGTATACCTGTCACAGCTGATCCATCAACATATCATTTCCAATCCAGACCATAGTTCACATTAGGGCTCCTGCTTGACGGGCATTCCATGAGTTTAGACAAACGTAAACTGATATGCATTCATCATTACCACCCAGAGTATTTTCAGCCCTGGAAATTCTTCTGTGCCACCTACACTTTTCATTTCTTATTCTCTAATAACATAATTATTAAAAATATTTCTGAATTATCAAAATTTGGACAACAGTGCATATACCAGGACAGGGTCTAGAAAATGAAGGAAGGAAGACCCAGTAAAGCCTCTAGATAGTGGCCTAGACATTCTTTCTCTTTAACATTAAATTTGCCACACCAATTTGTCCCCAGCTAGGCATGAGGCTCAAGGTAGAGTATTTGTGGAATGCACACAAAGCTCTGGGTTCAGCATTCAGCACTCAGCACTGGGGCAGTGGAGACGGGATCCTGAGGAGTTCAAGGTCATCCTTGATTACATAGTGATTTCCAAGTAAGCCTGGGTTGCATGAGTCCTGGGGAGATGTGTGGTGTGGAGGGGTGTCCCAAATCTAATGTGACTGTGTATAACTGAAGTGAGGCATAAATAATAAAGCCCTGTGTGTACATGCCCAGCTCTTGTTCTCCAGTGGGTAGCAAAGATGGTCACAGTGAACATAGTGGATGGTGGGGGACCAATGCATGGAAGACAACTTCCAAGAGATTCCAAACTGAGATTTTAATAGTCACCCTGATGCATAGTTTAATATGATGAAGTGAAAGAAAACATAAAGGGGGTTAGGAGAACCAAGCGTCCACCAAAGCAACGCTGGGAAGAGAGTCTTTAACTAGAAAGGTAAGAGGAATGGGACACAAGCACTTTAATTGGTAAAATTTTCTCATGGGCTTTTAGAGTAGCCATCCTGATACTGCCAAACATACACAATGAAATGGACAGCAAATGGCAAGAACCAGGGTTGTTGGCATGGAAAGTGATATAAGGGGTAGGTGGATGCTATAGTAACTCACACAATAGTGGGTTAGAGTTGGTATGGAATGACACTCTGCCCTCCACACACCATAAGCTCAAATGTTTGAATTTGATCCCCGGTTGGTGGAACTGTTTGGGAAGGTTTAAGAGGTATGGCCTTGTTGGAGAAGGTGTGTCAGTGGAAGTGAGCATTGAGGTTCAAAAACCCACACCGTTCTCTGTTAGCTGTTTCTTTTATCTGCCTTTTCCCTACTTGCAGATAAAATGTAAACTCTCAGATGCTGCTCCAGCACCATGCCTGCCTGCCTGCCTGCCGCCATGTTTCCTATCATGATGGCCATAGACTCACCATCTGAACTGTCAGCCCCCAATGAACACTGTCTTTAGTAGGTTGCCCATCACTTCACAGCATAGCAAAGCAACAAAGTCAGCATGCCCTCAGATACATAGTTACATCCATAAATATATGTGTTATTATACATATATGTGTTCCTTCTTGGTCTGCTGAAATGTTCTAGCAGTAATGACAACCCTCAAATAACAAGCATTCCAAATGCCCAGGATGTAGTTTCTAGTGCCATTCTTCAATTAAAAGGTTACTTAGAAGAACAGGTTATTACAAAACTGAAGAAGAAAATATGTATGGATGATGGGGATTCTTATAGTAGAAGGTCAGGAGGAGGGGAGCAAGGAAGGAGATAATGAAGGAAGGAGGAGAGAGGGGGCATAGAGGAAGGGAAGAAGGCAAGGGGGGGAGAAAGGATGGAGGAGAGCAAGGGAAGGGAGGGGAAAACCCTCCACAAAGTTGAAAAAGTAAATTGGCTTATTACTTGAAGATAACCTCAAATATAATGGACTACTCACAAGTAACTGCTAGTACATATATTTAGGTGACCAAAAAATAGGATATAAAATTAAAATAATAAAATAAAAAATATGCCAATACTGTGTGAAAGAGTTCCAAATAATTGTTAAGAATCTTTCTTTCCTACTTAAGACAATCTAGAGGTTGGTTAATGTACAACACTTCACTCTCTGGGTGTGAACTGCACAAAATACCTCCTTCAAAACCAGGCAGAACCAAGTAAGAGAGGGAAAAGAGTGATTTCACAGTGGAAAACCTTGGGGAACTATAGTGGGAAATTACCAATACGGAGTCAGGTAGAAATATAAGGGTATTTAATAGGGAAAAGCCTTACTTACAGAGCGACCTAGCCAGCCGGCGTGACAGCGGTCTGTACGCAAGCCCAAAAGTGAAACTGAAAGAGAGCACGCAGTCCCATCCCAGTATCGCTCTACGTCACCCTGACCACGCCCTTGCAAGCTTGGTCAGGTACACCTGTAGCCAGCCCCTAAGTAGGTGTGGCTACAGCTTCCCCTACAATTTCCCTTTTAGTGTAAAAGAGGATTAAAACTTAACAGTTTAAAGTATCCAAAATTAATAATCATAAAGGTAAAATATAAGAATATACAACAATCTGCTTATGTCACATCCTACCTATCTATTTTAACTAAACCCTAAAGTCATCTGAAAGAGGTGTCCAAGCCTGAACACCTCCTTCCAATCCCAACCATAAACAATAGGAAGCTATCCCTAACTAGGTATATACACTGTCCTAAGTGACAACAATGGGGAAAGGGGGCGTAGCATTCTCCAAGTTACTTCCTGTTGAAATGGGATGATGATAGTCAGGGAACATTACCTTACACTTAGTGAATGGGTGCTCCCAGGCCAGCATCAGTCGTGGTAAGTTTGGTTGACAGTATATGCCCTTAATTTGTCAAGAACAACACCTTGCTTCAGATTTTTCATCAAATTTTATAACTCCTGTTCATCCATGAGAAAGACATCAGATGACCCCAGTTAAGGATCAGCCCACAAAATACTTGGCCAGTTCTCAACTTTGAGGTCAAGAAAGATGGCTCTGCAGGTAAAGGCACTTGCTATGAAACCTGTTGACCTGAGTCACTCCTAAGGTTGGAAGGAGAGAACCAACTCCTTGAAGCTGCTCTGACATCCACTCAATTGCAGCAGCATGCATGCTCCAACAATGTGGGACCTGGGAATCAAAGTCAGGTTGTTAAACTTCATACTAGGAACCTCTACCACACACACACACACACACACACACACACACACACACACACACACACACACACCCTATCTCACTGGCCACTCTCAGCTCCTTTTCTGAGCAGACTCTATTGTTCTTCCCTACTGCACACCACTTTCCAGTTTCTATTGTTCAGAGACTCTCTTAGTGGTATTGTCAGACAAGAGGGTGAGGGTGGGACTCATTAGCATATTGAGCTGGTAATTGGCCTCTGACACATATACTGGCATGTACCTGCACACAGCAGGTAGATCTTTCTGGAAAGGCATTGTGAACTCAATCACCATATTTCCCAAAAGGTCTTATGGCATAGACTTATGTAGTCAAAACTCAGCAATAAAGACCTGGAAACATAATAACATATTAGTCTTCAGAAGACAGGGCTCCTGGCCTTTTCTGCTTCATGACCTTTGCCCTATTTGCTGATCTATACTGAGTCCACTTAACATTCTTCCATGAAATTGTATAATTTTCTGTTTCCTTGGAAAGCCCTATAACAAAAGAGCATCCCCATAAGCTTCCTGTTAAGATACTAGAGAGAACATCACATCGGGTGTACTTTGTGAAGCGTTGGGGCCAAATTGCATCAGCTTCCTTATGAAAGAGGTGTGCCTCGTGCATTCCATCTCCAGCTAGTTATTCCAGTAGCCACCTCTTCACAAAAAGTCATTTAAATCAAGCCCCACTTCTGCCCACTGACAGACGAAATCACTCGCAGCTAATCCATCTCCTACTTTATTGCCCATAGAAATGAAGAACAGGTTGCAGGACGTACTGCATACAACAGGAGGCTGGGAGACAGCACTCATCCATTTCCTCACAGTGTACAAGTTTGATCGTGTTTGCCTAATTATCCCATTAACCTGTGCCTAAAGATCCAATTACTCCAGCTGTGGGTGATTGAAGAAAGGGCAACTGCAACAGATACCAGGCAGGGGACGTGTGTATTCCTCATCTGTAATGCCTCTAATTGCTGGTTCAGTCTTTCACCAGGAAACTCCTATGGCAGCAAAGATAATGGAAGTGTTTCTGGGAACAGTTTCTAAACTGGTTAACACTCATTTAAATTTTAAGTGTTTCTTATGAATGAAAGAATATATATATATATATATATATATATATATATATAATAGAGAGAGAGAGAGTTTAATGGTTCATGGTGGAGGTCAGAGGACGACCACTTAAAGGAGTCAGTCAGCTCTTTCCTTCCATATGGGTCCCAGAGGTTGCAGTTGGGTCTTCAATGTATGATAGCAAAAGTCTTTACCCACTGAGCCATCTCATTCTCCCAAGGACTCCTCTGTTTAAAACCAATGTTATGTCCCTGGGATTGACTTAGCATTTAAAGCTCAAGAGTCTAGGGCATGAAGCTCATGAGTTGAGGCTACTCTGGGCTACAGGTGAAAAAGACAAGATGTAAAGACTAGGGAGACAATGAGGACAATGGAGATTGAGAGGAGACCGAACCATCCAGATAAGTAGCAACTGGACCTCGAGGTCTCTTGACTTTCCCTTTTTCTGAATTACAAGGACAAGTCTACACACTTATATCATCCTGGAAGTCAAAAGAAAAGACAGACACAAGAGTTTCCTGATGTATTAGTTACCTGTGGAATCTATACTCAACCTAAATAACTTGACAAACATAAGAGTTTCCTTATGGATTAGTTACCTTGTGGCATTTATTTACACTTAAATAAAAATAAACTTAATATCTTTAAAAAGAAAAAAATCATTGTCTAAAGAAAAATTAAAAAATAAAGATCAATAACAATATATTATGATAGTAGCTTACCTTCTCAGTTTCCTCTAAGTTTTTGGTAGATAGATTTCATTAGATGAACAGAGATATCTAAGTCAAGATTGCACAACCAACCATAGAAGCTGTCTTTGGATATGATTAGGAACCTATAAATCATCTACCAAAGTATAGCTTTCCTATGAAACATACCAACGAATAGCTGGCATAAGAATGAGAACCTTAGTGTGTAATCCCAAAACTCACATAAAACTGGATGCAGAGCCCAGTGGCACATATCTGTAATCACAACAATCCTGTAGAAAGATGGGGGAGGGGTGGAGACAGGAGAATCCCAGAAGCTCCTGGGCCAGCTAGCCTGGTGAAAACAGTGGCAAACAAGGTGGAAGATAAGAACTGACACTGGAGATAGTGTTCTGACCACCACATGCACCTACACACACACACACACACACACACACACACACACACACACAGAGTCACTCATGTACATGGACACACAGAGACACACAGATAAACGCAGAGACATAGACACATACATATAAGGTTGTTAAAAATATATTTTAATGAACAGAATTCTGACTTCTGGTCTCATCCATTTATGGGTTGTTTTTCTTCTTTGGCCAGATCATTATAATTTTGTGTATTATTCAATCTTTTTTTCTCATCTTGAAGTCTCAAGGATATTCTCTTGCTTTATTATCTGGAACTTCTGTTTTTCATTCACATATATGTGAACTGCATGTGGTAAGAACTTATTTCAAAAGAGAAAACAGAAAAATAACATTCACATGGCGTTCTCCAGTTTCAAAGCAGCTTGACATATTACAATCGAATTGTTATTTGTCCTGTAGGGTAGAGTTGATGACGATATAATGATAGTAATAACAGCTAACATTTACTGAAGAAAGTATTCTACCACAGTGTGTGTTTTAATGACCATTGTACTTTAGCAGATTGTACACGGAACAATATCACAGAAGACGACAGTAGTTGTCTTAACTTTTACAAGAGTAGTTTTGATTCTGGTGATGTTGAGTAGTAGAGCTAGAAAAATAACCTGATGATCAAAAAGGAGGCAAAATAATTCCAAAAAGAGGGTATACAGCCAACCTTACCACCTGTGAAAACTTAGTATAAACTATGATAAGTAGGATACAATGGTCAAAAATTGTCAAAAATCACAGGTCATGGAACTAGAATTCAGAGTCCAGAAAGAGAAGGCACAAATACAACCAGTTGATTCTTGAAAAGGGCATAAGACAATATAGTAGAGTGCCTTCAACAGAGAGTATGGAACAAATGGCTGACCATAGGTAAAAATATGAACTCTCGCTATATGTTATAATGTATATAAAAGTGGAAAATTAACTCAATATGGATAATAGACTGAAACATCAAATGAAAACATTAAAAATATGAGAAAATAAGTGTAGGGGGAAATCCTCATGATGAGGGGTTTGGAGACAAGCCTTTTTAAAATTTTTTTTAATTAGAAAGAAAATTATTTTACATGTTAATCCCAGGTCCCTCTCCCTCCCTTTCTCCCCTGCCCCCCCCCCCACTAACACTCTACCTATCCCATACCCTTTCCGCTCCCCAGGGAGGGTGAGGCCTTCCTTAGGGGGTCTTCAGAGTCTGTCATATCCTTTGGGATAGGGCCTAGGCCCACCCTCTTGAGTCTAGGCTCAGGGAGTATCTCTCCATGTGGGATGGGCTCCTGTTGGGAACCAAAGATCTCAGGACTTGGCATGAGATCCTAGGCCATTCTTGGCCTACCACATAGTTGTATATTAACCTTTACATAGCAGCTCCTTAGAATCTCAGCTAAAGAAAAGAAACAACCTGACCCAGTCCTCCACCCACAGGCTCAGTCACCTAGGCAACCCTTCCTGGACCTCTTACTCATGAGCTCTTTACCCTGCCAAACATCCTCTTTCTGGCTTCCTAATATCCTGCCTACACTAACACCTGGTGCACAAACAACCCATTCTACCCCTCCCCATATCCTGCTCTACTGACTATATAAGCTAGCCTGAGAAAAATAAAGTTTTGCCACTTGATGAGAATCCTGTCTTGTGGTCCTTCTTGCTGTGTCTCTTGTCTCCATTCCCTATCCCTGACTCTCTTGACCCAGGTTGACGTCCTGCACGTAGGGACAGGCTCCTAAAGTCCAATCCTGCTAGGGATGAGTACTGATCCACTACAAGGGGCCCCATAGATTTCCAAGGTCTCCTCACTGACACCCACATTCAGGGGGTCCAGATCATTTCCATGCTGGTTTCCCAGGTATCAGTCTAGGGACCAAGAGCTCTCACTTGTTCAGTTCAGCTGTTTTTGTAGGTTTCACCAGCCTGGTATGGACTCCTTTGCTCATCACTCCTCCTTCTCTGTAACTGGATTTCAGTTCAGTTCAAGGTTTAGCTGTGGGTGTCTGTGTCTACTTCCATCAGCTGCTGGATAAAGACTATAGGATGGCATATAAATTACTCATCAATCTCATTATCAGGGGAGGGCATTTAAGGTACCCTCTCCTCTGTTGCTTAGATTGGTGTCATCTTTGTAGAACTCCAGACATTTCCCTAGTATCTGATTTCTCTTTAAACCTATAATGTCTCCCTCTATTACAATATCTCTTATCTTGCTCTCTTCTATTCTTCCCTCAACTCAACCCCCCTGCCCCATCATGTCCTCCTCACCCCTCCTCTTCTCCCCTTCTCATTCTCCTAGTTCCCTCTCCCCTCCCTCCATGCTCCCAATTTGCTCAGGAGATCTTATCCCTTTCCCTTTCTCCAGGGGAACACGCATGTCTCTCTTAGGTTCTTTCTTGTTTCCTAGCTTCTCTGGCAGTGTGGATTGTAGGCTGGTAATCCTTCGCTCTATGTCTAAAATCCACATATGAGTGAGTACATATCATGTTTGTCTTTCTGTGATTGGGTTACCTCACTCAGAATGGTTTCTTCTAGTTCCATCCATTTACCTGCGAATTTCCACTGCCGCCCCCCCCCCCCCGTTGAGTCATTACTCCATTGTGTAAATGTACCACATTTTCTCCATCCATTCTTCAGTTGAGGGGCATCTAGGTTGCTTCCAGGTTCTGGCTATTATAAATAGTGCTGCTATGAACATAGTTGAACAGATGTCCTTGTATGAATGTGCTTCTTTGGGGTATATGCCTAAGAGTGGAATTGCTGTATCTTGTGGTAGACTCATTCCCATTTTCCAGAGGAGTCACCATACTGATTTCCAAAGTGGCTGTACCAGTCGACACTCCCAACAACAGTGGAGGAGTATTCCCCTCTCCAGCATAGACTGTCATTGGTGTTTTTGATTTTAGCCATTCTGACAGGTCTAAGATGGTATCTCAGAGTTGTTTTGATTTGCATTTCCCTGATGGCTAAGGATGTTGAACACTTTCTTAAATGCCTTTCAGCCATTTTGGATTCCTCTATAGAGAATTGTCAATTTAGTTCTGTACCCCACTTTTTAATTGGATTATTTGGTGTTTTGGAGACCAGCTTCTTGAGTTCTTCATAAATTTTGGAGATCAGCCCTCTGCCAGATGTGGGGTTGGTGAATATCTTTTCCCAATCTGTGAGCTGCTGTTTTGTCTTGTTAACTGTGTTCTTTGCCCTACAGAAGCTTCTCAGTTTCAGGAGGTCCCATTTATTAATTGTTGATCTCAGTGTCTGTGCTACTTGGTGTTATGTTCAGGAAGCAGTCTCCTGTACCAGTTCATTCAAGGCTACCTCGTACTTTCACTTCTAATAAGTTCAGTGTGGCTGGGTTTATGCTGAGGTCTTTGATCCATTTGGACTTAAGTTTTGTGCATGGCGATAGACATGGATCTATCTGCAGTTTTCTACATTCCAGCATCCAGTCATGCCAGTACAATTTGTTGAAGATGCATCCTTTATTTTAGCTTCTTTGTCAAAAATCAGGTGTTCATAGGTGTGCGAGTTAATATCAGGGTTTTCAACTCTATTCCATTGGTCTACCTGTTAATTTTTGTGCCAATACCAAGCTGTTTTCAGGGCTATAGCTCTATAATAGAGATTGAAATCAGGGATGGTGATGCCTCTGCAAGTTCTTCTATTGTACATGGTTGTTTTGTCCATCCTGTGTCTTTTGTTTTTCCAAATAAAGTTGAGAATTGTTTTTTCAAGGTCTGTGAAGAATTGTGCTGGGATTTTATTGGAGATTGCATTGAATCTATAGGTTGCTTTTTGGCAAGATTGCCATTTTTACTATGTTGATCCTACCTATTCAAGAACATGGGAGATCCTTCCATTTTCTAGTATCTTCTTTAATTTCTTTCTTTAGAGACTCAAAATTCTTACAGTACAGGTCTTTCACTTTTTTGGTTAGTGTTACCCCAAGATAGTTTGTGTTGTTTGTGGCAATTGTAAAGGGTGATGTTTCGCTGATTTCTTTCTCCATGAATGTATCATATGTAGGGCTACAGCTTATTTTTTTAGTTAATCTTGTATCCTGCCACTTTGCTGAAGGTGTTTATCAGCTGTTCCCTGGTAGAGTTTTTCAGGTCACTTATGTAGACTATCATATCATCTGCAAATAGTGAAAGTTTGACTTTTTCCTTTCCTATTTGTATCCCCTTGATCTCCTTTTGTTGTCTTATTGCTCTAGCTAGAACTTCAAGGACAATATTGAAGAGGTATGGAGAGAGTGGACAGCCTTGTCTTGTACCTGATTTTAGAGGAATTGCATTGAGTTTCTCTTCATTTAATTTGATGTTGGCTGTTGGCTTGCTATATATTGCTTTTATTATGTTAAGGTATGTTCCTGTTATCCCTGATCTCTCCAGGACCTTTATCATGAAGGGGTGTTGGATTTTGTCAAAGGCTTTTTTGGCATCTAGTGAGATGATCATGTGTGTCTTTTTTCCTCAGTCTGTTTACATGGTGGATTACATTGATGGGTTTTCATATGTTGAACCATCCCTGGGATGAAGCCTACTTGATCATGGTAGATAATTTCTCTGTTATGTTCTTGGATTCAATTTCCCAGTATTTTATTGAGTATTTTTACATCAGTGTTCATGAGGGATATTGGTCTGTAGTTCTCTTTCTTAGTTGTGTCTTTGTGTGGCTTGGGTACCAAGGTAATTGTAGCCTCAAAAAAAGAGGTTGGCAATGAACCTTTTGCTTCTATTGTGTGGGAAAATTTGAGGAGTATTGGTATTAGCTCTTCTTTGAATTTCTGGTAGAATCCTGCACTGAAGCCATCTGGTCCTTTTCTTTTTTTGGTTGGGAGACTTTTGATGACTGCTTCTATTTCCTTAAAGGTTATAGGTCTGTTTAATTTGCTTATCTGTTCTTGATTTAATTTTGGTAAGTGATATATATCCAGAAAATTGTCCATTTCCTTTAAATTTTAAAATTTTGTGGAGTACAGGTTTTCAAAGTATGACCTGAAGATTCTCTAAATTTCCTCAGTATCAGTTGTTATGTCCCTTTTCATTTCTGATTTTGTTAATTTGCATGCTCTCTCTCTCTCTCTCTCTCTCTCTCTCTCTCTCTCTCTCTCTCTCTCTCTCTCTGCCTTTTGGTTAGTTTGGATAAAGGTTTGTCTATCTTGTTGATTTTCTTGAAGAACCAACTCTTTGTTACATTGATTCTTTGAATTGTTTTCTTTGTTTCAACTTTATTGATTTCTGCCCTCAGTTTGATTATTTCCTGGCATCTACTCCTCCTGGGTGAATTTGTTTCTATTTGTTCTAGAGCTTTCAGCTATGATGTCAACTCCCTGGTGTGACTATTCTCTAGTTTCTTCATGTGAGCACTTAGAGCTATGAACTTTACTCTCAGTACTGCTCTCAAAGTGCCCCATAAGTTTGGGTATGTTGTGTCTTCATTTTCATTGAATTCTAGGAAGTCTTTAATTTCTGTCTTTATTTCTTCATTGACCCAGGAGTGGTGTAATTGTGCATTGTTCAATTTCCATGAGTTCTGCAATTTGTGTTGTTTTGAATTCTGACTTTAAAGCATGGTGATCTGATAAAACAGGGGGTTATTCCAATTTTTTTTTGTATCTGTTGAGGTTTGCTATGTTGCTGAGTAGATTTTAGAGAAGGTTCCATGTGATGCTGACAAGTTTGGATGGAATGTTCTATAGAGTCTGTTAATCCCAATTGGGTCATAACTTCTGTTAGTTCCTTTGTCTCTTTGTTAAGTTTCTGTCTGATTGTCCTGTCCAGTGGTAAGGGTGGGGTGTTGAGGTCGCCCACTATAACTGTGCGAGGTCTTATTTGTGATTTGACTTTTAATAATGTTTCTTTTACGAATGTTGGTGCCTTTTTATTTGGGGGCATAGATGTTTAGAATTGAGACTTCTTACTGATCGATTTTTCTTGTGATGAATATGAAATGACTTTCTTCATCTCTTTTGATTGATTTTAGTTTGATGTCTAATTTGTTAGATACTAGGATAGCTACCCCAGCTAGTTTCTTGGGTCCGTTTGATTGGAATATCTTATCCCAACCCTTTACTCTGAGGTAATGTCTGTCTTTGAACTTGAGGTGTGTTTTTTGTATGTAGCAGAAGGATGGATTCTGTTTTCATATCCACTCTGTTAGCCTGTGTCTCTTTATATGTGAGTTAAGACCATTAACATTGAGGGAAATTAAGGACTATTGAGTGCTTATTCTTGTTTGTTTTTAATTTGTTGTTGGTACTGGTATTGTATGTGGATTTACCCTGCTTTTTCTTTTGGGTTTTGGTAAGTGGGATTATTTATTGCCTATGTTTTTGTGAGTGTAGTTAATTCCCTTAGGTTGGAGTTTTCCTTCCGGTACTTTCTGTCAGGCTGGATTAGTGGTTACATATTGTTGCAATCTGGTTTTGTCATGGAATATCTTGCTTTCTCCATTTATAGTGATTGAAAGCTTTTCTGGGTATATTAGTCTGGGCTGGCATCCGTGTTCTCTTAGAGTTGGTAGAATATCTATCCAGGTCCTTCTGGCTTTCACAGTTTCCATGGAGAAATCCAGTATAATTCTGATAGGTTTGCCTTTATATGTTCCTTGGCCTTTTTCCTTTGCTGCTCTTAATATTCTTTCTTTATTCTGTATGTTTGTTGTTTTAATTATTATGTGACTTAGGGACATTCTTTTGTGGTCCACTCTATTTGGTGTTCTGTAGGCTTCTTGTACTTTCATTGGCATGTCTTTCTTTAGGTTGGGAAATTTTTCTTCTATGATTTTGTTGAATATGTTTTCTGCACCTTTGAGTTGGGTTTTTTCACCTTCTTCTATACCTATTATCCTTATGTTGGTTTTTTTACGGTGTCCATATTTCCTGGATATTTTGTGTTAAGGCTTTGTTGGACTTAAGATTTTCTTTGCTTGATGAATTTATTTCCTCTAGTTTATTTTCAGTCTGAGATTCCGTCTTCCATCTCTTGTATTCTGTTGGTTATGCTTGCATCTGTGGTTCCTGATTGTTTACTCAGCTTTTCCACTTCCAGCATTCCCTCAGTTTGTGTTTTCTTTATTGCCTGTATTTCAGTTTTCAGGTCTTGAACTGTTTCCTTCAGCTGTTTAATTGTATTTCCTTGGCTTTCCTTGATTTCTTGCATCTTTTGGTTTGTCTTTTCTTCCATTTCTCTGAAGAATTTTCTCATTTCCTCTCTTAGCGTCTCTATCATCTGCATGAAGTTGTTTTTAAGGTTTCTCTCTTCTGCTTCATCTGTGTTGGGATGTTCAGGTCTTGCTGGTGTAGAGTCCTAGTTTCTGGTAGTGTCATACTGGTTTTCCTGTTGTTGGATGTGTTCTTATACTGTCATCTTCCCATCTCTTCTTCCAGTGGGTGCAGGTGGCGTCTCTTCCTTTCCTGGTGTGTATGGGTCCAAGGTTCTCTTCTGCTGGGTGCAAGAGGGTCTGATACTCTGATGGGTCTCAGGGTGGGTGAAGGTGGGTCTGAGGCACTGGCTCTCCAGTTGGGTGGGAGTGGGACTATCACAGAGATGTCAGCAGACTCTGAGTTGCTTGGTCCTCGGGGGCAGAGTTCATCTGCCTGCACACCCCAGGATGGGAGTTCCCAGAGTGGACAGGTGGAAGTTGGACCCAAGGCAGGGGCCAAAGCGAAGCAGCTCACCTCTGCTCTGAGTGGGGGCGGGAATAGCCCAGCAATCTTAGCAGACTCAGGGTTGCTTGGTACTCAGGGGCAGAGTCGATCTGCCTCTGGAGACAAGTCTTTAGACAAAGCACCATCTTCCCAGTTCTTGACATTTAAACCCTGATTGCTTAAATACTATTCAAATGGAAAACTCTCCTGTGTGAAAAAATCTTAAGGAAGAAAACACAAACTACTCAATGGAACAAATACTTGTCTATCACATATATGATAAATAACTCGTATCTAGAATTCATAAATGGCTTTAAAACATTAAGTAAGAAAGTACCAAAACAAGTCAGACATGGTGGCATGTGCCTATAATCCTCACCCAAGGAAGACAGCTGAAGGCAGAAAGACCCAGAGTTCACAGCTACTTTAAACTACACACTGAGTTCATGGCTACCATGGACTATGCAACACTGTCCCGAAACAAAATAAAATAGAAAACAGAGTAAAGAAGGGAAAGCAGGCAAAATTCTGAAGAGAAACTTGATCAACGTTTAACAAATATGTGAGGGAAACAAGCCTTTTAAAGATGCTCAGTATTGGAAGAGACAACTGAAGGGGGGGGGCATTTCGGGGTGAGGTATTGCAATGGAAATTCCCAGGAATCTACCCTAGCTGAGACTCCTAGCAATAGGGGATATGTAGCCTGAACTGGTTGGTCATTTTCTCTGACCTGGCAACACTTCCATTAGAGGAATTGGGACACTATCCCAACTACATAACCTTTGACCTACAATTTGTCCTGCCTACAAGATGTGCCGGGGGTAAAGGTGGCACTGAAATTGTGGAATTGACCAACCAATGACTGGTCCAGCCTGAGTTCCATGTCATAAGAGGGAGCTCCTCCCCCGCCCCATACTGCCTAGAGACCTAGGATAGAACTAAACATGACTGGTTAAAAAAAATCAAGTAATGACCCCTAATGATATTATGCTATATTCATAGATTAGTGACTAGCCCAATTATCATCAGAGAGGCTTCATCCAGCAACTGATGGAAACAGATGCAGAGACCCACAGCCAAACATTAGGTACAGCTTGGGGAATCCTGTGGAAAAGGGGGAGGAAGGTTTGTTGGAGCCAGAGGAGTCAGGGACACCACACAAAAACCCACAGAATCAACTAACTGAGGTTCATAAGAGCTTGAAGAGGGAGCCTGCATGGGACAGACATAGGCCCTCTGCATATATGTTACAGTTGTGTGCCTTTTCTTGTGGACTCCTAACAGTGGGAGCAGGGGCTGTCTCTGACTCTGTTGTCTACTTTTGCAAACCATTCTTCCTACCAGGTTGCCTTGTCCAGACTTAACATGAGAAGAGGTGCCTAGTGAGGCTAGCAGGTTGATATCCATGGGATATTTTCCCTTTTCTGAATAGAAATGGAGGAATGGATAGGAGAGCAAAGGGGTGGGGCAGAGGAAAGGGCTGGGAGTAGAAGAGGGAGGGGAAACTGTGGTCAGGATGTAAAATAATAATAATAATAATAATAATAATAATAATTTAATTAAAATATACTCAGTTACTCATCATAAAGGAATTAGAATTTGATACCATAATAATACCCCAATCTATGCATATTGGAATGGCTAAAATCCAAACAGAATGCAGCAACGGTAAACCCTGGAAGGAACACAGAATACAAATATTGTCTTTTATGGCTGGTGAGAATGCAAACTATTCAACAGCATGTTATATAAATTTCAACACACAGAAGCTGTGTCCCTAACACATAGTTAAGTGAAATGAAATGGAAGTTCAGATTCATCCAAAAACCTTATATGAAATGTTTGCAGTTTTATTTAATGTTGCCCTAAATTGGGCAACTTGGATGTCCTTCACCTACTGAATGGATAGTGAACTGTTACATACAACAGAATGCTAGTCAGTGATTTAAAAGAAAGACTTGGTGGATTCACCGGACATCACAGGGGAATGGGGACCATCTATAGTAAGGAGACTGTTTTATCGGGACATGGACTTTATACACTGCAGAAACCCATAGAAATACATGCCACCGCGTCTTCAGCCAATGATGATACTGGGGGTAAAAATGGTGAAACTAGATCCTTCTCTATCATTCTACACACACACACACACACACACACACACACACACACACACACACACACACACACACAATTCCAAGTGGATCATAGGCCTCAACATAAAGCCAGAGATTCTGAAATTGCCAGAAGAAAGAGATCTTGGACACACTCACATTCACAATAGCCTCACAGATAATAAAATATCTAGGTGTACTACTAACCTCCTACTGCCATTGCCTGAGGGAAGGATGGAGATCCAGGAACCTCCCCATCCCCCAGAGGAGAGTTCTCGCCAGTCAGAGAACACAGCTGCTTTTACTGGAACCAGGAGTGCAGGACCAGGTGGGGCACCAGGTCTTCTATCTCCAAGCCCATACCCCTCCAGCTCAGCTCTTCCCCAGCTCCACATCTCCAGAAAGCTTGAGGGGGCTTTTGGTCTTCATCTCAATAGGTAGACAGAGACGACATGCCAGACAATGAACCAATCTCCTAGGATTTCTGAATCTATGGGCAAAGCACCCTGTAGACCTCACAGGGCCATATCTGATTCCCTATTCCCTAGTGTCTCTCTCTCTCTCTCTCTCTCTCTCTCTCTCTCTCTCTCTCTCTCTCTCTCTCTCTCTCTCTGTGTGTGTGTGTGTGTGTGTCTCTGTCTCTGTCTGTCTCTCTCTCTCTGTCTCTCCTGTCTCTCTCTCTCTCTGTCTCTCTCTCTCTCTCTCTCTCTCTCTCTCTCTCTCTCTGTGTGTGTGTGTGTGTGTGTGTGTGTGTGTGTGTGTGTGTGTGTGTGTGTGTGTGTGTGTGTGCAGTTCTCTGAGAAGATTCGTGTGTTCCAGTCAGGCTAGCCTTCCACTTGGTGTAGCTCAAGATGACCTCCAACTCCTAATCTACCTCTGGAGAGGTAGGATCATCACCATGCCCACTTGAGCTTTTGTTTTGTTTCTAGCCACAGATTTGGAGACCCTGCCTCCCAGACCCTGGGCTGTCCAGTTGTAAGGTGTGTGTGTGTGTGTGTGTGTGTGTGTGTGTGTGTGTAAATATTTGCATTGTTTTATGTTGTTTATTGTTTGCTTATTTTTCCCATGTGAGATTTTTTTCACTTAACATTTATTTTGTGTCTTTAGTTATTGTGTTCCGAGTCTTCCTCACCTCCCTCTGAGGCCCATTTCATACACCACCTTCTGGCATCAGCTTTTTCTTTGTTGTCTATTAATGTTTTGCAGAATGCTTGTTAGATGCCTGATGGGTTTTCAATTCTATTAGTGACAGACTTATAGTAAAATTATTTGTAGAAACTAAACAACAAAATAAAATTAAAACAGTTGCTAGTGATATTGTGGGCAAAGGAGAGCCCTCATTACTGTTGGTGGGAAATCATACATGTAGCACAAATTCTAACTGGTATTAATCATAAAAACCAGAGACAGCCAAGCAGCCAGCCACTAGGGATTTCTCACCTCTACAAGTGCTCAAACTGAAAGGGCGATCTCGTCCTCAGACTGCATCTCTAGACCGCATCTGTCTCCACCAAATCTCAGACTGCACTGAGCTCCTGTCTCCTCTTGCTTTATATCCCTCTCTAGTGCCAGGATTAAAGGCATGAGATCCCAAGTAATGAAGTCACCTTTGTGTGATATGGACTGCTGGGGAAAGAAATCATCAAGGGTCTTGCCCAGCTATACCAATTCTCCAAGCAAGATATACCCATGATGCAATAGTGGCATGGCTGAGGGATAACCAACTGATCCGTGATTGGATTTGAGGCCATTTCACGGGAAAGAATACACACCTGGTGCTATAAACCTGGCTAAGAACTTATGGCTGTGAAGCCCCGAGACCCAGGAGAAGAGACTGTCATTGTTTCCCTAAGTGACCACATTGTCCAACTGCTTTCTAAACATTTATGTTCACACCAGTGCCGCTCTCAGCCTGGGGTGGAGAAGCTCCCTTTTTTGCACAGGGTGATAGTTAAAGCAGATACTGTGTATCTGATCAAAGTTCTAAGAATAAGTGATTGACTTAAATGTCTGTATCCATCTCTTCCCCACACCCAAGGCCCTGGAAACATCACAGAAGAGAGGATGTGAAGAATGTAAGCTCCAGCGATGGCGAAAGGTGTGGTGGAATGAGCTGGTTCAGTTAAGTCATTACTGCTTCAGCCATGTACAAACACCCAGCAGCACTGCAACTTTACACTGTGGATAGAGTTGGTGCCCAGGAGGTCCCACCCCTTCCTGGGATACTAATGATTGTTAATGGTTGCTGGATGAAGCGATGTAATTTTACCTAGGGATGTGGTCACTGGAAAACTAGGAGGAAAGATGAGGAATGGGAACTGCGGAAAGCAGTAGAGGATGTTTGCAATCCCAATACATTGTATATATGCATGCAACATTGCATGCAACAGGATCCCTGGGCTCCCTGGCCAGCCAGCCCAGCCTAGTTGGTAAGCTTCAGGCTAGTGTAAGGAACTGTCTCAAAGAAAGTGGTGGGTAGGTCCTGCTGGTAACATCCAAGGTTGTTCTGAGGCTGTTACACACACACTTTAAAAGTACAAATTAAAATGTGAACATCTTAATTATCAAAACAAGAAAAAATGGAAAAATCAACGTAGGGGTTTGTGACTCTTTGTTCATCAGTGTTGAGAACATCCTTTAGCACTGCTGTCTTGCTTAATGCACAAAATACTCACCCCCTTTTACCCTCAGTGACAATCACCAACCACCAAGGGCCAAGTCCCGCCTCCCGTTTTCCTGTCTAACAGTTCTTAGATGTAAGCTGCCCTAAGAAAGGCACAAGTGAAAACCTGTTCAGGTCAATTGTCCATGTTAATTATTATTAGGAAGGAAAACAGCTTCAGAAAATGCTCCAGATGAGAGGAAGTTAATAACCCGAGAATATGCCTTTGGCACAGGAAGTTAATTTCCTGTAACTGAACTTCATATCCAGAGGCAAAGGTGGGTTTAGTTGGAGAATTTTCTCCAGTGGGACTGAGGTCCAGTTGTCTGTTCTGTGAACTCTTCAGTATCAAAGAATTTTTTTGGCTTTTCACCATGTCCTGTCTTAATTGCTTTCCATTCTCTCCTTTGGGTTGCATGTGACAACTTCCTGAGTAAGTTATCCATTCCAGTGTCATTTCCTTGAGGCCTGCCTTGCCAGGGGAAAATCCATCATACCGCCAATAGGTGACTCACATGCAATTATAATCTATGAAATACATCTGCTCACACTGTGAGAGTCATTCTCTCAGCCCTAACAACCTTGTGGGGGCTGAGCTGATGGGGGATGTTCTGGTTCTAAATGGCTATGGGACCAGGTGGGACAGAAACTTCTGTCTACACTGAGCAGTTCCAAGGGTCTTCTCTAATCTTTTGTATTTGCAAGAGAACAAGACAGAACCTAAAGAATATGTATTTGAGTTAATAAGGTGCCATTAGATATCTTCAAAAAAGCTTCAAAGGAAAACAAGGTAATTGACACATAAATATGCTTTTGACATAGAAATTGAATTTTCTTGATTGAAAAACATCTTGAGATAAAAATGTAGTTCATGCCAGGCGTTGGTGGCGCACACCACCAACACTCGGGAGGCAGAGGCAGGCGGATCTCTGTGAGTTCGAGACCAGCCTGGTCTACAAGAGCTAGTTCCAGGACAGCCTCCAAAGCCACAGAGAAACCCTGTCTCAAAAATCTAAAAGAAAAAAATGTAGTTCATTGGTAGTGCACCTGCCCAGCATGTCCAAGGCCCTTGGAATGAGAATTGGGGCAGGAAAGACTCATCCAAACACACATACAATAAACATACACCACACACACACACACACACACACACACACACACACACACACACACACAGGTTGGGGCAAGATTGTCTCTAAACATCAGTGGTACTGCAATATGCAATAGCCTATGGTGATGACACCCCTGTCATCTGGCCATCTAGCTATACTTCAAGGAATCAATAGGTAAGGCATTTTCAACTGTTGAATGTGGTCTACTTGAACTGACACCTGCCTGTCAACCTGTTCACTTATCTGGACTTCCTGTCCACCCATGTTCCTGCCCATTCAACGGTAAATAGTCCTGCCCTTTCAATTATACAGCTAGATTCGGTCCTTCAGCTCTGTTCTACCCTGTAGTCTGCTGACAGTAATAGTGCACCTTTGAAAGACCTCCAGACAGTTTTTATCTTACCACCACAGACTCCTTTATAGTCCTCCCTGCTTGGGCCGCATGGACCTTGTAGCTCCTTAACAGCAAAGTGAAAGGTTCCAGCAAATTGCTGCCAAAGCCATCACTGTTACCTTGTGGGTTTATTATTTAATAATTCTAAACATTTTCATCCATGCTTCACACATAGCATACTCATGGCACTTTGAGAAAGAGAACACTCAATCAAAGACAATGATCATCAATCAGGTTGAGAGTAACTTTGCTACCTTTTCCCAAGAATATTTAGCAACACCTACAGATATTTTGGTTACCACAGCTGAGGAAGAATTGCTTCTAGTATCTACAAAAACACCCTTCACTGCACTGGAAAATTCCACAACAAAGAATTATCCAGCCTGTCTTAGTTAGGGTTTCTATTTCTGTGAAGAGACACCACAACTACGGCAACTTTTATAAAGGAAAACATTTAATTGAGGTGGCAGCTGACATTGTCAGAGGTTCAGGCCATTACCATCATGGTGGGACATAGTAAATGCAAGCAGACATGGTGATGGAGAGGAAACTTAGAGTACTGCATTTTACAAGCAAAAGGAAGTGGCCTCAGGGTCACATTGAGTGAGCTTGAGCAAAAGAGACCTCATAGTCACGCACTTCCTCCAACAAGGCCACATCTACCTCAACAAGGCCATACCTCCAAAGAGTGCCACTCCCTTGGGGGGGCCATGTTCTTTCAAACCACCACATAGCCCAGGTGTCAATAGACTGGGGCTGAGGAATCTGACTAGAAGGAACCGTAAACTCCAAGGACTCGTGGAATCTCTGGAAATATGCAGAATCCAGATGTTGTTGGTAGAAGGAACACAGGTGGGAAGTGAATGAAGACGCTATCATTCTGCCACTAGTCTCAACCGACTGGAAGAACCTTGCAGACTCCGGGATGTGGAAAGATGCCACTGCAAGCCATCCACACTGCTTGTGCCATGTTTAAGCAAAGTCCAGGTATCATATCCCCAGAACTTTACAGCTGCCTGTTTGTGGACAACCATTGTTCTCTGACAGCACTCTAGGGGCACCTCGTTAGCCTCCTGACATGAGGGACAAAATCTCTAGACAATGATGTTGGTGAAAGATGTGGGGGCACAGCCAGTTATGGAAACTTTCTACCTCAGTGGAAGCTGTAGGAAAGGCTTTTCCTTCTCAAATAGTCTATACTGCACATCTGGATCCTAAGCATAAGAAAGAACAGTTCACATTTATACAGAAGATGACTGGAGAACTATGGGTATTATTCTGTGGAAACACTTCAGGTGTTTTGTTGGCTGTTACCCAGCTACTTGACAAACTGTGGCATTCAGTGCAATAGTTCAGCAAGCAAGCCTGGGCATGTTTTTATTTGTGTTCATGTTATTTGAATGAAATTCAACTAGTGCCACTTTCATTAATTAATGTGACTCATTATCCTTAGCATTGTGATTAGCCATGTTCCCTTCCTCATATATTCAAGACTGAGTTCTCACTGAAACCACTTTCTCCCTGTGTGGGACAGAGTCTCATGTAGCCCAGCCTACTCTCAAACTCACTATGTCACTGAGAATGACCTTGGATTCTTGATGCTCCTGTCATCATTTATCAAGTGCCAGGATGACGGGCATGCAACAAGATGCTTGTTTTACAGCCACTTGTTTTCAGTCATGGCTAATGACATGAAGACAGAGGATGTAGAGTATCAGGCCTCTGGAAGACCTCACTCTTTCTCCAATTTATTTATTTCAAATATTTTTTCCTGAGATTCCTTATAACCCTTACCAGTGACCACTGGAAATGTCCTGAGAAGTGCTCTCAGCCTGAGGGGGGGGTAATACAAACACAGAAGCTACTATTCAGAGCCTCACTATAGCATCCTTGATAGCAATGTTTAATTAGCAAAATACAGGGGGAAAAAAGATGCTCACATATTTTAAGAAGGATCCTCACTATAAAAACCTCAGGACTTTACACCTAAAAGAGAATGCAGAGAAAAGTGAAAAGAGCTCTGGTTAGTTCTCCAGGATATCAAGAAGCTATTCTGCTGTTACTTTTGTCAGTAACACTCTGCCCAGGCTATTTTGACCATCTCTAAACTGTTTCTGTTTCAACTGGGAACTCTTTTAAGCTTGGAAACTAACAAAGCCCAGGACACCCTCAGCTTCTCTCTTGTCCAATTGAAAGTCCAATTCTAAATCCTATCCCATCTGCTCCTGTGCTTAGTAAGTCTTACTTGCATACTTCCTGAGCACTGAATTATAAGGATCATGGGGCTGAGATACTTGTGCCCAATGCCCAGAGACCTGCTGTCTTAGTAGCATCCATCTTTAGTTGTAATCCCATTGGACCTCCCTCAAATCTCCCGACAGATAAGCCATCAGCCATGTCTATGTGACCTCAACGCAGATCACAGCAGTATCAAGCAGGGAACTCTTCCCTTCCCCTATGTTCACCTTATCTTCTCCAAAGCCATGGGATTTAAAAAACACAACCAGGAAAGACTCAGTAACCTTTGTGACCTTTCGATGGACTCTAGGATCTGGTCCCACCTCAGTGCAAGAGATGTATCTGGATACACATCTGAGTCCCATTTAATTTTCTGGACTGGGATGCAGTTCTGTGATTATTGGATCAGAGTGATGTTTTAATTCCCAAACAAGGGACTGTTTGTTTCTTATCTGAGAGGTATGACCTGCCTGAAGGTTCATCCAAGGGCAGAAAAGGAACTAATCCACAAAATGACTCAACGACCTGAAGAGGTGCTTTGAGTGAAAAGCCACAGTGCCTTGCTTTGTGCTCACTCTACAGAATCCAACTTATTCAATGAACCAGTTACACCTTGATTTCATTTTTGGCGGGATGCCTGCCAACCTCAAATGAAAGTACATTGCCTTTTCATATGCACTCAACCATCAATACCTCTCCAAACACCTTCTCAAAGAAAAGCTCTTTATCTGTCTTTATAACTTTGGCACATTTAAAACTGAGAGCTAAGAACTCCTCGGACCAAGGTACCCAGCATGTGGAAACAGAACTGAAATGTTATAGGTAGTCTATATATTTGTTATGGTTGAACCATAATTATTATAGAAAGTAGGATAAATACAGACTAAGAAACCACAGATTTCAACTTGGTCATGTAACAATGAGGAACACACACAGCGGAACACTTGCCACAAGGACTCAAATCTTCTACACAAATAGTTTTTGCTTCTGTCTGTCTACAGTTGTTTTACAACACTTACTGTTTTTAGGCTTCTTCATAGGAATGTTTGACCTTGATCATACAGAAACAGGGAGAGAACTACACAAACTACATGTGCACCCTCTGGACAATGAATACATGTCTACACATTTGCACATTCTCTTTTTCACGGTTTTGACGGGCTGCTCTGTTAAACACACCATAACGTGGGTGTGTTCCAAACAAACTCTCCATGTATTTTTGAGCAGTAAACTGCCACTAGAGTACCAGCGTGCACTCATCTGCCATCTTAGACAGGGTATATGATGAGCAGGTAGGATCGTTTCTGCACTGGCCACACTACTCATCTTGCCAAATTAGACTGCCTTACTGCCAAGTTGAAAGGTGTTGCCAATTTCTTTCTCACCCTGGAAAATTAGAGGGCTTTGTCCTTTCTGATGAAAGAAAGGATTCATAAGCAGAATCGTAAGCACCTGCATCCCATTCTTGGCCTGCCCCTCGCCTAGAGAAGCACACCAGTGGACCCACAATGCCTGAGGGTACTTGAAGGTCCAGGGGCTCAAAAGACATTATAATATCCACTGCTGTTTTTGGAAAAATTAAAAATATAACCCGCTTAGAGAAGGAGTAATTTCCTTCAAATAATTGAACATCTGGGGATTTTAGTGGGGCATTTGGTACCTGTAACATCTTCAGATAGAATATCTTCTCCCAGTTCATTACTTAAACAATATGCACAGCAATGTATAAAGTGATAACAGAGCAGATACCTCACTTGGAGACAGAAGCCTTGACTGGATAAATAAATAGACTCAAGCGAAGTGCCGCATCCATCTTCCTGCTCTTGGAGACGGTAAGTCATTGATCTCTTGGACATTTTTAAATTTTCATGCATTTGGACCAGGGCCATTTGGTTCAGGTAGCCTTGTTAAAAAGGGATTTGCAGGTCTTTGCAGTGTTACAGCCCTGCCAAGTTAGAATAACTCAAGACAAGGTCAATGTCTAGGACTCGCTTGTATTAAATCAGCAAGTAAGCTTATATGCATTGCAGATTCCCTGCCCATGAGATCTCCTGTCTAAAGCAATCTGCTGAAAGGTGATAGGGTTGAAGCATGGGCTAGACAACATGCATATGGCACAGAGTTTGCAATATTCTAAGTGGCATCCGCCGTGTCCCCCTGGGTCAGGACAGGAGCAGTACTGGTAAATCAATAGTTTAATCCATCCGAGACAAGACTGCTTATCAAAACTCCTTCTCATTAAACAGAATTCTGTTCAACAAAAATTCTTTACTGACTTAGTTGGCAAGAGTCACCCTGTATCATATGGTGCGGCCCGCTCGCACCAAATCAGTAGCTAACAGCTACACTCTCCTGTGTCTCTGCTCTGACAGACGGTTTGCTGAGTAGACCAAGTGTTCTCCTTATGCTTAGGCACATGGTCATTAAGGAAATTCTGACAAAATGAATTGTAATTATGGAAAATTGGGAGAGTGGTGACACTATTCAAATATTAAGTCATAACAGAAATGACTAAATCACATACAACACTCGAAAAAATTAAAGAAATATATAATGGCTCACCTGCAATTTCAAAAGAAATGTTTTCAGATAATAGCTTTTCAAATCAAGGGAGAGAAGGGGGAGATTTTTTTCTGTCTTTCTGTCCAAACGTACCTGTCTTCATTCAAAACTGACAGACAGACAAGATGACCTAGTCCCTTGTCTGGTTCTAAAGTATTCTGTGTGCTGCCATTAAAAGGGTAAAATACAAGTAAAACATTAGTTTAAATAAATTAGAAAGCCTTGTTGAACTTCTGTGTTCTCAAACAAAGAACTTCAGAGTTAACAAAGAGCCCCCTCCCTAGCACCTTGCAGAGCCAACAGAGCAGGCGCTGGCTGCAGGCTTGAATGGCATGCTTTCCTTACGCCTCAGCCTCAGAAGCGGTCTCTGGGGGCTGGAGGCTAAAATCCTGCTGAGGGGTAGTGATGTTGACACTTCTCCCAAAAGGTCTTCTTATACAGAACGTAGAAGGACCATAGTCATAATTCTACCTATGGGCAAGTTTTGTTTCCCATCTGGTCTTCTGAGCTCCTGCTGATCAACAGTTCAACAAAGAAGCCAAGTGCCCCAGGGCCCTGGGAGACTAGGGGTCTACTGTCTGTCTAGAGAGCAATGAGCTGCCTCCACTACCTGGGTCAAGGATACAGATTTTCAGATAACCATTTGGTGCAAGACTCAGAAGTGCATGGTTTTGCAAATTTCTAAATGAAGATGTAAGTAATTAGCACGCATTCTTCAAGCATTGAGGCACTATTGGAGATGCCTGGACATGGGCTAGGGTGGTAGACAAGTAGAATTCTGTTTCTTTCTTATTTGTGGTAGGATTTTGCCACTTTGGATAATAACTGCCACTGAGGAATTGCTGACAATGAAGACATGTCTCTAAAAACATGTCACAACTGATCATATATGGGGAGCTGCCTCACTTCTGGAAGTTCTATGTCTTCAGCTAAACAAGCCAGTTTTTATTATCACTGTGCTGTGTGTGGTGGTGGTCTGTATTTTTCCAACCAAAGCAAAACTGCTTTCCTTGCTACAGCGAGTTAAACCAAAGAGCACTCAAAGGAAAAGACAAGTCAAAAGGTCCCCATGTCCTTAGAGGACAGGTATGAGACACAGAGGAGAGTCTGTGTTGGTGAGTGTTATAAAATTGACTGAATGGTGTCATTATAAGATTATGTTGTAGCAATAGCTGGAACTATGTCTTGCCTCCAGAAATGACTGCCCAGGCTCACTGGTATGGGACCTTTTACAGAGCAGCCCATGGTCTTGCTTTGATTAATCGTGCCCTAGGGAGAGCTCTGCATACAACGGGGGAGTCAAATTGAATTTCTCAGGCATCTGTGATTGAAATCATGACCTTCAACTCCATGTATCCCAGGGGAGATTCAGAGGAGAGATCCATTGTTAGGAAATAATTTGAGATTCTCAGAGTTTATCCCTAGAAATGTATAATGGTTAGGGCTCTGGGATTAAAGAAAGATGTCCATGGTCCATTCAGAATCTCCACAATTAGTATCAGACACTCTGGCAGTTAATGCATACCCATGTCCTTAGTTTCTTCTAGATCCTCCTCCATCCTGAGGCAATTTATCAGAGTCACCAAGTAGAAAGTTCAAGTGAATCTGAGCTACCTATCAACAGCTTCCAAATATGGAAACGACAATGTGACCTACTTCCCCTCGTTTTCAGTTGTAGGAACAAAGGAACACCGAGAGATTGGTGCTGGCTCTCCACTTCAGCAAACAAATAATTAGACTCTGAGTGCTTTTAGTCAGGTATGCTCATGGAACTCCATTATTAGTTCATAAAATTTCTATGAACTTTTATCATTATCTCTGAATTATAAATAAGTGTACAATTCACTTTTTACATTTTAGCTTATATGCAGCAAAGACATGATTCTAAGCTGTTTTGTCTGATGCAGCCATGGTTTCCCTAGATTCTGTAGCTTCCCTCCTCCTTAGTTAGCATGTGCTCAGGTGATGCATGCATACATATTCCATTAGTACCACAAACAAAACATAACTGTGACAGTAAAAACAATCCATTGGAAAGAAAGTGATTTATAAGATGTCTGGAAGTTGATCTGACCTTAGCATTAGAATCAGCTACAGAAATGATGGGATTCACTTGTGAAAACACGGGCCTGACTAACCCGCCATGTCTTTGTGAACAACATAATTCACTTATAGCTCATATACTGAGCAGCTTTTTTCTGATCATTCTGCTAAGCAATAAGATGTAAGAGTAAACACGAGTGGTTTCTGCAATTGAGGACCTATAGTCCAATAACCAGGCAACTGATGAAGAGTGAGACAAATGTCTACTTAGTAGAGACAGCCTTGGTGACTACAGAGGCAGGAAGAAGGATCTTGCAATAGACCCTCAAGGTCCAGGAAGAAATGTACCTGAAAGAGATGACTGAGTTGAAAAAGAAAGGACATGCCTTAATTAATGTGACAGGGGAATAGAAGAGTGAGAACCTGGGCATTTTTCAATTTGGGCAATACTCTCTGACCTATCTATTTCTGTTTTGGCTGTGTGCTAGCTTTTACCAGCCTTGTTTTAAAATGCATTTAACACATAAGAAAAGGAGTGTTCAAAGAATTCAAGATATATATATATATATATATATATATATATATATATCTTGCGGATATATATATATATATATATATATATATATATTTAATATATAAGTTAATAAGAGATCCAAGGATTAACAACAAGCTTGTATGACCACTTGCAGAGCAGAAAGACAGGAGTCAGGCAATGTGAATTCTATTCCATCAGCAAATCCCAGTGGAACCTGCAACAGACCATTCAACAGTTATGTTCTGCTTCCAGCATCTAAAAATACAGACTTAAAAAAGATACCCTATCAAGTTCCTTTAGTGTCTGGGCACACATTTAACTCTCTCATGCTCGGTCAATTCAATCTCTAGAAAACACTGAACTTAACAATAACTAACGAAATACGCATGTATGTTTGCTTCATCAATATCTGCCATTAGTCATTTCTCTGATACAGAAGAGGCAACATTTTAAATACATAAGTGCTCTCTGAAGCAGAATGCAACTTCTTAAATGCTGAATGTACTAGCTGAGATTAAAGATTCATTTCAATTAACTCAGTATTTGTGCCAGACCACAATTCATATCATTTCACCACTGTCGTTTGTTTTGCAGCAGTGAGTAGAGAACTAGATCTATTATGGAAGTTTTTGTGGTTACATCTCATACTCATTTAATTTAGAATGCCATTTTTTAGTTGTTGGCAGCCCATGGGGAAACTAAAATTCTAAGTACAATGAATAAGACACTCAATTTTCCTTGAAAAATAAAAGGTTAAAATGCAGCAAAATATTTTTTTCATGACAATTTTAAACCTCGATTTTCCTTAGCATTGCTTGTTTTACAGATGTTCTACTGGGGTTCCCCTTGGGGTTAAAAGAGATAAAAATGGGTCTAGGGAGATTACTCAGTTGGCACAGGGCTTGCCCTGCAAACCTTAGGGCCTTGCTTCCATCCTTAGCTCCCATTTAAGAAGGCACATGCTTACGATTTGTGAGACGAGGGCTCTGAGACGAGGGAATGCCTGCCCTTAAAAGCCAGTCAGTCTAACCTAATCCTTGAGCCAAGTGACAGGCCTGGCCATTAAAAAAACACCAAAGTGGACAGGTCTTGAGGAATGATGCCCAGGGTTGATCTCTGGCCTCCATGTGCACATGCATTATAGCCATTCGTGTGAACATGCATGCAGAGTCATGCATCTACATACAACTGTATGTGCATGTGCAGATAGAGACCGATAAAATTATCCATAAATAGTTTTCACATAGAGCAGACAGTAATGTGTCTCCTAGGGTTGGTATAGGAAACTACCACAGCCTGGGTAGCTTAAAGCAACATAGCTGTACACTTTGACATTCTAGAGGCCCAAATCAGAGTGCACATGCTTCCTTCCAGGTTCTGTGTTGAACACTTTCACCCTGCTGTCTCACCAATATTGATGGCCAAGCAGCCCTTCTCTTCCTTAGCTTGATGCTGTGTCCCCCACATTCTCCCCATGGGTCTCCATAAATACATTCACACCTTTATAAGCAAATTATAGGAGAATTCATTCATCCTAGTGACCTCATCTTAACCAAACCTGTCATAAACCTTTTCCAAATAAGATCATCTTCATAGCCCTGGACAGTTGAGCTATCCATAGTTTTGAAGGGTGCAACAAATCCCATAATATGAAGCCTAGAGACAGTTATTTCCATTTAGTATATAAGCAAATGAAGACATAAAGCACCTAAGTGGCTTCTCTAAGGTTATGCAGAACAGAGACAGACTCATCTTGCAATTCATAAACAGCCTTTTCTTAACAGAGTGGTATAGGAGGTTACCAAACCAGTTAACTAGAATCTGCCTGGGGTAAGAATTCCCACCACTCTGCTGCTCAGAAAGGAGTCTTGCCTCTAGTCTAAAATGCATGAACATGTGGGCATGCCAGGTTATTGTTATCAAAACCAAATCCATTTGCCTTGGGGTATAATTCTACCACGCTGTGTAACTCTGATAGGAAAAAAAATACTTCCTTTCTAAAAGACATTTTATAGTTTCTGCACTCAGCTAACAGAGATAGAATAATAAGCCATTCTTCAATGGACTCCATTCATAACCTCAAAAATTCTTTGGCTGCTGTGTATGGTGCTGATAAAAACCTGGAGAATTCTGTGGTACATGAGACATGCTGGAACTTTCCTCTTCAGTTCACATGCCAAGAAATACTTCACTTTGGGTCACAGGATAAAAGGGACAAAGTTAAAACAGTGATCTTTCAAGTGGCAGTGTAGGTGTCCTAAGGAAACAGAGCTGTCTCTTTCCTCAAATCTCTGCTCTAATTATCAGTTGTTTCCTCCAGCAATGCAACAATCCTATCCACATGAGCAACCTCCTCCTCTCTGGGATTTCATTTGCTTGATAATGTGTCTGTCCAGCAGAGAGAAGTAACTGTGGGTCAGGGACCAGACATAAGTTACAGCATCCCAGTGGCCTCATCTCTGTATCTGGGATGATTGCTTTTAGTGACGATCTGTAAATAATTTTTCAGAACTCTTTTTGCAACTTCTGTTGTCTGAATGATTTGGTTGTAAGGCGATCTACTGTGACTCTTATGTCCTACCAACAAGGTCCAGAAAGAGGTAAGGTAACTAATGGCACACTTGTGGTGAAAAACAGTAAAGTCAATGAAAAGTCCAAATTCTGTAAGACTGTTGATTCTGAATTCAATTGATAAAGTCAGATCCATGGGTCTTTTAGGATGTCTTGCAAGCTGTACTTACCTATAATAAATAACTTTTAGTTTGTATCTATAAATGCCTTTACCAACACTGGCTGAGTATGTACAATATACAGGAGCTATGGTAAGGAATAAGAGACACACATTATCCACCTATGCTTCTTCGAGGTCTTTCCCATGACAAAACAACATTATGTCATCCACTCAGGTGCTGATACCCATGGATCCACACTGTATGTGTACCTTCTGTTCTCTCAAGAACAGGTAACTTATTTACAAAGCAAGATGAGTAGATGAAAAAACTTCTCAGATTTCCTCCCATTCCTTCTCTTCTAGCTGCAAGCTCAAGCCACCCCATATTCTCAATACCACAACCAACCCAACGCACTAGGGGTTTCTTAAATTCAGAAGTTATTAGAAGACAACTGTGGTCAGAGATTGACCTCAGAGAGGCAAGCCTGAAGTCAAAGATAGGGAAATTCAACAAAGGTATGCAAAGCATCCTACTTCAGAAGCTAAAAGCTCACAGACCAGCACGTGTCAACATTAGCTGAGATACCAGCATTGTGAAATAATAACAGTTCATAAATAATGGTTGTATGAATTTATGAGTCTCTGTCAAACTACTGTGTCATTTGCTTTTTTTAAGACAGGGTTTCATTATGTCCTCCTTACTGGCCTTGAACCCACTGTGTAGAACAGACTGTCCTAGAACTCACAGAGATCCACCTCCCTCTGACTCCCAAGTACTGGAATTAAAGGCATCCAGCATGAGGGAGTAAAGAAAATCTTTTGAATGTAAAAAGTCATGTTTGTATGAAACCTACTTTGTTTCATGAGATAAGAAGCCTCACTGCCCTGATAATCACTGGAATCTCAAGTAGAGTTGGATCTGTTTCAGTCTTGCCCATCACTAACCCTCCAGCCCAAGGATAGCATCTGACATTCAGTAAATATTAACAGAACGAAAGAACCAATGAAAGCGCGATAGCTAATGAGGACCTCAGGGCAAACCAGAAGCAGCCTGTGTCCAGACTGCACTGTATAATTAGAAGGTTCACAGTCCTCAATTCTCTGTTCACTCATATAAGTTATTCATACTAAAAACACTTTTTTTCAGTCCTCAATAGACCCAAAGGACAGCGAGACACAGCAATAAACTGGGCAATGGCATGTCCCCAAAGGACTGTGGGAAACACATAGTAGCAAAAATTCTTTTGGGTGAACATTATAAAAGCATGGCTTTGTCCAAAAGGCAGGAACACACATAAGATGAAGTGCTGGGGCAATAGCTCAAAGGTAGTGACTTGCCTAGCACCAGGGAGGCCATGAGTTCAGTTCTGAGCACCAAGAGAATTAGAGATACAGGATCAAGGCACTCTTTTATTCCTATGCATGTGTCCTGGCACACTCAACCTGGACACAAAGACACCTTTGGACATCAAAAGATAATGTGGGCAAAGCTCACTGAAAACACCACACCTGATACTGCAGTATTTTCAAAGCATGTCATTGGAGCTACTGCGGCACTTAGCACTCTAGAGCCTCGCGTCAACTATCAATAGGAGAAGACACATTCTCTTAGCTTGTATTAATTACACAAAACAATAGATCTTGTCGTGACTTTCGCATACATGTATATCAAGAACTTTAACCACACCCATCCCCTCACCCCACCTTATTTCCTACCCCCCTCAGTTCATTTCTTCCCCCAAATAGCCCACCACCTACTTCCAAGTGATCTTCATCGTTTCCCCTTCCAGCTCCAAATATGAGAATAAGTATGTGATACCTTTCTTACTCCAGGAAAGTAATTTTTAAGGCTTAAGAATCATCTAGTCACAAAGCAAAATTTGTAGCTGGAAAGATGGCTCAGAAGTACTGGCTGCTCATGCAGATGACCCTGGTTTGATACCCAGCACCCACATGTTGACTCACAACCATCTGTAACTCTAGTCCAAACCCCTGTGCATATGTGCATCTGAGAGACAAAGACAGACAGACAGACAGACAGACAGACAGACAGACAGACAGACAGACAGACAGACAGACAGACAGACATGAAACTTCACTGGCCATGTTGCCACTATAGACATATTCACCAGGAACCAAGACTCCCCTGTTCCAACTCTGCCTATAAGGTTAGTTGTTTTGCAACAGGTGTAATCAATCCAACCAAACACTGGAGATTTCTCAACTTGCTTGACTGTAATTATAGCTAGTAGGCCCCTAGAAAAACAAAAAACTATAGTATCATTTGTCAAACTAACAACTAGATAACTACTTTTTCCAGCAGTAAAAAAGTATCAAGAATGTAAAGATGAGAGCCTAATTTATAAGAAGGCAAAATGTAAAATCACAATAACTGGAAATAACAGTGTATGGTGGGCTTATCCATTCATTCTCAATGCTCCACTGTGCTGTGTCTCATTTGCAGTCCTTAGCAGTACCACTGTCTGGCATACTACTCTTATGAGACAATTTTTGAAGCAGCCAAGTTCCCATTCAAAATTAAGTTGATTGGAGGAGCTGGCACAAAGCTTCTCAATGGGCAATTGGAGAAATGGGATGATGCTGTTAGCTTACTGAGATGGAAACAGTGAACAGACACAGGAAGAACTAGTATTGTTTGTGTTACTTAAACCTTTTAGTAAAAGACAAGTGAATTGTGCCTAGCAAAACAGAGTTGAGTGGTAGAAATCATTCAGACCAAAGTCCAAATCCCAGTCTTTCAGACAGCAACTCTCTCCAAAATATGAATTCAATTCTTAGTTCTTACCAAGTCTTTGTTTCTAATGCGTGAGTATATGGTGTGAATACATGTATATATGCATATTTGCATGTATGTGGGCATACGTGTGTGTGTGTGTGTGTGTGTGTGTGTGTGTGTGTGTGTGTGTGTGTGTGTGTGCATGTACAGCCCCAAGGTTGATGTTAGTTGTCTCCCTCAAATGATGTCCACCTGAATGAACATAGGACTTGCTTATACAGTTAATCTAACTAGAGAGCTTCCTCTAATGATCCCATCTCTGACGGTACAGATGGGGCTGCCATGCCCACCTGGCACTCTTGTGGGCTCTTGGGCTCTCAACTCTAGTCCTCGGGCTCACGGAGAAGGAACTTTACCCATCAAGCCATGTGTTCAGCCTTCAATTCTTACTCATCACACAGGACAGATAGACCTACCTACCCAAATTATAAGAATTAGCCATAAACAAGTAATAATACAATGATATAATACAACTATAATGTAAGTACCTCCTACCTCATATACATGGTGCTAAATAAAAATCTCCTTCAGGTTCATACATCTGGTTCCAAACAGCATGACTAGCCATAATAGTGGAGGCTTATTTCCTCTCAGTAAAGAAGAAATTTTCCAAAAGTTCAAATTGCCTAAAGTTCAAATCTGCCAGACTGTGGATTATGAGATGCTGAATTCCCCAACATCAAGAGCCTTCGGGCAAAACTAAATGACCTTTTCCCAGGCATGGCAAGTGTGGGGTTCAGTTCACCTTTAAGTCCTATCTTGTAAACACTGATCTTTCTATTATGCCTTGGAATAACTGATGGGTTCTGAAACAATGAGCACATTTTTTTCTGATTATTCTTGAAAAGCAAAGATAATGGCATTAGACATAGGGCAGGAAATTTGTTACAAGACATCGAATTTGCTTAAATGGTAACTTTGCATGTCCAAAAAAATTAGTGTTTAGATTCATGATTTTTTTCTAGCAATTGACTTAGGAAAATAGAAAGGTCTAAATGTTCCACAGCCTCCGGCTTCCAGTTGTCTGTTTAAATAGCTCTCACTGGTCCACTTCATCTTTTCCTCTCCAGTTGAGAAGCAGACCTGACAAAGGTGCTTAAGTAAGTGCTGGAGATCAACCCTAGGAAAACATTCATTTACTTTCAGTTCATCAGAATATGCCCTGGGAGTTTCCAGCCCAGCCATCCTTTGTTTCTCAGTTGGATGAAGTTATTTCTTTCCTTTATAGTCCATCCAGAAACAAAAAAGAAAATTTATTCTTGCCTCATGATCAGTTTTCTTCTCTTGTCTGAAGAATTTGCACAGTGGGCCCTAGGACGAATCCCCAGTCCCAGGAAGGATCTCTGGTCTCTCGGTGAAATTTTCCAAGGTTATTCTGTCACCAGATAAAATCCTCACATCACGCACATAAACGTGTTTTCTTCATCCCATTTTACCTCTTTCTTCTTTGTTTTTGTTGGCTTGTGTTCTGTTTGTGTTCTGTTTTGAGGCAGAGTCTCACTATGTAGTCTTGGCTGTCCTGGAACTCTTCAGAATGTACAAGAGGCTGGCTTGCCTCTGCCTCCCAAGTGCTGGGATTAAAGGTTGCACAAGCACATCCAGCTTTCTTCACCAAATTTTAATACATTTCCTTGTGTAGGAATGTATCTGCGTGATCCTAGAAACACTCAAAACCATAGAAGAGAAATAGGCTCTGAATTGAACAAAGGATCTTTTTGAAATCCATGAAAGTAGGTGCAAAATTTCAATGTGCTGTACACTTAACTAGATAAATGTCCATGACTTTCTCAGATACTTAACAGCCTATGACTCAAAAATATGTTAATAATGGGTAAGATATACCCACTAATGCAATAGTGGCATGAAGTTTATGGGGATAACCAATCACTTTCTGATTGGATTTGAAGCCTACTCTGTACTCAGGAAGGCATAGGCCCTAGGAATAAACATATTAATATTACTATTGCCTTAGTAAATTGACACATTGTCCAACTGCCATCTAATGTTTATACTGATATATTTGTGTTCCTCTCAACCTTGGGCAGAGAAGATTCTTCTGCAGTGGTCAGCAGTTAATTAGGGACTCATAAAGGTCAAAGGGCTGAAAATTTGAATTTAAATGGGACAACTATATAAATCTCTCAAGGTTCAGAGAATAGAAAGCGGGGCAGTTCTACAGTTTGTTTTTTTTAGACCACTTGTGAATTAAGGAGATCTATGTTTCTCTCATGATATTGGCTCACAGGGGAATAAAGACTATGTCCTGAACTGGCACATGGACATAATGTCAGTTCCAGTATACAGACTCTGCAAAGGTAAAGCTTATGCTATACCATAATAGCTAACTCATTTCATAATGTCAAAGGACTCATAGAACTTTACAGGTTCATCAGGGTAAAGAAATTCACTCCACTTCTTGGTGGAAGAGTAGCAAGACCACAATGCAGAAGAGCTAGTTGGGTAAGAGACATTACTGCTATTGTCTTTGGGGTTTGTTTTTTCTTCTTTTTTATTTGAATTAGGAACATGATTGTTTTACATGTCAGTCCCAGTTCCCTCTCGCTCCCCTCCTCCCCTACAACCCCCCCCAACTAAAACCCTACCTATCACATATCCTTTCTGCTCCCCCTGGAGGGTGAGGCCTTCCATAGGGGGTCATCAGAGTCTATCGTGTCCTTTGAGATAGGGCCTAGGCCCACCCCCATGTGTCTTGGCTCAGGGAGTGTCCCTCTATGTGGAATGGACTCCCAAAGTCTACACCTATGCTAGGGATAAGGACTGAACTACTACAGGAAGTTCCGTAGATTTTCAAGGTTTCCTCACTGAAACCCATGTTCCTGGGGTCCGGATTAGTCCCATGCTGGTTTCCCAGCTATCAGTCTGGGGACCAAGAGCTCCCCAATGTTCAGGTCAGCTGTTTCTGTGGCTTTCACCAGCCTGGTCTGGACCCCTTTGCTCATCACTCAGCCTTCTCTGCAATTGGATTTCAGTTCAGTGTTTAGCTGTGGGTGTCTGCTTCTACTTCTACCAGCTGCTGGATGAGGGCTATCGGGTGGTATATAAGTCAGTCATCAATCTCATATCAGGGAAGGGCATTTAAGGTAGCCTCTCCTTTGTTGCTTAGATTGCTAGCTGGTGTCATCTTTGTAGATCTCCAGAAATTTCCCTAGTGCCTGATTTCTCTGTAAACCTAAAATGTCTCTCTCTATTATGGTATCTCCTTTCTTATTTTCTTCAATTCCTCCCCCGACTCAACCTTTCTGCTCGCTCATGTTTTCCTCACCCCTCCTCTTATTGTCTTTGTAAATGAGACTCTGCCACAATCCAGGATCTCACCCTGCTAGTGTTTCATCATCCATGAATCCTGATCAAAATAATAAAATAATTCTTCTTGTTTTTAAATCTCCCCCCCCCCTCTCTCTCTCTCTCTCTCTCTCTCTCTCTCTCTGTGTGTGTGTGTGTGTGTGTGTGTGTGTGTGTGTGTGTGTGTGTGTGTGTGTGTGTAAAGACCAGAAAAGAGTGCTACCCCTTTGGATCTGGAGTTACAGCTGGTCATGAGCCACTCAGTCTGAGAGCTTGGAGCTGAACACCAAGCCTCTGGAAAATCATCCAGTGCTCTGAATTTCTGAGCAATCTCTCCAGCCCCAGTGATTTTTCTTTTGACTGAAACAACACAGGAATTTGGGGAGGATCACTTATGTATACTATCATATCATCTGTGAATTATCATTTTTTGACTTCTTTCCATTTTTTATACCCTTTTTCTCCTTTAGTTGTCTTACTCCTCTAGTTATACTTCAAGTACTATATTGAGTAGATATAGAGAGAGCAGACAACCTTGTCTTATTCCTGATTTTAGTGGAATTACTTTGAGTTTCTCTCCATTTAACTTGATGTTGGCTGTATATTATTTTTTATGTTTAGTTATGTTCCTTGTATGTATGATCTCTACAAGACTTTTTATCATAAAGGGGTGGTGAATTTTTGTCAATGGCTTTTTCAGTATCTAATAAAATGATTAAGTGGTTTTTTCTTTCAGTTTTTAAATAAGATTTTCATATGTTGAATTATCCCTGAATCTCTGGGATGAAGCCTACTTGATCAAGGTGGATATTTTTTTAACATGCTCTTAGATTTGAATATTTTTGCGCCACTGTTCAACAGGGAAATTGGTCTGTAATTCTTTCTTTGTTGAGTCTTTTATGGTTTGGGTATCAGGGTGACTGTTGTCTCAAAAAGAATTTGGCAATGTTCCTTCTGTTTCTATTTTGTGGAATACTTTGAGGAGTGTTGTTTTTAGCTCTTCTTTAAAAGTCTGGTAGAATTCTGCACTAAAACTATCTGGCTCTGAGCTTTTTGTTTGTTTGTTCGAGAGACTTTTAATGACTGCTTCTATTTCCTTAGGGTTACAAGTCTATTTAAATTGTTAATCTGAATGTGGTTTAATTTTGGTATGTGGTATCTATCAAGAAATTTGTCCATTTCTTTTAGATTTTCCAATTTTGTAGAGTTAACGTTTTTGAAGTATGGCCTAAGGAGTCTCTGGATTTCCTCAGTCTCTTTTGTTATGCCCTCCTTGTCATTTCTGATTTTGTTAATTTGCATATTCTCTATCTGCCTTTTAGTTAGTTTGGATAAGGATTTGTCTATCTTGTTGATTTTCTCAAAGAACCAACTCTTTGTTTCATTGATTCTTTGTATGGTTCTCTTTGTTTCTATTTTATTGATTTCAGCCCTCAGTTTGATTGTTTCCTGCCATCTACTCCTCTTGGGTGTGTTTGCTTTCCTTTTGTTCTAGAACTTTCAGATATGCTATTGTGCTACTAGTGTGAGATCTCTCCAAATTCTTTATGCAGGCACTTAATGCTATGAACATTCCTTTTAGCACTACTTTCATTGTGTCCCATAAGTTTGGGAATAAAAGAGCTGTATGACAAGAACTTTAGGTCTTTAAAAAATGAAGAATATATCAGAAAACGAAAAGATCTCTCATGCTCTTGGATAGGTAGGCTCAGCATAGTAAAAATGGCAGTCTTACTAAAAGCAATCTACAGAGTCAATGCACTTACCATCAAAATTCTAGCACAATTCTTCACAGACCTGAAAGAACAACACTTAATATGGAAAAACAAAAAATGATCCAGGAGAGTAAAAAAAAAAAAAAACCTGAACAATAAAGGAACTTCTAGAAGCATCACCATCCCTGATTTCAAGCTCTACTGCAGAGCTGTAGTAATAAAAGCTGAATGTATTGGCATAAAAACAGACAGGCAGATCAATGGAATTGAATCAAAGACTCAGACTTAAATCCACACACCTATAGATACCTGATTTTTGACCAAAAAAAGCCAAAATTATACAATGGAAAACAGAATGAATCTTCAATAAATGGTGCTGGTAAAACTGAAGGGTGACATGTAAAAGAATGCAAATAGATCCATATCTATCACCCTGCCCAAAATCCAAGTAGACCAAAGAAATGAACATAAACCTAGATACACTGAACCTGATAGAAGAGAAAGTGGGCAATAGCCTTGAATACGCTGGCACAGGAGGCAACTTTCTGGACAGAAAACCAATAGCATGAGCATCAAGATCGACAATTAATAAATGGGATCCCATGAAACTGAAAAGCTTCTGTAAGGCAAAGGACACCATCAAAAAGACAAAATGGCAGCCTACAAAATGGGAAAAAATCTTCACCAATCCCACATCTGACAGAAGGCTACTTTCCAAAGTGTATAAAGTTCTCAAGAAAGTAGACATCAAACAACCAAATAATCCAGTTTTTAAAATGGGGTATGGATCTAAACAGAGAATTCTCAACAGAGGAATCTCAAATGGCTGAGAAACAAAGAAATGTTCAACATCTTTAGCCATCAGGGAAATGCAAATCAAAACCACTCTGAGATTCCATCTTATACCTGTCAGAATGACTAAGATCAAAAACATAAACAACAGTTAATGCTGGAGAGGATGTAGAGAAAGGGGAACACTCCTTCATTGTTGGTGTGAACACAAACTTGCACATTTGGAACTCAATATGGTAGTTTTTCAGAATATTGGGAATCAATTTATCTGAAGACCCAACTATAACACTCTTGGGCATATACCCAAAGGATGCTCAATCATGCTCCAAGGACACTTGCTCAACTATGTTCATAGCAACTTCATTCATAACAGTGAGAATGTGGAAATAACCTAAATGTCCATCAATCAAATAATGGATAAAGAAAATGTGATACATTTACATAACGGAGTATTATTCAGCTGTTAAAAATTATACCATCATGAAATTTGAAGGCAAATGGATGGAACTAGAAAAATCATCCTGAGTGAGCTAACCCAGACCCAGAAAGACAAACATGGAAAGACAAACACTTATAAGTAGATATTGTCTGTAAAAGTAAAGGATAACCATAAAACAATCCACAGACCCAGAAAGGCTGGGTAACAGGAGGCTCAAAGAGGGATGCTGGCCATCTCCCTGGGAAGGGACAATAGAAGAAATTTCATGGGTGGACCTCGGGGAAGATGGAGAAGGGAACATGGGGGAACAGGTTGTGGGGGCATGAAGGGAGAGAGTACTGAAAGTGATGACTGGAAATGGGAGGCATTCCAGGGTCAGGTAGAAACCTGGTGCAGGAGAACCTTCCTCTAAATCTACAAGGATGACCCCAGCTAAGACTCCTAGCAATGGCAGATAGGTAGCCTGACCTGACCATCTCCTGTGACCAGGCAAGACTTCCGGTGGAGAGATTGGGACACCTCTGACCTACAATCTGTCCTGCCTTTGGGATGTGCTGGGGTAAGGGTGGCACAGAGATTGTGGGAGTGGCCAGTCAATGACTTGTTCATCCTGAGACCCATGCCACAAGAGTGAGTCCATCCCTGATCCTGCCTGGAAGGTCAGGACCCAGAGGCTGGATGACCCACAGACGTAGGATATAACCAAACACGACTGGAGAAAAAAAAATGTCAATGTAATGATGCCTAACATGTTCTGCTATACTCATAGACTGGAGCCTAGCCCAGTTGTCATCAGAGAGGCTTCATCCAGCAGCTGATGAAAACAGATGCAGAGACCCACAGCCAAACATTAGGCTGAGCTTGGGGAATCCTGCTGAAGAGAGGGAAGAAGGATTGTAGGAGCCAAAGTAGTCAAGGACACCACAAGAAAACACACAGAATCAACTAACCTGGGATCACAAGAGCTCACAGACTCTGACCAGGAAGGCTACACGGGACTGCACAGGTCCTTTCACATTTACGTGACAGTTGTGTAGCTTTGTCTTCTTGTGGGACTCCTAACAGTGGGAGCAGGGGCTGTCTCTAACTCTTTGGCTGGCTTTTAGAATGTAGTCCTCATACTGGGTCACCTTGCCCAGTCTTAATATAAAGGGGGAGGGGGTTTCTTAGTCTTACTGCAACTTGATATGCCATGTTTGGTTGATACCCATGGAAGGCCTGCCCTTTTCTGAGATGGGGGAATGTACTGGGTGTGGGGAACAAGGGGAAGGCTGGGAGGAGGTATTAGGAGGAGAGGAGGGAGGGGAAACTGAGGTCAGGATGTAAAATGAATGAATGAATGAATGAATGAATGAATGAATGAATGAATAGAGTTCCAGTTTGGATCCTTAGATTGTAAAGAACAAAGCTTCACTCAAGTTATGTTAAGAAACAGAGCTATTATAGGAGAATACAACAGATTGACACTAGACAAAGAGAAACCCCATGCGCTTGCACATCTGATTAGATTATTGTTCTAGTCCCCCCTCTAAGAGGCGGTCTTTGTCTCTTTTGACCTGTAGTTGCACATACTCCTCATTTCCAGATTTAGAACTCGGCAGAACACCAGCTCCTCCCCGTCCTGCACTCCCTCACCTCTGTTCACTGTGCATAAGGCTCAGGTTGCCCCTAAAGTTGGCTGCCTTTCTTGTTATGCCCCTTTTTTTCTCATCAGCTGGTATGGTTAAAGGATACATAAGCTGCTGTGAAGGCGAGGTTGACATCACTTGGTATAAGGGTCGGGGGAGCCCCTTAAAGGTAATGATCGTAAACAATGTGAATAAATTATCTCCAAAGTCATTCCAGTTCCAGTGTATAGATTTCGTTAAGGCAATTCCCATTAGCTTGGGCTGCACCACAATAGCTACCTCATCCCACAATGCCTTACGGAGTGGCTGAAGGAAAAAAATAAAGACAACAAGGGCTCCTGAACAGCTTCCATCCCCTAGGGAGAAAAAAGAGTGCTTCGGGGACCCAGCCTAATTTCCTGCAGCCATTCTATTATCCTAGTTGTATCTGTGGTTTCTATTAACCCCTCTGTGCTATTGATCAGCCTGGTCACAATGAAAGAGCTTTATTGAATTCCAAGTAATGGAAACTCATTACATGGCCTAGATAATTAATTACCAATTCTTTCCTTTTAGTGAAATTGAAACTGGCTGTGGAGAACAAGCTGAGTGAGCCCACTAATGTAGCCCGTTTGAAGCTTTATTTAATGCCTGTGGGGGGGGGGAGACTCTCTACACTGGCCTTGGAGATGTGTTTGATGTACTGCAGACCCTTGATGCAACCCAAGCACTTCCCTTCGAAATAAACTGCCTCTCCAAATGGGACCAATTGAAAGGAGGAGGCACTTAAGCCACACAAAGCAAAAATAGCCCAACAAAAACACAAATCATATAAGGGAATGAAAGCAAGACATCACTTAACTGGGACTTTTATAAACCAGGTCATCAGAAATGCTTTTTGCAGACCACTTTATAAGTCAGAAGTAGGAAGCAGATCCGTGCCTTCAATCTCCTTCTAGTCCCTTTGTCCTGAGTTACTGGCCAGGCAGCAGGAGCTATCCAATGCAAAGAACTCCCAACCCAGATGCTGTGTGGACTGAAAACCAGAGTGGAAGCTCCTGGCCATATTTGGCAATGATGGAAGCCCTGCTCTGTGCTAGACCATGGGCTAGCTCATTTGCATACATCATCTCTTCTCATCCAGGGGTCCTAGACCCACAATTTGACTCAGCACAAATAGAAAATATTTGGGAAAGAAACTTTTTAGACCCAAGAGAATACACACTTATGTTTCATGTCACTGCTCTTCAGACTATAGACCATAACAATTATTTCCATTGCATTTACATTGTATTTGGCATTATAACTAACCTAGATATGCTTTGCAATACACATGATAGCTGTGTCCTACTATAAAATTTTACATAAGGGATTTTACATAGGCAGGTTTTGTTAGCCATAAGGAGTTGTACTTTGTAACAACTTAGTCACTTTGTAACAACACCTGACAGAAACAACTTCAAGGAGGAACAATTAGATGCAGTCAGTCACACCACAGAAGGGAGGGCAGAGAAGCCTAATCCTGCCAACAGGACCATGATACAAAGGCTGATCACACTGGGGTGGAGTCAGAGCAGAAGAGAAATTACCATCTAGGGCCTGCCCCTAGTGTCCTACTCCTGCCAACTAGGCCTATCCTCTTAAAGGTTCCACAGATACCCTCCACTGAAAACTAGTATAGTCCTCTGGTGCCAAGCATTCAAATCATGACCCTGGAGGAGACATTTGACAGATGACCCATAGCAAGACTCCTGGAAACAACCCTCCTGAGAATACTCTAAATGGAACATCTGATTCTTACAACCGTCAGTATAAACTAGATACTTGACAGATTCTTTTCTGTACTACCTTTGTTCTGGGATAAAGCATGCTGACCAAAATCAATTAAGGAAGAAAGGGCTTATTTTGGCTTACAATTCCAAAGGGATGGGGCCCATGAGGTAGGGACATCGTCACATAGCATCAGGAACAGGAAGCTGGTTGATCACATTATATCTGCCCCCAGGTGTTAAAGACAGAGAACAGAAAGTATGACAATGATACAAGCCCTCAGTGTCCACCCCCGTGATGAACTTCCTCTGGGAAGGCTCCACCTTCTAAAGGTTCCATAGTCTCCTCAAACAGCACCACATACTAGTGTTCAAACACATGAGCCTGGCACAGACATTTGTCATTCAAGCCACTACGTATATCTTACTCATTTGAAGGTGAGGATAGCCTCTCTTAATCAAACTAGCCAAGGCCACAGAGGTACAACCCTGGAAATGCAAGTGTAAGCCTGTTAAGGCCTACTCAATACAAATATCCCATGCTACATTCCCTAGAACCAATATAATAAAAAACAATTCATTTCAAAACCATTTACAAGAATCATTTAAAAAAAAAATCCCGGTTTGCCCTCATTGGGGTCTCCTGGCCTGGGGACTATGCACAGTTGGACACGCCCTGGCAGACCAAGTCATTCAGAGTTGGCCCACATTGCAGTGCAAGTCCTACCTCCACCCACTGGGAGAGGGAATGTCTAACCCGCCTGCATCCACCAGGAGAGCCATCAGAGTATTGGATCTGCTGCACCCACCAGAAGAGAACCTTGGACACAAACAGGAGAGGGAAAGAACCCACCTTCAGCCACTGGAACAAGGGAAGGGAAGACAACAGTATAAGAACACATTCAACGACAGAAAGAACAATATGACACCACTGGAGTCTAGGGACTCTACACCAGCAAGACCAGAGTATCCCAACACAGATGAAGCAGAAGAGAAGGACCTTAAAACCAACTTTAGGAAGACGATTGAGACCCTCAAAGAGGAAATAAGAAAATCCTTCAAAGAAATGCAAGAAAAAAAAACAAACAAAAAATTCAAGAAATGGAGGAAAAGACAAATCAAAAAACACAAGAAATAAACAAATTCCTTAAAGAAAGCCAAGAAAAAACAACTAAACAAGTGAAGGAAACAATTCAAACACTTCAAGGCTTGAAAGCTGAAATAGAGACAATAAAATACCATAGACTGAGGGAATTCTGGAAATAGAAGAGCTGGGTAAACAATCAGGAACCACAGATCCAAGCATAACCAACAGATTATGAGATGGAAGAGAGAATCTCAGGCGTTGAAGATACACTAAGAGAAATAGATTCATCGACCAAAGAAAATCTTAAGTCCAACAAATCCCTAACACAAAATATCTAGGAAATATGGGACACCATGAAAAGGCCAAACCTAAGAATAATAGATATAGAAGATGGTGAAGAAACCCAACTCAAAGGTGCAGAAAACATATTCAACAAAATCATAGAAGAAAACTTTCCCTGCCTGAAGAAAGACATGCAAATGAAAGTACAAGCAGCTTACAGACAACAAATAAATTGGACCACAAAAAGTTCCCTCACCACAAAATAATCAAATCACCAAACATACAGAATAAAAAAAGACATATAAGAATTACACCTGATTTCTCCATGGAAATTCTGGAACCCAGAAGGACCTGGATAGATATTCTACAAACACTGAAACAACGAATGCCAGCCCAGAATACTATGCCCAGCAAAGCTTTCAATCAGTATAGATGGAGAAAACAAGATATTCCATGACAAAACCAGATTTAAACAATACATATTCACTAATCCGGCCCTACAAAATACTGGAAGGAAAACTCCAACCCAAGGAAGTTAATTACACTCACACAAACTCAGGCAATAGATAATCCCACTTTACCAAAAGCCACAAAAACACGTAGTGGCGGCAGGGGAGGGGAGGGTCCACACACATTTCCACCACCACCACCGAATCCAAAACATACAAGAATTACCAATCAATGGTCACTAATATTCCTCAATATTAATGGTTTTAACTTGCAAGGCACAGGGTAAGAAAATGGATACAAAGACAGAATATATCTTTCTGCTGCATACAAGAACACACCTCAACTTCAAAGACAGACACTATCTCAGAGTAAAGGGTTGGGAAAATATTTTCCAATCAAATGGATCCAAGAAACAAGCTGGAGTAGCAATCCTAATATCTCACAAAATAGACTACAAACTAAAATTGATCAAAAGAGATGAAGAAGGTCATTTTATATTCATCACAGGAAAAATTCATCAAGATGAAGTCTCAATTCTGAACATCTATGCAACAAATACAAAGGCACCCACATTTCTGAAAGTAACATTACTAAAACTCAAATCACACATAAAACCTCACACAATTATAGTGGGAGAATTCAATGCTCCAATCTCACCACAAGACAGGACCATCAGACAGAAACTTAACAAAGAAACAAAAGAACTAAGAGAAGTTATGACCCAATTGGGTTTAACAGACATCTATAGAATATTCCATCCAAACACAAAAGAATATACCTTCTTCTCAGCACCACCTGGAACTTTCTCTAAAATCAACCACATATTCAGCAACATAGCAAACCTCAACACATACAAAAAAAATGGAATGACCCCCTGTATCCTATCAGACCACCATGATTTAAAGTTAGAATTCAACAACAGCACAAATTGCATAAACCCTACAAACTCATTGAAATTGAACAATGCACAATTCCACCATTCCTGGGTCAAGGAAGAAATAAAGAAAGAAATTAAAAACTTCATGGAATTCAATGAAAATGAAGACACAACATACCCAAACTTATGGGACACTTTGAAAGCAGTGCTAAGAGGAAAGTTCATAGCACTAAGTGCCCACATGGAGAAACTGGAGAATAGTCACACTAGAGAATTAACAGCACAACTAAAAACCCTAGAAAAAATAAGCAAATTCATCCCAGAGTAGTAGACTCCAGGGAATAATCAAATTGAGGGCTGAAATCAATAAAGTAGAAACAAAGAAAACAATATAAAGAACCAATGTAACAAAGAGTTGGTTCTTTGAGAAAATCAACAAGATAGACAAACCTTTATCCAAAGTAGCCAAAAGGCAGAGAGAACATGCAAATTAACAAAATCAGAAATGAAAAGTGGACATAACAATGGACACTGAGGCAATCCAGAGAATCTTCACGTCACACTTTGAAAACCTGTACTCCACAAAACTCAAAAATTTAAAGGAAATGGACAATTTTCTGGATATATATCACTTACCAAAATTAAATCAAGAACAGATAAGCAATTTAAGCAGATCTATAAGCCCTAATGAAATAGAAGCAGTCATCAAAAGTCTCCCAACCAAAAAAAGCCCAGGGCCAGATAGTTTCACTACAGAATTCTACTAGAAATTCAAAGAAGAACTAATACTAATACTCCTCAATTTGTTCCACACAATAGAAGCAGAAGTTTCATTGCCAAACTCTTTTTATGGGGCTACACTTACCTTGGTACCCAAGACACACAAAGACAGAACTAAGAAAAAGAACTACAGACCAATATCCCGAGTAAACATTAATACAAAAATACTCAATAAAATACTGACAAATGGAATCCAAGAACACAATAGAAAAATCATCCACCATGATCAAGTAGGCTTCATTCCAGGGATGCAAGAATGGTTTAACATATAAAAGTCCATCAATGTAATCCACCTTATAAACAAACTGAAAAAGAAAAACCACATGATCATCTCACTAGATGCTGAAAAAGCCTTTGACAAAATCCAACAGCCCTTCATGATAAAGGTCTTGGAGAGATCAGTGATAACAGGAACATACCTAAACATAATAAAAGCAATATACAGCCAACATCAAACTAAATGGAGAGAAACTCAAAGCGATTCCTCTAAAATCAGGAACAAGACAAGGCTGTCCACTCTCTCCATATCTCTTCAATATTGTACTTGAATTTCTAGCTAGAGCAATAAGACAATAAAAGGAGATCAAGGGGGTACAAATTGGAAAGGAAGAAGTCAAACTTTCACTATTTGCAGATGATATGATAATTTACATAAGTGACCCGAAAAATCCTTCCAGGGGACTCATACAGCTGATAAAACCTTCAGCAAAATGGATGGATACAAGATTAACTAAAAAAAAATCAATAGTCTACTATATACAGATGATAAACAGGGTGAGAAAGAAATCAGAGAAACATCACCCTTTACAATAGCCACAAAAAAACATAAAATACCTGAGATAACACTAACCAAACAAGTGAAAGACCTGAATAGCAAGAACTTTGAGTCTTTAAAGAAAGAAATTAAAGAAGATACCAGAAAATGGAAAGATATCCCATGCTCTTGGATAGGTAGGATCAACACAGTAAAAATGGCAATCTTGCCAAAATCAATCTACAGATTCAATGTAATCCCCATCAAAATACTGGCACAATTCTTCATAAACCTTGAAAGAATAATAATCAACTTTATATGGAAAAAAGACCCAGGATAGCCAAAACAACCCTGTACAATAAAGGAACTTCTGGAGGCATCACCATCCCTTGATTTCAAGCTCTATTATAGAGCCATAGTCCTGAAAACAGCTTGGTATTGGCACAAAAATAGACAGGTAGACCAATGAAATTGAATTGAAAACCCAGATATTAACCCACACACCTATGAATACTTGATTTTTTGACAAAGAAGCTAAAATTATACAATGGAAAAAATGAAAGTATCTTCAACAAATGGTGCTGGCTAATTGCATGCTTGCAGATAAATCAGTATCTATCACCATGCACAAAACTTAAGTCCAAATGGATCAAAGATCTCAACATAAATCAAGCCACACTGAACCTCTTAGATGAGAAAGTGGGAAGTACCCTTGAGTGAATTGGTACATAAGACTACTTCTTGAACTTAGCACCAGTAGCACAGACACTGAGATCGACAATTAATCAATGGGAACTCCTGAAACTGAGGCAAAAGACACAGTCCACAAGACAAAACGGTAGCCCACAGAATGGGAGAAAATCTTCATCTGCATCTGACAGAGGGCTGATTTCCAAAATATACAAAGAACTCAAGAAACCAGTCACCTAAACACCAAATAATCCAGTTAAAAAGTGGGGTACAGAATTAAATAGAGAATTTTCAATAGAGGAATCTAAAATGGCTGAAAGGCACTTAAGAAATTGCTCAACATCCTTAGCCATCAGGTAAATACAAATCAAAACAACTCTGAGATACCATCTTATACCCATTAGAATGGCTAAAATCAAAAACACCAATGACAGTGTATGCTGGAGAAGATGTGGAGAAAGGGGAACACTTCCCCATTTCTGGTAGGAGTGCAAAATTGTACAGCTACTTTGGTAATCAGTATGGCGGTTCCTCAGGAAAATGGGAATCAGTGTACCACAAGATCCAGCAATTACACTCTTAGGTATATCCCCAAAGAATGCACATACATACAAAAGGGCACCTGTTAAACTATGTTCATAGCAGCATTATTTGTAATAGCCAGAACCTGGAAGCAACTTAGATTCCCTTCAACTGAAGAATGGATAAAGAAAATGTGGTACATTTACACAATGGAGCACTACTCGGTGGAAAAAAGCAATGGAATCTTGAAATTTGCAGACAAATGGATGGAACTAGAAGAAACCACCCTGAGTGAGGTAATCCAGTCACAGAAAGACAAAACATGCTATGTACTCACTCATATATGGATATTAGATATAAGCAAAGTATTACCAGCCTACAAGGAAACAAGGAGAACCCTAAAAGAGACATACAAGGTCCCCTGGAGAAGAAGAAGAAGGGGGCAAGATCTCCTGAGCAAATTTGGAGCACAGGGGGAGGTGAGAGGGAGTTAGGAGATAGAGAAGGGGAGAAGAGGAGGGAGGAAGAGGACATGAGGGACCAGGAAGATTGAGTCTGGGGAAGAATAGAGGAGAGAAAGAAAAGAGAGACTTTAATAGAGGGAGCCATTATAGGTTTAAAGAGAAGTCTAGCACTAGGGAAATATCCAAGATACACAGGATGACCCCAATTAAGAATCTAAGCAATAGTGGAGACGCTATCTTAAATGCCTTTCCCTGATAATGGCATTGATGACTACCTTATATGCATTCATCCAGTAACTGATGGAAACAAAAGCAGAGACCCACAGCTAAGCACTAAAATAAACTCTTGAAGGAGTGATGAGCAAAGGGGTCAAGACCAGGCTGGAGAAACCCACAAAAACAGCTGACCTGAACAAGGGGAAGCTCATGGTCTGTAGACTGACAGCTGGGAAACCAGCATAGGACTGAACCAGGCCGCTTGAATGTGGGTGTCAGTTAGGAGGCCTGGGCAGTCTATGGGGCCCGTGGTAGTGGAACAGGATCTATCCCTAGTATATGAATGGACATTGGGAGCCCATTCCCCATAGAGGCTTACTCTCTCAGCCTAGACACACAGGGGAGGGCCTAGGCCTTGTCCCAAATGATGTGACAGACTTTGTTAATCTCCATGGAAAGCCTCACTCTCCCTGGGGAGCAGAAGGGGGGATGGGATGAGTGGTTGTTGGGGTGGGGGAGTCATGGGAAGATGGGGGGAGGGGGAACTGGGATTGAAATGTAAAATAAGATTGTTTCTAATTTAAATTTTAAAAAATCACCCCATACAAAAATGAAGTTTAACCTGAAAAAGACACTTAGTTATTACAGACACAGCGTCACATGAAATTATTACCCTGATATCTTCGTCAGCATTGTCATGTCTTTACGACTACTGGTATCCATATAAAACATCATAGTAATATGTACTTTGTAGAACATGCTCCTAAGATATTTGAAACCTAGATGTCAAGTGTAAAGCTTAGAAATGGTGCACAATTCCACACAAGAACAAACCTTGAGACTCAAAACCATAGTGCTGAGTGGTTCCATTTATAGACACCTCAAGGAAAGGTATAACCTTTAGATATAAGTCCATATATCTATACAGTCAATATTTATACATTTTATTAAATGTACTGCAAACTTCAATTAAATATATATTACCAATATAGAAAGTATATTTGTATTCTATATTATATATATTTATATTGAGGTTTACAATATATGTTGCAAATATATACATAATTGCAATGTATACAATTGATACACACACATACATGCAAATCAGGTATCAAATCTAAGCATTTCAAGCTCAGTCAAGTTTTCTTAGCTAAGAAAGGGAAGCCCTAATACAGTGTTGTTGGGTTTTTTTTTTTTTTTTTTTTTTTTTGGACTCCTGTTTATTAGCCTGGAATAGTTAATTTGCAATTTTCCACAAATACATGAAATTTTCCTTAAGCTCCTTAAATTATCCATATGCTTTCTACTTCATGTAAATGAAATCATAAGTACATAGTGCATGGTGTCAACCTTCATGTTAGTCAGCTTCCCATGTCTGTGACAAATACCCAAGATAATCAATTTAAGTTCTAGTCCTCACTAAGTTGAATCCATTGCTTTGGGGCCTGTGATGAGGCAGCAGGTTAAAATCAGCTAAGGTCTTAAGAGTCCTGGTACCACAGCTGAGAGCTGTGCCTATATCGATGCCTCCCTCACCATGATGGACTGTGTGCTGAAATCATGAGCCAAAATAAACTGACCCCTTAAAATAGCTTCTTGTCGTGTATTCAGTCATAACTTAGTTGGGGTTTCTATTGCTGTGATGAAACACCATGACTAAAAAGCAAGGCGCGTAGGAAATGGTTTATTTGACTTACACTTCCATATGACTATTCATCATCAAAACAAGTCAGGACAGGAACTCAAACAGGAACCTGGAGCAGGGATGGGTGCTGCTCACTGGCTTGCTCCACATAGCTTACTCAGCCTGCCTTCTTATAGAACTAAGGACCACCAATCCTGGGGTGGCACCACCCACAATGAACTCTATCCTCCCCCATCAACCACTAATTTACAGCTGGCACTTATGGAGGCCTTTTCTCAATTGAGGTTCCTTCCTTTCAGATAACTCTACCTTGTGTCAAGGTGTCATAAGACTAGCCAGAACAGGTCACAACAGTGAGAAATTATTAAAACAGCGTCTATGTATGCTCTCTGTTCTTCATCTCCTTCTATGACAGTTCCAGGCTATAAGAATTAAGTCACAGTACTGTCCAATTAGCTATCCAGTGAGTGACAATATTGTAAATGTGGATGTAACTTACAAAGGGTATGAATTGTCCTGCAAGATTGGGACCACACCAATAATCCCAGTAAAGGATGCAAATATACTCCTTCTCTTGGCAAGAGAAAAGTATATGCCAACCTGAACTTGGATCACACAAAATTTGCAAGGTGGGGCAGCTAATATTTGACTTACCTGGTTATTGGGATGTGGATGTGAGGGAATAAGGACACTCTTTTCATTACTAATGGACTGGGTAGCATTGTAGTTAGTTTTTATTCCTAGCTTCAACTGGGTCTTCATATTACTTCATTCTTTAATTTAACTAAAACATCCTCAGGAAAATTCAACTTTGCTTGGATGGATTCCAATTATCATAAATCTTCAACATGCCAACTAATGAATATTTAGTCTTCTCTTTTCAACTGCATCCAAACACAGATGAGAAGTCACAGAAATCACCCCTAACAGGCATGATCATCAACTCTAAAGAAATGTCAGCATCTATGGAGTTGAGATGTGAAATGTATTTAATATTTAAAAGACTCTAACAAGGTATGAACTTTCCTCTTCAATTAATTATTGATACAGGCTCTCTTCTTTTCACTTAAAACTTTAAAACCAAGTGTCTCAAGCATTTTGAGTTTGGTAGGAACACAAGGCAAGCATTGGCTTAAGTTGTTTGTAAGTGTGAAAAGGGAGCGGTATTAACAATACGGGAAGAAGGTACAACCAACCTCCATTACCTTACATTTGATGTCTTGGGTACCATTGAGCAAATTCTAAATAACAACAAGCAAATTCTGTTGAAATGTTTGACTAAATGGAACCAAAACAGTCACAGTTGACAATTTCATAAATACATTAATTAGAAGTGTCTCCAAATAGCATGTGATTTTGAATTATTAACATAAAACACTGCATTATAAATGACTGCAAATTGCATTCCTAGTGTTCTCCATGCTTAATTTATTATGCCGTAGGAAAATTTGCAAATTACCTCATGGTTTTAAACCCAATGGTGAGTTTTATATGTATATCATTCCTTTAAAAATAAATCACAATAGGTACATGTCATCTGCCATGCTATATAAGATAGTCAAAGTTGGGTCAAAACCTGGCCAACTTTCCTTCCATGTGGGTTATTTGCATTAGAGGTCATTTGTTCCACTTATGTCCCACGTACATTTCTCTATCCTACAGACACAACTCATTCACCATGTTTATGGCTACACTAACTTCTCCAAAACCTGGTCTTTTGCCATTGAGTACCTCTTGGTTTTCTATTTATGATGTAGTGGGTATGAACAAAAGATCTGGGGTGTTCAGACCTATGTTTAAAACTGCACAAGGCTGACTGACTGATGAGAACATCTTTGGTTGTGGAGTTGGACTATAGAGATCTAGAGCTAAATTACCTTGGGCCATCTCTAGCCCCTTACCAGTCATTCATTGCCCACTTCTGCATTTGAACTAACATCCCTGTGACTGTCAGGCAAATCTCTTTGGAATAGATTAACAGACCAAAAACTAAGAATGTTATCCTATAGCATCTGCGGTCCACCACTGAGATGCCCCTGCTTTGATGTACAGCCAGCTCATGTCCCTATCAGTTCAGGTATTAGAAGTACCTTGCTTGATTTGTGTTTTTCTTTCAGTCTGTAACTGTAAATCCACATTATACCACTGTGTTTGGGGCAACCCAAATCTGTGCTCCTGTTCTTGGTCACTATTACCTCCTGAGATCAGAACTCTGGTTTTATATCAACATGGCCGTTAAACCTTCTCAATATGCAAGAGCTGAGCATTTGGCTTAGCTTAACCTTGCTACATGCTGTCGTCCACACTACAAGGACAAGTTTTGAATATGCTTAAAATAAGAAAATATTCACTTCTCTCCGTTTAGCTATGGGTGTACCCTCATCTCAGCTCTCGCCCTCTCTTGCATGATCTTAACTTCTACCTCACATCTTCACATTATTGATTGCTTATCATCTTTTACGTAAGCACTTTCCCGTGGGTATCACTGGTAAATTTTTATGTTGTTTTCAGCTATAGAATCTTACTATGAAATAAAATTTAAATGCCAATAGACCCAAACTGTGTAGGGTAAGCTACATAGACATTTGGAGAGCTAATATGCAAATCTTAGAAGTAATTACAAAATGACTTGCTTTTAATTTGAAATTAGGCATCTAAGGGGTCAAATAGCTAAGGGTTCCACTCCCCATTCCATGGGATATAGAAAAATGGATAGGCCCATATTTTTTATCAATATGGGTCATTATTGTTATTAAAATGTTGTGCATCATTACATAAAGAGGCCAACAGAAAAGGGACCATGGCAAAATGGTGTCTGATAGGTGTTAGAAGCTCCCAGTTCAGAAGAACTATTTGGTTACCTTGTTAAAGACTGACAAATCATATTTAAAAAGATTTTTGAGACAAAATCTCATGTATCCCAGACTGGCTTTCTTCTGTAGCTAATGATGTTCTTGAGCTTCTTATCTCTTGTTTTTACCTCCTGAGTGATGGAATTATGGGTGTATAATACTGCATCCAGTTTATGTAGTGTAAAGAATTGTGCCCCAGGATTCCCTGTGTCAGGCAGACACTCACCAGCTGAATGGCGTCTCCAATTCTGTATATGCTGAATCACACTTTAAAAAAAAAAAAAGACCTCAACCCTACACAAAGAACTATAGTCTACTGAAGAAAGCTGCGAGTGGGAGAGGTGATCTCCCCCAGGGAACAGCACACCAATTGCTTGCCCAGTGCCAAGTGGCCAGCCCTGAAAACATACATACAGTTAGTAATATATGACTGAACAGGTTATATTTAGGAATACATATGTATATGTATATACATGTATGCCTACAATAACAATTAGAAAAAAAGAAGAGGCCTTGAATTTAAAAGAGAATGGGAAGAGGTGTGTGGAAGGGTTTAGAGGGAGAAGAAAGAAGGGATAGATGTAATTATGAACTCAAAAAAGTCATATCAGAAGGGATAAATGTGATTAAATTATGAACTAAAAAAATGTCATATCAAAAAGATGAATGGACACCACACATGACTCTTCTTGGCTTCATAGTGTCTGTGTTATCAGAGACCTAACTGAGCTGCTCTCCAGCTTTGGTTTTTGGACCCATTTCCTCTAAGCTTGAGGGTAAGAAGAGGTCTTGACCCTGGTCTGCACAAGCTGTGTGTTCCAGCCCAGCTCATTGATGCTCTGCCACTGAGGTTCATCATATACAACTAACAATAGGATGCTTTATTGATTATCATTGATAATATAAAGATCAATATATCCTTCATCATCCTTGTGTAATAACTATTAGAACATGTATTTAAAATAATCATTACTTATGCCTTCAAATAAATGGCAGAAAATGAATAAACAATACATAAATATAGGAGCATATAAATTAATAACATGTTTGAGCAGGAAAAAGGAAACACTCCACTTTAAAATAATCACATGAGAGTCTAAAGAGATGGCTCAGCAGGTAAGAGCACTTGCTGTTCTTGTAGAAGATCTGAGTTCAGCTCCTAACACCCACAGTAGACCTCTGCTCATCACCACTTACAGCTCCAGTAGGGAACACAATGCCCACATCTAGCCTACATGTGTACCTACACACACACACACACACACACACACACACACACACACACACACACACACACACACCAGAGAGAAAGAACAAGAGGCAGGGCGGGCATGAAAACAAAGTAAAGCTTTTTATAGAAAATCATAGAGGATAGAAAGGATTCTATCTACAAACTAGTCTATAAAACAGATATATCTGGGAGTGGGGAGTAAACTTGGAAAGGTTCTCTAAAAACCAAACAAAAACAGATGTGAGAGAAATGGAATAAGGTAACCAGGAACACGGGCACGAGTGAGTGCATGTGTGCATGGGTGTGTGTGTGTGCATGTGTTTGGAATCTCAAATGCCTAAGACAAAGAATAAGGAATATAAATATCTCAAATGATCAAGTGGTCATGACAGGTGTTTTCAAATTACCAAAGGAAGTCATAATTTCAAAAAATAGAGGTTTTGGATAAAGTTCAGTGGTAGAAAACTTGTTTAGGGTTTGAGTCTCAGTATCATACATACTCAAACACTGAAACAAAAATAAATCTGTCTCTGAGAATCTCAAGTATGTATACTTGTACACATGCTCACAATACACACATAGACATGAACAAAAAAATCCAAAAATATTATTGACTCTTTATGACTGAGTTAAAATAAAGACTTACAAGAAAACTAACTTTGGAAATAATTCATTTCCTCTGGATACACAAGGTAAAACACTAATAGTTGCTCAAGCAGAAGGAATGTAATTCTGAGTGGAACTGTATACCACACAAACTGAAGAGTGACAAATTCCTAAGATGAAGATAAATAAAAGTCTTTAAATCCCAGTAGTCCCTACTATCAGATTATCACATCTGCATCCAAATCAGACATTCCTTTTGAGTAACTGAAAAAACAAGCAGTAATTAATTGTGTTTTAGTAAACAGGAAGGGTGCACAGACTTGCCTACATGATTTAATTTCATATTTTTAGATTTTACAGCATTATCAAAGTGTTGATTCTGAAATGATACTTAGAGCATGGTCCCATCATCTTACCACATGAGCACTCTTAATGGGAAGTAATCCATCCCAATCAAACATCTTAGTCCTCCACATACTGACTGGTGCTGAAGACTGAGATCAATTCTAACCAATTCTAGTTTCAGCCATTTGGAGTGCTGTTTACCATCCTGTTGTTGCACTAATGTCTAAAAAAAAAAGCTATGCATGTCACTGCTGTGCAAATGATACTGATTTTCTTATGGTGGTTTATGTTCTGCTACTTTACTGAAAGCATTTACCAATTTTTTTTCTTGTAGAATCTTTACAAACTCTTAAATATGGAGTCAAACCATCTGCAAACAAGGATAGTTTTTCTTCCTTTCCTGTCCCGCGCGCTCTGTATTTCTCGCCAGCAAGAAATCATACACGGGACACTCGGATCCTTCTGCAGGAAAGCTTTAATGCGTCTTGAGAGGAGAGCATAAGCTTACCAGAGCGGAGACCCTGAGCCAAGAATCCCGTCCCCTAATAAAGGCTGGCAGCCGCCGCCTGGGACGTGTCACCCTATGATTGGCTGCAGCTCATCAGGCCATATGACGCCACGGAATAGGCAGAGATCAAGGAATGGAAAATTACCCAGCGCCTGCGCAATAATCTTGTTTACATTCGGTGCCTGCCGGATGCAGGCGCCATCTTGTAATGGAGAATGCAGGGACGGCTCCCTACATATCCCCCTTTTTTTATTAATTAATGAAAAGGCTTTATATTATTACAAGCAAATAGGTCACCCATATGTTGAGGGATAGAGGCAGAGGTTGTACCTTCCCAATCAAACATTAAGACTGTGTACGGGAGTCGCGACTAGGCTGTTAGCTTGACCCGAAGCACTCTCGACCTGTCCTCTGCCGTTTTTCTGGGAAAGGGAGTCTCAGGGCAGGTAACCCTTATGCAGGTCAACGTACCTCCCAGAGAAGCCTGTATAATAGGCAACTCTGTGCGATGCCTTTGCTCAGCATCCCTCATTGGGCTGCCCAGACCAGACACTCTACCCTGTGCAATGAGCCTAGGCTCCGGGTGTGCAAGAGCTGTCTGGCCAGCGACCTATTGCTTAAGCATAGTTAGCCAAATATCAGTGGAAGCCCCTTGTTCCAAAGCTACAAGCGCTTGGGTGATAACCACCTTGTTTCTCTTAGTTTGAGCCCTGAGCCTACAGACCAGCCAGAGAAGCAACATCAATCCGCAGCAAACGGCTGCACCAAACAATCCCACCTCCACCCATTTCCTTAAAATAGGAGACAGCTGAAGCTATCTATGATGACAATCTCTCCGTCAAGGACAGGAGTTAATCTGGATAATAGCGGCTCTCAACTCCCGGGGAGAGGGTGGAGTTCCGACTTTTGAGGGTCCAAAGGGGCTCTTCGGGTGAGTCTTTCCGGGATCCACAGGGGATTCTCTTCATCCTGTGGAAAAACACATATCGCTCCCCTGGATCTTATGAGAATAGGATCCGGGCCTCTCCAAAGACCAGTTAAGACATCTTTCCATTTTACCATCTCCTTAGACCTTTTAGGTTCTGAGGTATGACGCTTGGCCGCTGTATGGCCCTGAGCGTCGGTGTTTAGAAAATTAAGGGTAAAGAGTGCCATGGATATTGCAACTCTTGGCACCGAGGGTAAGGATGCTCCCATTCCCTCCTTTTGTTTGATTAAATAAGACTTAAGTGTGCGATGGGCACGTTCCACAATGCCTTGTCCTTGAGGGTTATAAGGTAGGCCAGTTGGATGGGTAATTTCCATCTGTCTGCAGAAGTGCTGGAACTTTTGAGAGGTATAAGCCGGCCCATTATCTGTTTTTAAGAAGCACACAGGTGGCTAGGTAAAGTCTTATTGTGACTTTGGAGCCTGTCCTGGAATTCGATCTGTCGGACCAGGCAGGCCTTGAACTCATAAAGATCCATCTGTCTCTTACTCCCTAGTGCTGGGATTAAAGGCGTATGCCGCCAACGCCCTAAACTTAAAGGCGTGTGTCACCAACACCCTGAGCTTAAAGGTGTGTGCTACCAACATAATAGATTAGCATCTTTTACAAAACAAGAACTTTACATTGTCAGGCTTTGCTTAAAAATAATTCTAAATTGAAGCTCTTTAAGTACAAACATTAATAAAATCAAACATTTGAAAAACTGGTTTTAAAAAGAAATTTAAATTCCCTTAAGGTCTTTCTGTAATATATAGAAGCATTAACATTTTAAATCTTAACTGAAAAACTTGTTTCTAAGATGGTACCTCTGATTTCCATGCGGTAACCTTTAGTTAAGATGGCGGTCTAAGTATCCTTTTTTTAACTTTAGCAAAATGGCTACCGTCAGTCATGTGACCAGCTACAAAATGGCCGTACCAGGAAATAGAACATTTTAAAACAAGCATACATAAATTACTTGAGCAACTTTAGGATATGAGGCTTTTCCCAGGCATCCCAGGCCTCCAAGCAGTGTTGAATAACATGCATGGCCTTTTCCCCTATCAAAGACTGGGAAAGCCATCTGTAATTTTCTCCGCTCCTCTGATGGTAAAAAGGAGTCGGTACCAAATAGTGGGGGTGCTGATGGAAGCACACCCGCTGGCATTTTTGGCAGCCGATATCTATCTCCTATTTTCTCTCCCTCCATTTTTGTTTCTTTTTTACCTAGCTGAGCTGTTTCCCCAGTATTTAAGACTTCATCTCCTGAGCTTTCAGAGTCATCAGAGCTATCAAGATTTAAAGCTTTAATCTCATTTACAGAATCATCTAACAAATTATTTATTCCCTTGTCAGTAGACATCCCAGGAGGTCCTTTTTTCTTATTTATTGCTGTTTCTCTTAACAAATTATTCACTCCCTTGTCACTAGACATCCCGGGAGGTCCTTTTTTCTTATATTTTATTGTTAGGCGCGCCCCATCTCTCACCATATTCGGTTTTTGATATGTAATTCTGGACTTCTTTAAGATTGCTACAACAGTGAGAAAAGTTAAAATAGCTCCTAGTAAAAGCATAGAAGCCTCTATATTAACCTCCCACAATAGCAACATTCCCAAGCCAGAGTCCAGAAAAAATATACCTCTCCGAATTTACCATCCTGCAGTTCTGAATCCGCCTCGTTAGAGGGGTCTCCGCGGTGCTGGAGATGTTCACATGTTCCCGGGTTTCGGCACCATATGTCCCGCGCGCTCTGTATTTCTCGCCAGCAAGAAATCATACACGGGACACTCGGATCCTTCTGCAGGAAAGCTTTAATGCGTCTTGAGAGGAGAGCATAAGCTTACCAGAGCGGAGACCCTGAGCCAAGAATCCCGTCCCCTAATAAAGGCTGGCAGCCGCCGCCTGGGACGTGTCACCCTATGATTGGCTGCAGCTCATCAGGCCATATGACGCCACGGAATAGGCAGAGATCAAGGAATGGAAAATTACCCAGCGCCTGCACAATAATCTTGTTTACATTCGGTGCCTGCCGGATGCAGGCGCCATCTTGTAATGGAGAATGCAGGGACGGCTCCCTACACTTTCCCTTTTGTATCTCTTGCATTTTTCTCTGATCTTACTGTTCTAGCTAGTCTTCAGAACCATGCTGAATAATAGTGGGTACCCTCATCTCATCCCATCCCAGCTTTTAGAGGGCATGCTTTCAGGTTTTTCTCCATCAGTACAATATTTGGTTATGAGCTTGTCATCTGTACCCTTTATCATATGGTATGTTCCTTCTTAGTTTCTTCAGGAATTTTAACATGAAGGGAAATGGAATTTTTTAATATCTTCTTTTAATCTATTGACATGATAATGTAATTTCTGTTCTCTGTCTACTTATATATGCTATATCCATCTGCCTATGTTGAACCAGCCTTGCGTCCCTAGCATGAAACCATTCTGGCTATGATTATGATCATCTGAATGTTTGCAAGGGTTTCATTGTGAAGTGTTGCATCCATGTTTATCAAGGAAGCTAGTTGATATTCTCTATTTTTGTTTTATCGTTATCTGGCAGCGATATCAGGGTAATATTAGATTTGTAGAATGAGTTTGGCAGTATGCCCCCTGCTCTATTGTGTGGAGCACTTTGAGAAGTATTGATGTTGTCTTGTCCTAAAAGGTTTGATAGAACTCACTTTGAGAAGTATTGATGTTGTCTTGTCCTAAAAGGTTTGATAGAACTCAAAAGTGAATTCCTCAAGTCCTAGGTTTTTTTTTATGTAAAGATTTTCAATTGTTGCATTAGTGCACTACTTGTTAGGAATCTAAGTTGTTTACATCCTCTTGATTTAATTTGGGGGATTTATCAATTTAGTCCAGATTTTCCAGGGATTTTTCACTACAAACTTTCAAAATATTACTTAATGATTCTCTGGATTTTCTTGGAGTCTATTGTAATATGTATTTGTAATTTTCTTCATTTCAGTTTTGTCTTTCTTTCACAGTTTACTTACAGAAATATTGCATTTAAACTCTCTCTCTCTCCATATATATATATATATATAATATATATATACTTGCTGTAAACCTAAATTTGAAAGTACACACACATATATAAAAATCAACAAATTCATAAATAAATATATTTTGAGCCCAACATTCTAATGAGAAAAATGTTATTATTCCCTTTATTCATTGATGAGTTTATCAGTTATTGCTGTATATGTATCAAATCATCTTTGCACCCCAAGGGCAAATATCAGAATAAATTATCATTTTAATGATATTCTTAAATTTCAGTAATTATACATGAAAATTGGAGTATATTTTAAATTAACATATGTTTGCATAAACGTGTAAATTTGGAAAACGTTAAAATATTCATCAACTTGTAAGTTCCTTCTAAGTTTAATTAAATCTAACTTGTGGTATATCTGTATTATATAATAACACCAGTAATGGAAAGAAACAAATTCTCAGCATGTACAACCTAGAGAAGACTAAATACGGACAAAATGCATTAGGGAAGATAAAAGAAACCAAATTCGTAGTCTATTATTTCATTTGTGTAGCATTCTCAAGAGAACAAAGCTCTAGGAACAAAGGTAGACCAGTGGCGGAAGGAGGCAGAGGAGAAAGAGGAGCCAATTACTAAAGGCGAAGGGATCACTTTTCTTAATGGACATTTTGATTAATGTGGTGTTTATATTACTGTGTATATTTGTCAATGTTTATAGAAAAATACATTAAAAAATAAATTTTATTGCATAAACATTATACCGCAGGAAAACTGATTTTAAAGGTTTAAACAAGACAAAAGGATGAAGTTAACACCGTCCCTAGAAAACAAGTTTAAAATAATGAAGAGATCAAAATTAGAATTTCCATAGGCTAGGAGAGACAAGATGATCATTATAATTTGAAATAGTCTGAGAACTCCAAGTCTTTAATCTTCAGATATGACGAATAAAACATGACTCACTTCACCATGTCATTATGACTTCAGAGAGTCAGGGATCTGGAAAGAACATTGCTCCCATGGTTATAACAAAAAACTAGCTGTGTAAACTACAAATTAATAACTTTTTATTGGACCCATTAAGTAACCAAGTTTAGGATAAGCAACAAAACTGTAAGAATAAAAAGACAGGGTACTACAGGGAGCAACAGAACTTAAGTATTTGCTAACCTAGGGATATCATTATGAGCTAATAGGAGGCACATCTAAGATATCTAATGAATCACTTTAATATGGGCATAAGCCAGATCACACAGCTGAGAGTCGAAGTCATGGGCAAGTTTGGCTTTTTGGAAGCATTTCCTCCACAAATTTTATCAGAGCCTTAAAGGAAAGACTGGATTGTGGATAATGGTAAACTCTCCTCAGGGTTGATTAGGGAAGAAGACAACAACCACAGCTGAAAGTCCGCTAAACTCCTCTGCTCTACCACCCCATCCATGAGCCTGAGTGTGCTCTGTGATTTTAGTCCTTCTGGAAATTCTGGCCATGGACAAAGATGAAAATATACAATTAACTAAAAAAGTAAGTCAAAGAGGCATTTTTAAAACTACATTAGAATGCTTTTGTTGGTGGAATGATCTAAAAGAAAAAATCACACAGAAGATAAAAGGGATGATGTTAGAATGATCATCAAAGTAGAAAAACGGTAGATTGTTTTCATAATAGAAAGCAAGAAGTCAAGAGACAGCATCCAGAGGAAATGGATACAAAGTGCTGTTGAAACAAAGATGGCACTCAGTATAGAAATGGTGAAAACCTAATCAAGAAAAAGAAAAGTGGGAAGCAAACTGGGGTGCTAACCAGGAGTTAAAGCTCCATCTGTCACACCAGTCAATAAACACCATCAGCAATTAATAAATCAAGGGCTGGCCAGATGGCTCAGAGGATACAGACACTTGTCCCCAAGCCTGAGGACATGAGTTCAATCCCTGGGACCCACATGCCAGGAGAGAATCAATCCCTGCAAATTGCCCTATGATAGCCACACATGGGTCATGGCATGTGCAAGAAATACACGTATCAGCACAATTAAAGAATTAAAGGAATAAAAGATGGGCTTGCCACCTTGGGCCAAATATTTAAGAAAATAAGCAAAGCCATCATTTGCTTCATGAGAGCAGAATTAACAGAAATAATAAGCCTGCTGTACAACGCTGTTAATGAGGAGTGCTTCTATCATCTCTCAATTTTAGCCCCATTAAAGTGTTATCAAAGCCATTGCTATGATAAACAATACATTGTTTTCATTCACAGGCAATGTAATATTGATAAAATGAAGCAGAGTTGCCAGGCTAGTTTCTTTTTCATATTGTATTTAAATGTCTACAATATAGTTTCATCATGTTTTCCTCTCCTCCAACTCCTCCCAGATCCTTTGCACCTCCATACCTACCCAACTTTATTTTTACTTTTCTTTTTTATCATTTTTTATTAGTTCAAATTAGAAACAAGCCTGCTTCACATGTAAATCCCTTCTCCCTCTCCCTCCCCTCCTCCCCCACCCCACCAGCTCCCCATGCCATCCATCCTCTGCTCCCCAGGGAGGGTAAGGCCCTCCATGGGGGAATCCCCAAAGCCTTTCATATCATCCTAGGTCCCCTCCATGTGGGATGGGCTCCCAAAGTCCTTTCTTATGCCAAGGATAAATACTGATCCACTACCAGAGGCCCCATAAAATGCTGAGGCCTCCTCATTGACATCCACATTCAGGGGTCTGGATCAGTCCCATGCTGGCCTCCTAGACACCAGTCTGGGGTCTATGCGCTCCCCCTTGTTCAGGTCAGCTGATTCTGTGGGTTTCACCAGGCCAGTCTTGACCTCTTTGCTCTTTACTCCTCCCGCTCTGCAACTGGGTTCCAGAGTTCAGTTCAGTGTTTAGCTGTGGGTGTCTGCCTCTGCTTCCATCAGCCACTGGATGAAGGCTCCTCATGCTCCCAATTAGCTCAGGAGATCCTGTCCCCTTCCCCTTCTCTGGGGTCCATGCATTCTTCTTGTAGAGTCCTCCTTGTTTCCTAGTTCCTTTGGTGATGTGGCAAGAAGCTAGCCATCAAAACACCAAACAATTCAATTAAAAAGTAGGGTGCAGAACTAAATAGAGAACTCTCAATAGAGGAATCTAAAATGGCTGAAAGACACTTAAGTGCTCAAAATCATTAGCCATCAGGGAAATGTACTCAAAACAACTCTGAGATACCATCTTACATTGGCCAGAATGGCTAAAATCAAAAACACCAATGACAGTCTATGCTGGAGAGGATGTGGAGAAAAAGAAGCACTCTTCCATTGCTGGTGGGAGTGCAAACTTGTAAGACCACTTTGGAAATCAGTATGGTGGTTTCTCAGGAAAATGGGAATCAGTCTACCTCAAGATCCAGCAATTCCTCTCTTGGGTATATACCCAAAGAATGCACACTCATACAAGGACATATGTTCAACTATGTTCATAGCAGCATTGTTGTAATAGCCAGAACCTGGAAGCAACCTAGATGCCCCTCAACTGAAGAACAGATAGAGAAAATGTGGTACATTTACACAATGGAGTACTACTCAGTGGAAAAAAGCAATGGAATCTTGAAATTCACAGGCAAATGGATGGAACTAGAAGAAACCATCATGAGTAAGGTAACTCAGTCACAAAAAGATAAACATGGTTTGTACTCACTCATGTGAATTTTAGACATAGAGCAAAAGATTATATTCACTCTCTTGCATGCGTTCTCTCTCTCAAAAAAAGTAAACACCCACAAAAATGAAAATCAAAATAAACAACAAAAAAGAAACAAAAATACCAAAATAAAAAACACACACAAAAAAAAACCATGAAGTCTATTTTGTGTTACCCACCTTCCCTTGGGCACAGGACCTGCCCTGGAGTATGGTTGATATATCCAGTGACATTCTACTGGAGAAAAATGATTTTCCTTTTGACAGCAGCTACCAATTACAAACAGCTTCTTGGTTAGGGATGGAACCCATGTCCACTTCCTTCTTAGTGCTGCGAGCCCATCTGACTTGAAGCTGTGCAGGTCTTGAGGGCCCTGCCACAGTCACTGTGACTTCATATGTGCACTAATCCCATTGCGTCCAGAGGACACAGTTTCACTGGAATTGCTCATCACCTTGGTATCTTATAATCTTTCTGCCTCCTCTTTTGAACAGATCTTTGAACCTTAAGGGGAGGGTTTGATGGAAACACCCCACTTAGAACTGAGTTCCCTGAGGTCTTTCATTTTTCACTCTCTGCATACTGTCCAGTTGTGGGTCTCTGTGTTAATTCCATCTACTGCAAGAAGAAACTTCTCTCATGAAGGTTGAGTGAGGCACTCACTGATCTACAAATTACATAATCAAAATCATGAAATTTTCCAGGATAATTTCAAACAGCACAAGTCAGAGCATTGAAAGTTGTGAGGGATAAATAAGGGCATTGTTGGATAAAGAACTTGGCTCTCCCCACAGAAACAACTAACCCAGGCTCATAGGAGCTCACAGACTCTGGACCAACAGTTAGAGAGCCTACATGAGACTGGACTAGACCCTCTACATATGTGTGACAGTTGTGTAACTTGATCTACTTACATGATTGCTAGTATGGGAGCACTAACACACTAAGCACAGCCTAATGCTTTGGCTGGCTTTCAGAAACCCATTCTTCATACCGGGTTGCCTGGCCGAGCCTTAATACAAGGGAAGAAGCTTATTGCTTCCTCAACTTGATATTCCATGTTTCATTGACACCCATGGGAGGCCTGCCCCTTTATGAACAGAAATAGGGGAGTGGATTATAGGGGAGCAGGGAGGAAGGAAGGAAGGGAAACTGTGGTTGATTCAGGTTGTAAAATAAATTTAATAAATAATAATAATAATAATAATAATAATAATAATAATAATAATAATAATAAAAGTTAGCTCTCCAAGCTATTATAACAATCTTTAATGGGTATGGAAAAGAATACAAATACAAAAGCAAAAACTGATAACCCTGCAAAGAGAAAACAATGAGCCCATTATTATAATTGAAGACTTCAATCTCTTCTATCAGAAATAAGCAGATACAAGCAGGAAAAAATCCAAAACTCAAAAATGCTATCCACAGTTGAATATGACTGGTGGTATGCATTAATTTCTTTATCTATACAATATATATGCTCCCCAAGTTCACATGGGACATTCACAAAAACAAACCATGCTCTAACAAAACACTCCCTAAAAAATCTAATGAGAAAAAGTCTTAATGTGTGGAGATTAACTGCTAAACAACCCAAGACCAAAAGAAGAAATCCTAAAGAAAATTTTAAAATATTTTAGAATAAAGAAAAATAAGAACATGACTTACAAAATAATGTTGAGTTAAAATGCATTCAAGCATTCTCCTTAATAGACTAGGAAAAGGGAAAAGTCAAAGCAAATTTCTCAGAAGAAAGAAATTTAAAGATTAAAACAAAATAGATCAATGAAATTGAAAAAAAATAGAAAATCACCAACGCCATTAACTGGAAAACTGGAAAGATCAATGAAACCAATGAGAACCCTGAAAAGATCAATGAAATCAGTAAGAACCCTGTCCATACCAAGTAAGGGAAAGAGAGAAAGGTAAATTGCTAATGCCAAAAAAGAAAGAGGCATTAATATAGAGCTTATGAATATTAAAAAATAATAAAGAAATAAAAGTAATAATAAACATTTAACATAATATGGAGGCATAAAAAACACTCTATACCTACAAGTTTGAAAATCTATTACACATGAAATGCACTAACTAGTTGAGAGAAAACCTTCAAAAGGCACACATTATTTCATGTATTGGGCATTAAATCAAGGATTAAAAACCATCAAAGCAGCAAGCACACAGCTCAGATGACTCAGTGATGACTTATTCCAAACATTTAACCAAGAGATCATTCCATTTCTCTGCAATTTCCTTCCGAAGATGCATGTAGAAGGAACACGTTCTAACTCATCCTAGTAGGCCCACTTTAGCTTACTAGAAAAGCCAGGCGAGTCATTACAAGAAAACCACAAGCCAGCACCTCTACTGAGCAAAGGTCTTCAACAAAGAATGCATTATCAGGTTAAATCTGAAAACACATGAAAATAGTTACACAACAGAACCAAGTGTAGAAGGAATTACATAACATATTCAAGTTCATTTGTTATGTGAACAGACAGCGGCAAAGGGGTGCACACTGTGGGAATACCACTGGGTGACAGTTTTGGAAAAGGCAAAGTTATGGAAATGATAAAAATGGTCAGTGCTTGCCTGAACAAAGAAAGGTCAGTAGGGAGAGAAGAGAGCTAAACCACTCTGTGTTACCTTAACACTATATATATATATATATATATATATATATAATATATATATATTATTTTCCAAAAACCTGTAAGCTAAACAGTACCAAGAGTGAACCTTGATGCAAACAATGGAGTTCAGATGCATTTCTCTGGCAAGAGATGCTGGCAAAGAGGGAGGGAGGGAGGGAGGGGTTAGGAAAGCTCTGAACTTTCTGGTCACTTTCCCCTGAATCCAGAAATGACCTAAAATCTAAAGCCTAAAAAAATCTGGTCAAATAAGTGAGTGGCCAGCTCTAGTGATTAAGCTAACTCTCTTTTCAAATGTATAGGTAAAGAAAAGTGTACATCTTCTGATATTTGAATAAAATTTCTATTTTACGCTGCAACTAACAGAACAAAACTGAGTATTGTAAACTTCTTATTTCTGTGGTATTTTAAGAAACCCTAAGTAAAAAGAGTTGGAATCAGAAGTGTTTCTGATTTATTCTGATTCAGAAAGGAAAGTATGGGAAGGTTTGTAGTTTAGTTTTTCCTTAAAAGAAATTTTTCCTAGCAAATACATTTTGTCCATAAACACTTTGATGAGTCGCATAAACATTTTGATGAGTCCAGTGGAAACACACTAAAAATAGCCTGCCCAAAAAAATGTAGTGTGTATGGGAAAGGACTAGAAAACACATCTTGCTTCTCCTTATCACAAAATGTTTGAAAATGAATCTGTGACTTTGTCAAATGTGTAGCGCATTACAATTCCCACCTCCAGTTCTGGGCTCCTTTGTTTTGTGCCAGAATTTTGGAAACAACATGAGGCTCACTGGCACAAGGAGCACAAGGCTGTCATCATCCCTCAGGCTCACCAGATATCTCACAACAAAAAATGTGATTAATATTTTAGTTTCTTAGTTTTATATTTCCAAACATACACACAACTAGATAGTCTGATATATTCTAAGTAATATTTCCTGGCCTCTGAAGATATCAACACATATAACCTTTCCTGGCGAATGCCACCACGGTACCATCAGTGCTACTATTTCAAAACAACCCCCAGACTGTATATTAAAATGCATAGATTGTTTATAATTATTAATAAACATTTCATTATTCATTGCTGGAGGCTAAGTACTGTTTTTAATGTAATCAAATTCTATTAGACCATGTAAAATGTAATAATAATTCCTTAGTGTCATCAAATATCCAGTTAGTGTTCATATTTCTTAACTCTCATCATTTTCTCTAATATGTTTACCAAAGAAGTACATTTGTTATAATAAGCTTATACATATTCTCAGACTTGTGCTTATCCAAGATTCTGCCTAAATATTTTCTGCTTGTAATATTTTGGTGAAGAAACTCAGTGGTTTGTGCCAGCAGGAATCCTCACAGTTCCCTTGTGATTTTCCGATGGTATCATGATAGAGTTTTAATCTAGATACTTGATCAGATTCAGAATCAAAATTCTTAACATTTTCTCACAGGTGTTGTGTGGTCCAGAAACAGAAAAATAATGATGGACTGTCTGTCTCCCTGTCATGTTGACAGCTGCAAATTAGTTATTACCCAGACCCATTAGTCTACAATAATATTCTAAGCCTGACATTCATTTTGATTTATTGACTGAAATACTTCAATACAAAGAATCTCCCCTTCCTCAACTCTTGATGGCTCTGAGAGTCAGCATGGCCGTGTAAATGACTAGGGCTTTCCTTCCCTTGCTTCTTTTTCATTGTGCAACATTATGAATCAGTTCCTTATGTCCTCCACAGGTAACAGAAACAGCTCTTTTTCTCATCACAGACTCATGAATTTAAATGTAATGTATGTATTTCATTGCTTTAAAATAGATATCTCTATAGAAGTTCAGAGCAGTCCCTTCCTTAGCCAGTGGAAGCCCTTTCAAGGTGACTCCAAAGCCTTTCGAGTAAATCCAGATTATCATTCCTTTCTTGCCTTCTGTTTGGTAAGGCATCTTGAGCTCATTTTATGTGTTTCTAATCCAAACCACGAGTCAGTTATTTCACTACAAATCCTCAGTTTCATTCATTATTAAATGAAATTATTGAAAATCCACAACAATGTCAGGAAAATTCATTGATAGGATCATTATGTCTAGGTAGTTTAGCACCAAAGACCAGAGGATTTTTTCAACTATTTTGCTTTTAATTTTAATGTAACATCTTATTTTTATTACATAGCAAAATCAGTATAGACTTTCTTTCACTCAATTTCCCACATTGTCAACATATCACACAACTGTAGTAAAATTATTGAAAAGAAGAAATTCATACTGCCATGGTGGCATTAAATTGGCTATAGATCTGTTTCAATTCTCCAGGAAGGTCTTTGTTCTAGCCCAAACTCAAGTGGCACTTAATGGTTTAATTTCTTAATTCTTCTCCCATCTGTATGTGACAGTCATTCCGTATCTTTTAAAGATTATTCACTTTCAGGCTTTTCTGATCTTTGACACTTTTGAAGGGTACTGATGAGACAATCATGCAGACTTCCTCTTAACTGCGATCTTTTATTTTCTCATGATTAAGTAGGGAGGGGAATAAGGGAGAAAGGGAGTAGGAAGGGAAGAAGAGGGAGGGAAAGGGAAACATAGAACATACATCCTTGCATGCGTAAGAAACCACAGTTATAATGCTCCTTCCCATTTGGTGTAACACAGCATGATGTCCATAATATCAATATGTTCTTCTCGAAAACATTAGCTTTAATCATCCAGTGACACCTGCCAGGCTCACCACTATAATTGAACGCTTCTTCCTTTGTAACTGATAAGATTTTTAAAGTAGACACTTAAAAATTAGTCAATTATCCTTTCCCTTACTATACTTTCTCTTGTTAATTTTAACATTTTATTGAGGGTTGTGTTATTGTGACATTTGCCTGGTGGTGACTTTCTACTTCTATTATCCTTTCTCTAATTGTTAATTAGAGTTCTATAATAAGAAACTAGCATCTCTTCTCCATTATTGACTTCTTTACTAAACTATATGAGTAGATTCATGGATGTTTGTTAACTCATTGGGTCAAAGCTATTTTTCTTTTTTATTAGAGTATAAGTTTTTAATTTTTATAAATAATTTATCTGTTACAAAGATAGTTTACCCAGCTAAATCACAAAACCATCAACTCAAGATGTCCAAATTATGTTTTATTAATAAAACAAGTAAAAACTGATTTAGCAATCTTCACATAGAACTGCAGAGGAGGCTGAAAAACAAGGCCTACTTTTAAAACAAGATGCATCAAATGTCCAAGGCTTGGGGTCTGGTGTCTAGTGACCTGTGATTGCCGTATTTCTTTTCATATCCATGACGCAAACCCTGGAAGCCAAGGCTCTGCTGACCTTTCTGAGGCTCATCTGTAATAATCCTGTTTATTTAAAACACAGCCACTTGTGAACATTTACAGTGGGACAATTTCCTATGTTCTATATTTCAGCACTTCCCTTAGCCACATTGTAAGCACTGATAATTTCATAATTCTTTTTAAATGCATACTGTTATTTTTTATTTCATTTAGTTATATACATTCCTGATCATATGAATATTTATTTTCCTTACAAAAATATATCATCAAAATAAAGAGATGTCTGAGGCTGCTTCAGTGTTCAAGTCTGCTTGTTTTCTCTCTTTTTTCCAGCTTTTCTTCAGTTGTCCTAAAGATGTTTTATAGAAACACAGAATGTCACCAAGTCAAGGTTAGAAATGGACTGGCCCAACAGTACAGCAACCACACTTCTTTCCAAGAAGATGAAAAGGCTGTTGGTTCTGCTTCTGTGGCTGCTTCTGAAACTGAACATTCCCAACGAGAACCTCCCGTGAAGTTCTATGGGATACCACACATGGGGCAAGATGTCAGGGGACTTAAATACTTTTTTGTTTCAAGCAGCTGAAGAAGACAAAACGACATGTTTGGTCACCCACTGCTGAAGTCAGTGTACAGCATGACCTACTGACATGCCTGCAGTGTTTCCTGCAATGTACCTGCAGCACCTGCATGCCTTCTCAGGGTATTGGACAAAGGGCAGGAGCAGGAGAGGGGAGTTATTTGTGCATAGTTTCATCTCATTAATGCTTTTTATCTTGTGGCATTGCTTTTCTCAGTAAGGCTTAAAAAGGAACATGATTGTACCACCTAAAAGGGAAAAAGAACATTAGTTAACAAAAGTCTATTATACTATACATATAGAAATAGAAGAAAATAATGAAGAAATCACTTAAAGCAGACATGAGAGATCTGTACAGTAGGGAAGGCTTGGGCGAGCTCACTTCGGATTTGTACAGACAATGCATACTGCTTTCCTTTTCACCATTAGACCCTAGATGCTGGCTTCACAGAGACGTATGTCTTCATGAATCTTGGGGTAATTTCAGATATGTAAGTTCAGAAAATAACACCAACTGGGTACTGGATAACTAAGCAATTATTATTTAAACTTTAAATGGTGTAATATAATTTGGATGGGTTTAGAATTCAGCACTTAGCATCATTGTGAGTATCTAGGTCCTTTAAGCCTGCTTTAAATTTCTACCTGTTCCTGTGTTTTGTGGGATCACAAGATATTCCAGGATTATGTTGTATTATCTCTGCTCTGCATCTAAACTGATTGTTATATGTCATGTACTAAGTTAAAATTTTTATACGTAATTAATTTTATTCTCATTATAATTAGCCCATACATTATCCCACACTGCTTTATTGAGTCAACCTTTTAAATGAATACACTAAGCTAAGCACAATGAGTTGAATGAGTTATCCAAGTTAACACAACTTTTGAGTACAGGAGTTACATTTTCAGCTACACAGGACTCATACTCTGAAAGGCTAGGGATGCTGTTCAGTATGCTTAGTGTACACAGTTTCTAATTCAGGAGCCCCAGAACTCATGGGGAAAGCCCAGGCAAGAAATGAGATTGAGTCCCTAAGGAAAGATGTGAGGTTGAGTCACTAGAATTACCAGACTGCTGAGCACCTAGCCATGTGTACACATCAACAAAAAAGAATAAAGAATGCCCCCGTCTTAAGCAAGGGGAAGGAGAAAACCAATAATTGAAGGTGCCTTCTGTTTGGTTTAATACCAAAGCTGAATGGCCAATGGCAGGAGGGAATAGGCAAAAGTTCCAGGAGAGAGGAATTGGGAAGATTATGAGGCCTATGGACACAGAGGAAGTCAGACAGACAGAATGGCGGAGAGGTAAAGAGCCATGTGGCAGAACATAGATTAATAGAAATGGGTTAATTTAAGTTATAAGAGCTAGTTGGGAAGAAGCCTAAGCTTCAAAGCCTAAGCCAAACTTCATAACTAATAATAAGTCTCTGTGTCATTGTTTGGGGACTTGCAGTCCAAAAAAAGTCCAAAAAGGGAAGACCAGCTAGAGGGAAGTATGCATAGATCCTCCACAAAATGAAATGGAGCCTGTATTATATTCTTGTTTTGTTGGGCCACAGTGTCTTTCGAGAGCCGGTTTATCCCCTGTAGTCCTCTCCCAGTGCGTCATTTTGTCTACTATGACTGTTGAGCCACTTGAAGGAGTCTCTCATTGCCACTCCCAGATTCCTGTTTCATAGTCACCTGCTAGTCTCACCCCATCAGTAGGACACTGTCTCTCCCAGTATCGGTTGCCTTCACTTATATCTCTACTTATAGTGCTATAGCCCAGCTCATTCTATCCCCTAACTCCTTAGGGCCACTCTTAATCATAAGCCTTTGCACAATCTGCCCTTTCCATTCCTTTTTTGTCATCAATGCTGTGAATTGACTCCAGAACCTTTCTCATGCTAAGCCACTCTTTTACCATTGAGCCTCATCCTCCCAGCATTCTCCAATAGTGCTAATTCTCTATGCAAATGATCATCTCTCTCCTCTTTCCCTCTCATGTTCTATCTCAATCTCTCTTGCCCTCTCTCTTTCTCTGCATCATGTGCCTTCATTTGGATTCCACTTGGTCCCAGTCTACTTAAAGGAAATGAAGTTAGACAGCCAGCCTACCTGTCATGCACTGAGCCTTGTTGGCAGCAGACATTCTAATGAGGAGAGGAGAAACCACTTACTCAAGCACTTGGCATCAACTCCATGTGCCCTCTTTCTCCATAAAAGCCCCGACCCAAGGCCCCAAGACAGCATTAGCTCATGGTCAGGTGGGCCAGATTGGAGATGTGATCCTGCCAAACTAATTCTGGGGAATACCAAAGGGACTGAATTAACGTCTAGATACTACCTAAGAAGGCTGACTGCATTGCTATGTCTGCAATTCCAGAAGTTTCTTCCTCTTGTACTTCTTCATCAGGAACAGGGTCTTCCTCACTCCTTTTCCTAAGGAAACAATAGCTAAAGAGGGAACTCCCCCATATAGTTGCTTCATATCTGAGCCACTGATTGCTTTGTTAAGAAATAGAATGTTTTTTCCCGCCTGACCCAGACCGAGGTGAGTGTACCCTCTGTTCTTGCCCTACTCCGGCCCAAAGTACCATTCACCCTGGATCTCTCTGGGCCTGCCCCTGCTTAAAGTGGACCAGCCCAGGCAGGGAGGAGCTCCCTGAGTCAGGAAACACCTCACTCTTTCTTCTCGATCCACTGGGCTGACCCCTACTGAGGCCTGACCCCTACCAAGTGAGGAGACTACCAGGAGGGGCAAGACCATCCAGAGATGCAGACATTGAAGTTTGACCCATACACACCACCTGGTGACAATAGGAGACAGAGAGACACCACCTGCACCCACTGGAAGAAGAGATGGGAAGAAGACAGAGTAAGAACACACTCAACATCAGAAAGACCAATATGACACCACCAGAATCTAGGGACTCCACACCAGCAAGATCCGAAAAGCCCAACACAGAGGATGAAGAAGAGATGAACCACAAAAATTACCTTAGGAAGATGACAGAGACCTTTAAAGAGGAAACAAGAAAATACCTTAAGGAAATAGATGAAAAAACAAGCAAAAAATTATATGAAACGGAAGAAAAGACAAACCAAAACATTCAAGAAATAAACAAATCTCTTAAAGAATCTAAAGAAAGCCAAGAAAAAAAAACAACCAAACAAGTGAAGGAAGTACTTGAAACAGTTCAAGGCATGAAATTGGAAATAGACCCAATAAAGAAAACACAGAATGAAGGGATGCTGGAAATAGAAAGGCTGGATAAATGATCAGGAACTAAAGACGTGAGTATAACCAATAGAATTCAAGAGATGGAAGAGAGAATCTCAGTTGTTGACTCCCTAGAGAATAAAGTCATCATTGACCAAAGAAAATCTCAAGTCCAACAAATCCCTAACACAAAATATCCAGGAAATATGGGACACTGAAAAGGCTGAACCTAAGAATAATAGGTATAGAATAAGGTGAAGAAATACAGTTCAAAGGTACAGAAAACATACTCAACAAAATCATCAAAGAAAACTTCCCCAACCTACAGAAGGATATGCCTATAAAAGTACAAGAAGCTGACAGAACACCAAACAGACTGGACCCCAAAAAGTGAAAGACCTGTACCATAAGAATTTTGAGTCTCTAAAGAAAGAAGTTAAAGAAGATACCAGAAAATGGAAAGATCTCCCATGCTCTTGGATAGGCAGGATCAACATAGTAAAATGGAAATCTTGCCAAAAGCAATATACAGATTCAATGCAATCCCCATCAAAATCCCAACACAATTCTTCACAGACCTTGAAAGAACAATTCTCAACTTTATATGGAGAAACAAAAGACCCAGGATAGCCAAAACAACCTTGTACAATAGAGGGACTTCTGGAGGCATCACCATCCCTGACTTCAAGCTCTATTACAGAATTCTGGTCCTGAAAACAGCTTGGTATTGGCACAAAAATAGACAGGTAGACCAATGGAATAGAGGTGAAAACCGTGATATTAACCTACACACCTACGAACACCTGATTTTTGACAAAAAAAATCCAAATATATACACTGGAACAAAGAGAACATCTTCAACAAATGGTGCTGGCATAACTGGGTGCAAACATGTAGAAGACTACAGATAGACCCAAGCCTTTCGCCCTGCACAAAACTTAAGTCAAAAAGGATCAAAGACCTCAACATAAACCCAGCCACACTGAACCTATTAGAAGATAAAGTGGGAAATACCCTTAAATTAATTGGTACAGGAGTCCGCTTCCTGAACCAGTAGCACAGACACTGAGATCATCAATTGATAAATGGGACCTCCTGAAACTGAGAAGCTTCTGTAAGGCAAAGGACATAGTCAGCAAGACAAAACAACATCCCACAGACTGGGAAAAGATATTCACCAACCCCACATTTGATAGAGGCCTGATCTCCAAAATATACAAAGAACTCAAGAAGCTATTCTCCAAAACACCAAACAATCCAATTTAAAAATGGGGTAGAGAACTAAATAGCAATTCTCAATAGAGGAATCTAAAATGGCTGAAAGACACATAAGAAAGTGTTCAATATCCTTAGCCATCAGGGAAATGCAAATCAAAACAACTCTGAGATACCATTTTACTCCTGTCAGAATGACTATCAAACACATCAGTGACAGTTTATGCTGGAGAGGATGTGGAGAACGGGGAACACTCCTCCACTGCTGGTGGGAGTGCCAACTTGTACAGCTACTTTGGAAATCAGTATGGCGACTCCTCAAGAAAATGGGAATCAGTCTACCACAAGATCCAGCAATTCCACTCCTAGGCATGTACCCAAAAGAAGCACATTCATACAACAAAGACATTTGTTCAACGATGTTCATAGCAGCACTATTTGTAATAGCTAGAACCTGGAAACAACCTAGATGCCCCTCAACCAAAGAATGGATGGAGAAAATGTGGTACATTTACACAATGGAGTACTACTCAGCAGGAAAAAAAAAACAATGGAATCTTGAAATTTGCAGGAAAATGGATGGAACTCGAAGAAACCATTCTGAGTGAGGTAACCCAATTACAAAAAGAGAAACGTGGTATGTACTCACTCATATGTGGATTTTAGACATATAGTAAGGGATTACCAGCCTACAATCCACACTGCCAGAGAAACTAGTAAACAAGGAGGACCCTAAAAGAGACAATCTTTGTCCTCTGGAGAAGGGGAAAGGGTCACCATCCCCTGAGCAAATTGAGAACATGGGAAGAGGGGGGAGGAAGCTACGAGAGTGAGAAGGGAAGAAAAGGAAGAATGCAGAGGTCACAAGGAGGCAGAAATTTTGAGTCAGGTGTAGATTAGAAGAAAGAACATATGATAGGTAGGATTTTAGCTGGGGGGTGGTAGAGGAGGAAGGGAGGGAGAAGGGAAATGAGATCGTCATGTAATTCAATCTTGTTTGTAATTCAAATATATAAAAAATAAAAAACAAAAAACAAAAAGATGTCCACTTGCCACATAATAATCAAAACATCAAACCTACAGAATAAAGAGAAAATATTAAGAGCAGCAAAGGAAAAAGGCCAAATAACATATAAAGGCAGACTTATCAGAATCACACCCGACTACTCAATGGAAACTTTGAAAGCCAGAAGGTCCTGGATAGATATTCTACAAACACTAAGGGAGCATGGATGCCAACCCAGACTACTGTACCCAGCAAAAATATCAATCACTATAGATGGAGACAAGATATGCCATGACAAAACCAGACTTAAACAATACATATCCACAAATCCAGCACTACAGAATGTTCTGGAAGGAAAACTCCAAGCTACCAAAGATAACTACACTCACAAAATCATAGGCAATAGATAATCCAATTTTACCAAACACAAAAAGAAACATGAGGGTGAAATACACACACAATGACACCAGCAACAATAAATCCAAAAAAAAAAAAAACAAGAACCAAAAATCAATGGACATTAATATCCCTCAATGTCAACAGTCTTAACCTGCCCATAAAAAAGATACAGGCTAACAGAATGTATACAAAGACAGAATCCATCCTTCTGCTGTATACAAGAAACATACCTCAACTACAAAGACAGGCATTACCTCAGAGTAAAGGGTTGGGAAAAGATTTTCCAATCAAATAGGCCCAAGAAACAAGCTGGTGTAGCAATCCTAATATTTAACAAATTAGACTTCAAACTAAAATCAATCAAAAGAGATGAAGAAGGGCATTTCATACTCATCACAGGAAAAGTCCATCAAGATGAAGTCTCAATCTTGAACATCTATGCCCCAAATACAAAGGCACCCACATCTGTAAAAGAAACATTACTAAAGCTCAAACCACACATCAAACCTCACACACTTATAGTAGGAGACTTCAACACCCCACTATCACCACTAGATAGGACCACCAGACAGAAAATTAACAAAGAAACAAAGGATCTAACAGATGTTATTACTCAACTGGGTTTAACAGATATCTATAGAACATTTCATCCAAACACAAAAGAATATACCTTCTTCTCAGCACCACATGGAACCTTCTCTAAAATTGACCACATAGTTGGCAACAAAGCAAACCTCCACAGATACAATGAGTTGAAATACCCCCCTGTATCTTATCAGATCACCATGCTTTATTGTTAAAATTCAACAACAATACAAATTAAAGAAAACCTACAAACTAGTGGAAATTGAATAACACCCAATTGCACCATTCATGGGTTGAGGAAGAAATTTAAAAAAAAAGAAAGAAATTAAAGACTTCCTAGAATTTAATGAGAATGTAGATATAACATACCCAAACTTATGGGACACTCTGAAAGCAGTGCTAAGAGGAAGGTTCATAGCAATAAGTGCCCATATGAAGAAACTGGAGGAAAGTCACACTAGAGAATTGATAGAACAACTGAAAGATTTAGAGCAAAAGGAAGCAAACTCACCACGGAGGAGTAGACACCAGGAAATAATCAAACTGAGGGCTGAAGTAAAGTAGAAAGTAGGAAAACATTACAAAGAATCAATGAAACAAAGAGTTGGTTCTTTGAGAAGATCAACAAAATAGACAAACGTCTATCCAAAGTAATGAAAAGGCAGAGAGAGAGCATGCTAATTAACAAAATCAGAAACGAAAAGGGAGATATAACAATGGACACTGAGGAAATTTAGACAATCATCAGGTCATACTTTGAAAGCCTGTACTCCACAAAATTCAAAATCTAAAGGAAATAGACAATTTTCTGGATATATGTCACTTACCAAAATTAAACCAATAACAGATAAGCAGTTTAAATCAACCAATAGCCCGTAGTGAAATAGGAGCAGTCATCAAAAGCCTCCCAACAAAAAAAAAAAAAAAAAAAAAAAAAGCCTGGGGCCAGATGTCTTCACTGCAGAATTCTACCAGAAATTCAAACAAGAGCTAATGCCAGTACTCCTCAAATTGTTCCACACAATAGAAGCAGAAGTGACATTGGCAAACTCTTTTTACAAGGCTACAATCACTTTGATACCCAAGCCACACAAAGATAAAACTAAAAAAGAGAACTACAGACCAATATCCCTCATGAATATCGATGCAAAAATACTCAACAAAAATATTGGCAAATAGAATCCAAGAACACATCAGAAAAATCATCCACTATCATCAAGTAGGCTTCATCCCAGGGATTCTAGGATGGTACAACATATGAAAATCCATCAATATAATCCACCATATAAACAAACTGAAAAAGAAAAACCACATGATCATCTTGCTAGATGCTGAAAAAGCCTTTGACAAAATCCAACATCCCTTCATGATAAATATCTTAGAGAAAACAGGAGTAACAGGAACATATATAAACATGATAAAAGCAATATACACCTCAAGACCCAGCAATTCCTCTCTTGGGCATATACCCAAATAATGCACATTCATACAACAAGGACATATGTTCAACCATGTTCATAGCAGCATTGTTTGTAATAGCCAGAACCTGGAAACAACCTAGATGCCCCTCAACTGAAGAATGGATAGAGAAAATGTGGTACATTTACACAATGGAAAAAAGCGAATCTTGAAATTCACAGGCAAATGGATGGAACTAGAAAAAAGCCATCCTGAGTGAGATAACCCAGTCACAAAAAGACAAACATGGTATGTACTCACTCATATATGAATTTTAGACATAGAGCAAAGGATTACCAGCCTACAATCCTCTTCAACATATAAACTAGGAAACAAGAAGGACTCTAAGGGAAAAGTGCATGGACCCGAGAAAATGAGAAGGGCCAGCAACTTCTGATCTAATTGGGAGCATGAGGGTAGGGGAGAGGGAGCTGCCAGAATGAGAGGAGGAGAAGAGGAGGGGAGAGGAGGAAATGGAGGACCAGAAATGTTGAGTTGGGGGAAGAATAGAGGAGAGCAGGATGAGAGATACCGTATCAGAGGGAGCCATTATAGGTCTGAGGAGAGATCTGGCACTAGGGAGATTTCCAGAGATCTACAAGGATGACAGGAACTGACAGTCTAGGCAATGGTGGAGAGGATATCCTAAACACCCTTCCCCTATAATGAGACTGATGACTACTTTTTATGCCATCCTAGAGCCCTCATCCAGTGGCTGATGGAAGCAGAGGCAGACACCACAGATATACACTGAACTGAACTCTGGAACCCAGCTGCAGAGAGGGAGGAATGAAGATCAAAGGGGTCGGTACCAGGCTGGTGAAACCCACAGAAACAGCTGGTCTGAACAATGGGGAGCACATGGACCCCAGACTGCTGTCTGGGAGGCCAGAACAGGACTGATCCAGACCCCTGAACATGGATGTCAATGAGGAGGCCTCTGCACTCCAGGGGGCCCCTAATAGTGGATTAGTATTTTTCCCTGTTGTAAGAAGGGACTTTGAGAGCCCATCCCACGTGAAGGGATGCACTCTTGGCCTGGACACATGGGGGAGTGCCTAGGCCCAGCCCAGGATGATGTGGTGGACTTTGGGGAGCCCCCGTCGAGGGCCCTACCCTGCCTTGGGAGTGAAGGGTGGATGGGGGTGGGAGGTTGGGGAGGAGTATTGGGGGGAGGAGAGGTAGAGGGAGAAGGGATTGACGTGAAGCAAGCTTGTTCCTAATTTGAACTAATAAAAAAAATTACAAAAAAAGAAAGAAATAGAAAGTTTTCAAGTTAAGAAAATTATCTTAGCTGGGTGGTTGTGGCTTATACTTTTAATCTCAGCACTCAGGAGGCAGAGGCTGTGGATCTCTGTGAGTTCTAGGCCATCCTGATCTACAAAGAAAGTTCTAGAATAACCAGGGCTGCACAGAGAAAATGTTTCAACAAAACAAAACAAAATAAACCTGATCTTATAATTAAATCTTGCAGAGCAGTGTGACACTTGGACTTAGACACTGGAGTCTCTTGCAGAGTACAGAGTGAAGTCTGAGTGAGGTAATGGCTCTTATGTTATCTTTTCCCAAAATGGTCGATGACTTTTAAGGAAATAACAATTCCATATGTATTCTCCCTTAATTTTTCTAACTTCCTTTCAGAAACCAATACTAAATCTCGGAAGTTATTTCCCAGGGGAAAGCCAATAGCCCTATATAACTACCTTTATTTGTGTAGGCCATTCCTTGATCGTTTGAGCATTAAAATATGACACTGCTTTCTATAGCCAATGATTTTTTTGGTAAAAACGCTTAAAATTAGAAGTAGTATAAATAGATTGTTAAAGAGAATGGAAGATTCACAATAATTGCTGAGATAAAATATTAGAGTCTAAAAATATTTTTTCTCTCCAAGGCAGCTGGTATCTGACTAGAACTTCCACCCTCCCAACACACACTCATTGTGTGCCTTTCTCTACCCTTGAGAATATCTTAACAGTATTTCAGTAGAAAAAAACTTGAGAAGCATTGTGTATAATGACACCATCTTAGAGAGAATGTAGTTTTACTTTGTAACCTTGACTGGTCCTATGTTTGGTGTTACTGAGAGCTTGCATTTTCATTTCTGTACACTGCTCTTGGTAGAAAGTTCTTGATTAATCTGGCCACTCTTCATGTACAGTGGAACAAATGTAAACCTCTCCAGCCAAAAGAGGGAGAGAGAAAGATCTTAGTTACTAGCTTTGTGTCATTGTGGCAGATACAACAGGAGATGGTGAAAGAGAGAGAAGGAGAAAGAAAAAGAAAGAGAAGGTGTCAGGATAGCAAAGCATGGTGGCAAGTGGCAGAGTTCAGACAAGGAGTCCCATGAACCACTGCTAAAGACGGAAATGACTTACGGCAGAAACATGAGGCCTGTTTGATCCCATCATCTGAGATGCTCAGTTGTGAGACACGCTTTGATCTTTCTCCCCATCACCAAAGCATGAATGCTCAAGAGAGCACCAACTGCACGGTCTGACCTGACCCTGATGGTCTTCCATTTTCTCAGCATTGTCTCAGGGTGAAAGCCACTACTTGGAGTTAGATTTGGTGATGCAGGCCTATGAATCCAGCTAGTCAAGAGATTGTAACAGTAGCACTGTATTTCAAGGTCAGCCCAGGCAACTTAGTGAGACTCTACCTCAAATTTTAAAATGTACAGCAAGGGGCACTGGTGTAGCTCAGTAACACAGCACTTACATAGCACACACAAAGTCCCAGGTTGGACTCCACTATCACATATGCGCAGGTGCACACATGAGTACACACACACATGATCATTTGGGAAACACACTAAAGCAAGACCTTACTAGCCGGGCGTTGGCGGTACACGCCTTTAATCCTAGAACTCGGGAGGCAGAGGCAGGCGGATCTCTGTGAGTTCGAGGCCAGCCTGGTCTCCAGAGCGAGTGCCAGGATAGGCTCCAAAGCTACACAGAGAAACGCTGATTTGAAAAACCAAAAAAAAAAAAAAGAAAAGAAAAAAGAAAAAAGAAAAAAGAAAAAGAAAAAGAAAAAAGGCAAGACCTTACTGTCTGCATGTGTAGGTGGGAATATTTGTATTGTTTGTCTGCTCGTCTGTTTATTTTTAAAATACCAAAAGGCTGAAATTACTACCACACATCCGATCCATTCTGAGCTGCCATGTTTCTCTACAGAAGAGACGTTCCCGCTGTATGCTACAGAGTGATGGGTCAAAATCCCCTTCATGATGCTGACAAGTAGCAGTTGTGACAGATTTTTCTTAAAGGGACAACACACTCTAAATCACCACATGAAATATTTTGCTCATTCTCCAATTCTGCCCTTTAGTGAGAAACAGAAGACACAATGTAATATCACTCACGTTTGCTTACATATATGGGGAAAGGCCGGAAAGGAAAGCAGTGAAGATACTGAGTGTATTAATTTTAATTCTGTTGCTATGCTCAAATATCATGACCAAAAGCAACTCAAGAAAGAAAGTGTTTATTTTGGCATATAGTTTCAAAAACTAGTGCCCATAATATGGGGAAATTATAGTCACTGGATCAAGAAACAAAGAGATAACATTTAATCTACACACAGGAAACATGGGGAGAGAACAGGAAACAGAGAGATCACACTTCATTTGTACACATGAAGCAGAGAGAGAGAGAGAGAGAGAGAGAGAGAGAGAGAGAGAGAGAGCGAGTGCAGGAAGCAGGCAAAGCTTTAAGACCTCAAAGTTTGCCCTCCAAGACTTTCTTTTTCCAGAAAGGTAATCTTTCCCAAATAGTGCCATCAATAAAGTATTCAAATATATAAGCCTATGAGGGACATTTCACATTCAAATGACATGTTGACCATTTCAGACACCAATTTTCTATCCATTTCTCATACTTGACTTCAAGTTACTAATGCCAGGCATTTAGATTCTGCCCAATAAATATTAAGGAGAATCATCATATCTAGAGTTATACAGAATTTAAATTTCATGACTAACTGCTACTATACATGTCTGTAAACAATATCAACAAAGCTGGCTTAGAGAGCAATAAAAACTAAGTCAAAATTACTTTATTTCAAAATAAAGATATTATTAAGTATGACAGTGGCCACATGAAGCATGTCACTCAACTTCAGACATGGAAGAAGACAGTTAAGGAGTCAAACAGAAAGAGTTTAAAGGAAATCAAGTGAGGAAATTACAACTGAGTCCAACTGAGTTAGAGAACAGGCTCTGCTCCAAGTAGACTCCAAATTGTTCAGAAAAATTTCCAAGTCTTGGTATATGGTCTGTTTTTAACCAACCACCTTCTCTTGCCCTGACCTAGACAAGCAGAAGCAGAAAGAAGTGTCAAGGATAAAGACCACTCCTTCTGACTCCGGAATGAAAGTATGGACTTCTGAGTGACACTACACCTGGTCTCTAGCACACTTGCTGGAGTGCTGCCCCTGTGCAAGCAGACTCGTGTGGGATCTATTTCAAGGTCATCAACAATACCTTCCTGAGTTTTGCTTCACTTTGTTTTACATCATTGTTCTTAGGTTTTAGGTTCAATAAACCAGAGAAGATTTTCCATAGTGAGCAATATTTATTGAGCTGTATTACCCTAGTGAGTTATCTATGTACCCTGAGAATGTGCACTCATCCAAAAAGGGCCCTGTGACTTCAACTACTGACATAAAATGTTAAATAATACTGAAAAAAAAACCACTTTTTTTGTAAAATTCTCATCCTCCCATACCCAGTAATTTATATCCCAAGATATAATTAATGAGAATACCGTGTGATGTACTTTATACCCAAACTAGTGTCATGTAGCTTTACATAGCTATATCATGTCAAACTCTCATAAACCAGTTAAATTGCAAAATGCCAACACGGATAGGCGCATGCACATGGAACACACTGCCAGCCCCTTTTCATATTTCTCCTAATGTTATCTTCAAATAGAAACAAAGCAGAGCTTCCATTAATTGAAACAAAAAGAAGTTTCAAGCAGTTTTCCAGCTTCATATTCTCCCATCCAGGCACCTCCTTCGTTCAGCCTTCTTCGTTTTCCACCTCAGTACACTGGACACTGTATTTTCACGGAAGTAACCACATGGCCTGAGCTCTCCTTCCTGGCTTCATAGTCTTCATGGAAACCCTCCCACCACTTCCTCATGGTATCATTTTTTGCATCTATCCCAGTGGATAGCAGGTTCACAGAGACAGCAGAACACAGGAGAGGCCATCTCTGCCTACGTGTCCTTCTTGTCAATGGCCAGCTTGCTCTCTGCCTGGCCCAGCCCAGCATGCGCACGGATCTTGTTCCTCTGGAGTTTCTGGAATGCATTTTCTTCTCTATCTCCTGGCCATCGACTTTTGCATTCCCAGGAGAACTGGTCCTCTTATAATATCTCCCTTTTCCATCTTTTCACTCTTTCCCACTCAAAAATGTGTGTGGGTTTTTTTTTCTTTTTGCTGTGAAATAAAATTACCAAATTGCATAAAATATATGGCCATGTATGATCTAAGGAACAGCTGCAAAATTGCTAATATTAGGTCTAATTTAGCTACAATAAATTAGCAAATGTGTGGAAGCACAATGATGACAGCATAATTATAACAAAAGTCAATGCATTGAAGTATATGGATGACAATACATACTAATTTTAGAGAGAAAAAAGAACCCTACACCAAATGAAATACAGGAGATGAACAGACGGGACTAATAGCTCATACCCATATACTTAATGTGGCCAGTCACTGTAAAAAAAACAAAAAGATGGATGAAGCTGTTCAAAAATCTAGCAGTAACAAGCAACACAGGCGAAAACCATTAACTGTCAGGGTAATAACACTCCACGTGCTGAAGTGCAGTAAACCAGTGGTACTTTCCCGGGATGGTGGCTGTTGTACTGGTGCACACCTGTGAAGAGGGCGCTAAATCTATCCCTGCATTCATTATGACAGAGAGAGGAAAAGCAACACTAATAATGTAAAGCATAAATGGAAATAGCAGACAGCACAGAGTGACATTTGCATGGTCCCAGTCAGCTTGTTAGCTGAAGTGGGTTTTAATTAGCTATTTTCCAGCAAGCACACGAGCGAATTAGTGGCAGCTATAAACAAGAAGAGACAATCAGGCCCAAAGAGAAGGAGAAATGATCAGGGTGCCTTTGACAAGGGTAAGGAGGGGAGGACAAGGAGAGACAAAGCAACTCTCGACAACTTTTCTCTGTCGTACATTTAAAGAACACCTCATCCTGAAAGAACCTGAAAAATGAGCCAGCCAATCCTCCCGTCTTTTACGGTAAAGAAACAGAGGCCTAAGGAGTTTGCAGAGCTGCCCAAGTTAGAGACATCGTCCAGGTCTATATTTTCCAGATCATAATGGGTCCTGAACTGTTCCGCAAGGCTAAAATCCTTGAGAATACGACAATGTGCAAAATCTTTGATGGTTTAGGAATATAATTGGTTGTATGCTGCAATCTGCTATATTCTGATGTAACGCTCAAGCAGAAAGTGTATTGGAAACAGTTGGAAATGCCAGCACATGCCTGCAACACCAAAATTCAGGAGGCTGGGGTGCTGATAGGGGTTGAATCTGTAAGTCTGAGGCCTGTTTGAGCTACATGATAAATTCCAGGCCACAAGAGCTACAGTGTTACAGCGTGAGATCTGTCTTTAAAAAGAATGAATGAATGAATGAATGAATGAATGAATGACTATTGGAAACAAGGCAACAACATATTCCTGTAGTATCTCTGAGAAACTATTATTCTGGACAGAAACTCAACCATGCATTGCACATAGCATTAAGTCCTAAAGGATGCAACTTAAACTGACTGGAAATATGTATAGACAGGCTATCAGATTTTATAAAACAAGGCATGCAAGCCCCAGTGCCCTAGGAGAGACAGCTGACACCTCTCCCCAAGAAAGACTGCTAATTTATTCCCAACCAAGGGAAGAACAAGGTGCATGGACTAAGAAAAGCTGTCATCACAGCCTGAAAACAACAAGCTAGAGATTCTAGTCTCTTCATGGGTTCTTTGTAAGCGCTAACACAGTCATCTCTACAAAAAGAAAATTCCAACCCTAATGTCTCTGATGTGGTTTGATTGTAAAATGTCCCCCACAGGCTCATGGGCTCCAACACTTGGTTCCCAGATGGACACAAGCCTTGAGGTGTCTTTCTGGAGGAGGCAGGCAACTGAGAGCAGGGTCGTGGAATTTCATAGGCCCATTCCACTTCCTGTTCCCTCTCTGCTTCCTGGATGTCAACACAATATGATCAGCTACCTCATGCTCCTGCTGCCATGTCCTTCCCACCATGATGGACTGTATCCATTTCTATGTGAGCCAACATAATCCTTCCACTCTCAAGCTCCTTCTTATTGGATACTGGGTCACACCAACTAGAAAAGTAACTCAATTTCTCATGTGATGGGGATGTCCTCCTTCTGTATATATGTCTCTCTTACTGGTTGACGAATAAAACACTGATTGGCCAGTAGCCAGGCAGGAAGTATAGGTGGGGCTACCAGACAAGGAGAATTCTGGGGAGAGGACACAGAGAGGAGAAACCAGAGAGATGCCATGTAGCTTCTGAAGGAGTAACATGCTGGAGCATTCTCTGGTAAGCCAAAACCACATGGAGATACACAGTTTAATAGAAATGGATTAATAATTAAGAGAGAGATAGCCAATAAGAAGCCTGAGCCATAGGCCAAACAGATTATAGCTAATATAAGCCTCTGTGCATTTATTTGGGACCAAATAGCTGCAGGATCAGGCAGAAAAGAAACTCCGTCTACACCCATGGGATTAGATAAGACAAAGGTCTCAACATGCTCAGTCAACCAAAAAAGGAGCTATGTGCTATATTTTCATTATACAAATTAACCTGATTTACATCCAAAGTATGCTCTTAAAACAACAACAACAAAATGATGGAGGAACCAGAAAAATTCTTGTGCCAGGAAATAACACAGCTCCCCTGACATCTTTATATCATGAATTTGAACAACACACTCCAGAGATTTAAAAGTATTGAAGTTTGAGACAAGCCAAGAATGATACAGAAGGGAAAACAGCAGCCAGAATGGAAGACTAAAGAAAAACAGAGATGTTGCCTCATCTATAGATAATAAGCTCAGGAACAGTTCATAGGAAATTAAGATATAAGATAATTACAATGTAATATGTAAGAAATATAGGGCTGTAATTAACCAGAGATATCAACCTCAAAATTGCTGTGGAATAAGTCTCTTCTACACTGTAAAGTTTTATCACTTGATTTGTTTTAAGATAATGCTGATTGGCCAGGACCCAGGCAGGAAGTATAGCAAGGGCAACCAAACTAAGGATGATGGGAAGGAGAAGAGTAAAGTAAGGGAGTCGCCAGACAGATGAAGAGGGAGCATGAAATGAACGAGCCATGCTAATAAAGGTGTTGCAACATGGCAGAGTGTAAATAGAAATATAGATTAATTTAAGTGTAAAAGCTAATTAGTAATAAGCCTGAGCTATTGGCCAAGCATTTACAACTCACATTCATCCTCTGAGTGGTTATTTGGGAACTGGCAGGTGGGAGATAAATGTCTGCTTACTCAAATCATAGTTTGTATTTAAAAATAGCAATAATGTATATAAGAACTATTGCATAGGACATAAAATTAGTTCTGTGTAATCTAGGTATGAGGTAGAGAAAATGAAGAATATGCACAGAAATTTTAAAAGGTGTGTGTCTGTCTCAGCTGCACAATTATGTAAGTTGAAGACACACTGTCCTTGATTGTTTTTGTGTGTCCAACATTTATTTAGCTCCTACTATATGCAAGGCCTTGGATTAGACACAAATGACACCGAAGGTAATTTGGGCAGGTTTAATTCCTCCCCTCCGACATGTCAAGCCTTTACAAATAGAAGCTAATTATCTTTTCTGGTTGTATTAGCTATGTTTTTATTCCTGTAATTAGACACCATTACCAAGACAACTTACAGAATAAAGGATTTATTTAGGGTTTGTGGCTTCAGAAGGTTAGAGTCCATGACCATCACAATGGGAGCATGGCAGCTGGCAGGCAGGCTCAGCTCTGCAGCAGCAGCTGAGAGTTACATCTTGATCTCTTGATGGACGAGCACAAGAAAAAGAGAGCACACCGAGGATGGCGTGAGTCTTCTGAAACCTCAAAGCCTGTCCCCAACAACACACCTCCTCCAGCAAGGCCACAACTCCTAATCCTTCCCAAATGGTTTCAGCAACTGGGGACCAAGTGTTCAAAGATTGATTTCTACTGTGTTTACTTAAAACATCCATTTTTGACTGACATTAATTAGCAACAACTCATTCATCTCATGATCTCATCCACAGTTTTCCATTTTTAGATTGTGTTCCCCCAAGAAGCAGTTCCTAAGAAAGACAAATAGTTGTAAAAAGAAAGTTTATTTGGGAGGTTTTCTTCAGAAGAACAGTGTGAGGAATTGGGATTTGAGGACTATACAAGAACAGAGGCAGACTCCAGCCCCAGTATACCCTGTGCAGGGATAAGAAAGGACGGTACAGAGCCATTGGCTCTTGTCTCTTGCTGACTGCTTATGTTCTCAGGGTTGTCAGTTTCTGCCCTGAACATGGGTAGACTACTGTGAGTTGATAGTGAGGCATAGCCTCAGGGCAAAGGAGTGTATGTCACAGCAAACTTGCTCACATCATAGAGGTCAGGAAGCAGAGTCAGGTAGGAAAAAATCAAAGACATACCCCAGTGGCCACTTCCTCGATCCATTCCCCAACTTTCATAGTTCCAATATCTCCCAATAATCTGCTCAGGCTTTGAATCCACCACTGATTTGGTCACAGCTTCCACAGACACAGCTAGAAGTATGCTTTACAGGCTTCACTCATCCCAATCACATTGGCAATCAAGATTAGCCAGCACAGCACACGTCTATGGTAGGGATGGGAGGTATGTGGAAAATGTGTGAACCTGTCACTCAATTTTTCAATTAACTGTTCTGAGGCCTATTAATTTCAAAATACAAAGACTACTAAATACATTGATTAAGAAGTAAAGTCTGACATACTAAAAATAACTGAAAATTAAACCCCATATAATTATTATGTAGCTTCAGTCAATGAAAGAAAGATTAAAGTTCTATGTATATATTGTTCCTGGATATTAAAAAAACAAGTAAATCCAATTTAATTCATTGGGTTAGATTGGTATTTTCCTGGTACCAAAACAAAAAAGACTCATACAAGTAAAGAAAATTACAAGCTGACCAAACTTTTGAATGTAAATAGAAAAATCCTTCATAACAGAAACACACAATGGGCTGAAAGAATCTGAAACATCATGGTTCAGTTTAGTTTATACTATGAATGTAAGAATTCATTGAAATGAGAGTATTTTTTAATTTTTTATTTAAATTAGAAACAAGATTGTTTTACATGTCAATCCCATTCCCTCTCCCTCCCCTCCTCCCCTGTGCCACACTAGCAACCTACCTATCCAATACCATTTCTGCTCCCCAGGGAGAGTGAGGCCTTCCACGGGGCATCTTTAGAGTCTGTCATATCCTTTGGGATAGGGCCTAAGCCTCGCCCTATCCCAAAGGATCCGAAAGTCCATTCCTACACTAGGGATGATCTGATACAAGAGGCCCCACATATTTTGGAGGCTTCTTCACTGACACCCACATTTATGGGGTCTGGATCAGTTCCATGCTGGTTTCCCAGTGATCAGTCTGGGGGCCAAGAGTTCCCTCTTGTTCAGTTCAGCTGTTTCTGTGGGTTTCACCAGCGTGGTCTTGACCCCTTTGCTCATCACTCCTCCTTCTCTGCAACTGGATTCCAGTTCAGTTCAGTGTTTAGCTGTGGGTATCTGCTTCTACTTCCATCAGCTGCTGGATGAAGGTTCTAGGATAGCATATATGGTAGTCATCAATCTCATTATCAGGGGAGGGCATTTAAGGTAGCCTGTCCACTGTTGCTTAGATTATTAGTTGGTGTCATCCTTGTAGATCTCTGGACATTTCCCTAGTGCATGATTTCGCTTTAAACCTATACTGGCTCCCTCTTTGATGGTCTCTCCTATTTTACTCTCCTCTATTCTCCCTCCCTACACAACCTTCCTGCTCCCTTATGTCCTCCTCACCCCTCCTCTTCTCCTCTTCTCATTCTCCTGGCTCCCTCTCCCCTCCCCCCATGCTCCCAATTTGCTCAGGAGATCTTGTCCATTTCCCCTTCATACCTCAGAACTCTCTTAAACATCGTAAGGATGGCAAAGAAGCAAGAAAGATGTCTTTCAGGCTGACAAAGTGATGAATAGGTAAAAATTCTAATTCATTTTTCAAATACTTGAATGAGTAAAAGTTTAGCAGTAACTAGGGATTAATATTTAACATATCAATAGCATTTCTATACACTAGCAAGTAAGAAGAAAGTGTGGTTAGATTAACAGTGGCCATTCGGCAATCCTGGTAGCACATGCTCTCTGAACCCTGATATGCAGTGTTTCTGAGCCAGGACATGTATTTATTTTGCAGTTACGAACTACTTTCTCAAATGAGAGAATGGGAAGGAGAGGGAACTGAGATTGATATATAAAATAAGATTGTTTCTAATTTAAGATTTAAAAAGGAAAGAAAGAACTACTTTCTTTTATGAACCCTTTTTATAAGATATGCTTGATTTGTTAGGTCTCAGGAAGTGCATATGTCCTGAAATGATAATTATGGCTCAGCTCAAACTGGACTACAAAAGGACTGCTAAAACTCTAGCCAATGCTCCTGCCTGCCAGAAAGGGACAGGTGGCTCTCTGTGGACATGCACCTGTGGTTACTTATAAGGCCACACTGGCCTCCAGACTCCCTTGGTTCCTATTTGAAAATCTTTCCCTCTGCTCTGGGCTCTTCTAGATGCCTCTGGATGTTCTCTCTTCTGTTTCTTGTTCACAATAAAAATCCCTCCCCTTAACCATGGGGTGGCCATTTCAGTGGTTTCTTTACTGTGTTCTCACATACAAACTTGGAGCACAGACTCTGTTATTTCCCTGCTTCTTTTCTTGCTACCCAGAGCTTCTGGTTGCCCTCTGCTTCTTTTTATGTGGTGTTTTAGCTCTGAAGCCTCACAGAGCTCAAGGTCTAAAAAACAAAAAAAAAGACAGAGAGCAAGAGATAGACAGGGAACAGGAGAGAAGAGGGGAGGGGAAGGGAGAAGAGAAGAGAAGGGAACAAAAGGGAAAAGAAGACATCCTTGAATTCAAGCTCTTGGGGAAGAGGCAGGAAGAGGTCCGTGAGTTCTAGGCCAGCCTGGTCTACATAGTGACATCATGCCTAAAAACACACAAATACATTAAATTATTTTATCATCTCCTGAGTCAGATCCTCACATCATCTCCTCTTTCCATTTTTTTCTTCTTTTAGTGTTTAAATTTTGTTTACATCTTTTTTTAATATTTTGAATTTTGTGTGGGATGCAGCTAAATGTCTTGGGATTATTGGTGTCTTTGCAGGATTATTTTTAAGCCTTTATAGGGAAGATTCAGAACAACTTTTGTTCTAGGGTTAATTTATCTTCATCACTAGTTTTCTTTGACTATTTCGATCAATGCCTTGTCTCATTATGACATAGTCGCTCTGTGGTTGACAAGACAGAAAGCATTCCACAATTAACTTCTGGAATTGTCCAGTCTACTTGTGTCCAGTGATTCTTTTTTTCAGTCTTGAATAAAAATTCTCATTCATCAGCAGATCATCGCTATACCAAGGGCTTCACAGAACCCATCTACAGGCACTTCAAACTCTGGTTTATGCATGGATTAGTTCATTTGCCTGCTATGATCAAATATCTGGCAAAAATCAGCCTAAGAGAGGAAGGCGTTGTGCTGTTTAAGGGGATACAGTCTGTCATGGCAGAGAAGGGACAGCAAGACAGCCAGGCAGCTGACCATATGGCAGCTATGAAGTAAAGAGGACAAGTAGGGAGTTGAGGCTGTAGACATCAAGGCCTGCACTCTGTGACCTATTTCATCCAGTGAGGTTCCAGCTTCTAAAACAGAGCCACCAACTAGACAGTGGTTTTCAACCTTTTTTTAATTTTTTTAATTTAAATTAGAAACAAGATTGTTTTACATGTCAATCCCATTCCCTCTCCCTCCCCTCCTCCCCTGTGCCACACTAGCAACCTACCTATCCAATACCCTTTCTGCTTCCCAGGGAGAGTAAGGCCTTCCATGGGGCATCTTTAGAGTCTGTCATATCCTTTGGGATAGGGCCTAAGCCTCGCCCCCTCCAGTGTCTAGGCTGAAGGAGTATCCCTCTATGTGAAATGGGATCCGAAAGTTCATTCCTACACTAGGGATAAGTACTGATCTGATACAAAATAACTGCTACACATATTTTGGAGGCCTCCTCACTGACACCCACATTTATGGGGTCTGGATCAGTTCCATGCTGGTTTCCCAGTGATCAGTCTGGGGGCCAAGAGCTCCCTCTTGTTCAGGTCAGCTGTTTCTGTGGGTTTCACCAGCCTGGTCTTGACCCCTTTGCTCATCACTCCTCCTTCTCTGCAACTGGATTCCAGTTCAGTTCAGTGTTTAGCTGTGGGTATCTGCTTCTACTTCCATCAGCTGCTGGATGAAGGTTCTAGGATAGCATATATGGTAGTTATCAATCTCATTATCAGGGGAGGGCATTTAAGGTAGCCTCTCCACTGTTGCTTAGATTATTAGTTGGTGTCATCCTTGTAGATCTCTGGACATTTCCTTAGTGCATGATTTTGCTTTAAACCTATACTGGCTCCCTCTTTGATAGTATCTCTTATTTTGCTCTCCTCTATTCTTCCCTCTACACAACCTTCCTGCTCCCTTATGTCCTCCTCACCCCTCCTCTTCTCCTCTTCTCATTCTCCTGGCTCCCTCTCCCCTCCCCTCATGCTCCCAATTTGTTCAGAAGATCTTGTCCCTTTCCCCTTCTCCAGGGGACCATGTATGTCTCTTTTAGAGTCCTCCACATTGCCTAGCTTCTCTGGTGATATGGATTATAGGCTGGTAATCTTTGATCTATGTGTAAAATCCATATATGAGTGAGTGCATACCATGTTTGTCTTTTTGTGATGGGGTTACCTCCCTCAGAATGGTTTCTTCTAGTTCCATCCATTTGCCTACAAATTTCAAGATTCCATTGTTTTTTTTTTCCACTGAGTAGTACTCCATTGTGTAAATGTACCACATTTTTTCCATTCATTCTTCAGTTGAGGGGCATCTAGGTTGCTTCCAGGTTCTGGCTATTACAAATAATGCTGCTATGAACATAGTTTAACAGAGGTCCTTGTTGTATGAATGTGCTTCTTTTGGGTATAAGAGTGGAATTGCTGGATCTTGTGGTAGACTGATTCCTATTTTCTTGAGGAGTCACCATACTGATTTCCAAAGTAGCTGTACAAGTTGGCACTCCCACCAGCAGTGGAGGAGTGTTCCCCTGTCTCCACATCCTCTCCAGCATAGACTGTCATTGGTGTTTTTGATTTTAGCCATTCTGATTGGAGTAAGATGATATCTCAGAGTTGTTTTGATTTGCATTTCCCTGATGGGTAAGGATGTTGAGCACTTTCTTATGAGTCTTTCAGCCATTTTAGATTCCTCTATTGAGAATTGTCTATTTAGTTCTGTACCCCACTTTTTAATTGGATTATTAGGTATTTTGGAAACTAGCTTCTTGAGTTCTTTGTAAACTTTTGAGATCATCCCTCAACCTTTCTAATTCTGAGACCCTTTAATAGAGTGCCTCACACTGTGTTGACCCCAACCAGAAAATCATTTCATTGCTACTTTATAACAGTAATATTGCTGCTGTTATGAATCATAACGTTCTGATATACAAGGTATCTGATATGTGAACCTTGTGAAAGGGTCATTCAGCTTCCAAAGGAGTCATGATGCACAGGTTGACTGTCTTAAGTTACTTTTTCACTACCATAAGAGACACCAAGACCAAGACAACATATCTAGAGCGTATTGGGGGCTTACAGTTCTAGAGGATGAGTGTCCATGACGATCATGGCAGCAGGCGGGCAGACCTGGCAATGGAGCAGGAGCTAAGAGTTCACATCTCATCCACTAGCATAAGATGGCAGAGGGCGCTAACTGGAAATGGTGTGGGCTTTAGGAACCTCAAATTACACCCCACTAGGTGGCACACCTTGTCCAACAAGATCTCACCCACTAATCCTTCCTAAATTGTTCCACCAACTGGGACCAATATTCAAACATATAAGCCTATGGGGGCCATTATCATTCAAACAACCACAGGGCCATTTCAGATCTGAACCAAAACAGAGTTTCTCAAGATCTGCTCAAACACAGGCCAGTGTCTCTAAGACTCCATGGGTGTCCCTGGCCTTAGTAAATTAGGGCAGTCACTCAGTTTACTTCATAATCAGAGGAAAAATCTTGCGTGGTCAATCATAAATGTCTGAGAACCATGAATTCACCTATTTTTAGATTCCTCATATATTAAAGTGAAAGACTAAATACAGCCCATGCTACTCTTTCATGACCGTATCTAGACATTGCTTATCTTGTATCTTGAAAAAGAATTACTTTGAAGGGGAGAAATACATGGCTGTGGTCATTTAGCTGTGTTTGAGGAGAGCGACAGAGATGAGGACAATTCTCTCTCACAATGTGGAATTAGCACATATAAAGTGTAGTTCAGATCTCATCCGTCTGAGGAATGGGGTGACACTTGAGAAAATACTTTCAAGCCTCACAAAACAAGAAACCATATTTACTGAGATGTGAAGATAATAAACATGAATAATCGCAAGCACAGAACTCATTTTAGCAGGATGGGTGCTGAATGCCATTCAACTTATGTTCAAAAGGAAAAGATGTGTCTGGATAAGAGCCTTATTCATCTCAAGCACAGTTTGACTTTTTATTAGACATATTACAAAGCGTGGAAATGTTTTAACCATATTATCATAACTATCCCAAAGTGAAGAAAAACTGTATTGTTTTAACGTGCATTGTTTAAATATGTATCATGACAACAACTTGCATAATTTTAGCACAAATTGCCTTGAGAAAATTTTCTCCAAATCTGTTGGCTCTGCCTCTGTGGTTCATTTGAAATATTCATCTGTGGGTGCCAACTACTTCTTCACATACCAATGGTCTCAGAAAAGACAAGCCTAGGCCCATTGCAGGTTCCACTAGAATTTTACCCACAATGTAAATTTTTAGGCAAAGTAAACAAAAGTGTAGAAAGCAAAGGAAAAGTACATACCCTGGTTTTGGCTCATGGTCTGGTTTGCTGGTTTGTCACCAGACATGAACTTTGGTAAGAAACATTTCAATGGCTAATACATATTCATGATTTGATATGCTTACAGGCTTAGAATTTTTTGCAAAGTAAATCCTTTGCAGCACACAATAAAAATGTCTCTTACTCATGGAACCAAAGCAGATTTTTATGAACCCTACAAAATATAGCAAAAGGTTTCAAATTCACATAGACATGTCTCAATAGATACTGGAGAAGAATATTGCCAACATGGAAATATAAGAAATGGGCCTTGGTTCAGATTCACTCCTACTTTAGATAAAATGCTCAGATTTGCATGGGGTTTTCATCATTCAGCATCAAAAAAGGCTGCCATAGTGTGTGATGTGATTGCCAACATGTTTTAGAGTCAGACATGGTCTCACTATGAAACCCTGGCTGGCCAGGAACTCACAGAGATCTAACTGCCTCTATTTCTCAAAAGTCAACCTACGGGATTAAAGGTGTGTGCCACCATGCCTGGCAGGTTTGTTCTTAATATTTTATTACTACTCAGAAAACAGTATAGCCAGATTCAAATATGCAAGCATCATATCCTGAATTTAGTATCTTAAATGTGTTTTTGTAATCCAGTTATTAACGAACATGCTATGATAATTAATTTGATATGTTTTGCAACTTTTTCATTTTTCTATCCAAAATCAAAGACAGATATTCCATAACTAAAGCATCATCATTTCCTTCTGTCTCCCAGACTAAAAACATTCTCTTCTGCATATTTTGAAAATTAAAGAGTCATTAGTGGTGAAAAAGACAAAATGCATATAATACTTATGATATGCACCATTAATACCTACTTTGCCACTAGGAGCTGTGACATAATGACATAATGGTGAGGTTATTTGTATAACTACAATTACGTATCCCGGCGGCCACAAGCTTCTCTTATGATTCTACAGATTCTGCTGCTACCTGTTATTCTGGTCTATTAGGCATTGTAATTATACACTTGGATGTTCTTTAAGGACTATCTTAGGTGCCTCATAGATTACAATGGTTCCTCTGAAGCAGTTATCAGATCTGTTATGTAATTATATAATTAAGTCCAGGTAGTAAAACCTTAACAAAAACTCTTTAAAAAAATAAACAGCCTGCACTGGGGTAATAGATGACTTTGATTGCAAATTAGTTGTGGTTTAAAAAAAAAAATGGTATATATCCAAAGTCAAGAGCAAAGCTTTCTCAGCACCATTCCCTATACTGGGATTGCACTCTTCAAGGCTTATGCAAGTGACTGAGATCCATCCCCTCAGGCATCATTAACTTTGACCTAGACATGACTTTATCAGTGGCATTTCAAGAGACATTCCTCTTCTTCCTCCCCGCTCAGAGCAATTCATACAATCTGTGTAGTTTAGAAGCCATCAAGTGAGAGAAAGGGTAACTGAGATACTACAACAAAGCAAAGTCCTCCTTATCACAAGTGTTTATATTTTAAGTCAATTGCATTCATTTTGCCAGAGTTCTATGTGACCCAAATATGTCATCTTAGCTGCCAACTATTTTTATAGAATTTTCAGAGTAGAAAGCAACCAAAATAAGTAACAAAGATTTGGAATTAGTTCAACCACAAATCTAAGATGTGATACTTTTAGAAATTGTGTATATGTGTGTTATTGTGTATGTAGTACAGGATGTGTTTGTGTTATCTGTACTTGTAATTGTGAGTGTGGTGTGTGCACACATCTGTGAGCATATACATATAAGTGGATAGTATGAGTATAAGGACCCAGATCAATGGCAGGTATCTTTCCTCAACTGCCCTCCACCTTATAGCATGAGGAAGGAGCATTGAACCCAAAGCTCATTATTTCATCTGAGTTGGCTGGCCAATGAGTATCAGAGACCTGCACGTCCCTGTCTCCCCACCCCCATAGACAGACAGACAGACAGACAGACACACACACACACACACACACACACACACACACACACACACCTGAGTTCTGGGGTTACAAGAGCATGCCACCACACCCAGCTTTATATATGTATGTAGGAATCCAAAGTTAGGTATTCATGATGCACAAAAGGAACTTTGTCAACTAGGACATCTCCCTTTACGATCCCTTTAATGTTCATTTTTAATTGCATATAACAATCATAACCATACATATTCATTATATACATGGAATGTTCGTTTGCCTTCCATAAGGTAAAACAAATGGAAACATCCTAAATGTCTAAACATAGAAGAGATAACCAAAGTATACCATATGCCAAAGATAATACTGTATATAGCTGTGTAAAACTGTGTTCCTAGATATTTTATACTTACAGGAGGAATATAAAGTTATTTAGAGACTTATATGTCAAATACATGTAGCAGCATGTGAATGCATCACATACTACATCATTTTGTAGCAAGTGATGATCCAAAAGCTCCTTGAAGAGCATCTAGTTATTATATTCACTTTATAGTCTAAATAAGTATTTTCTTCCAAAATTATAGAGAATTTAATTGACAAAGATTAAGTATTTCCAATGTGTATTACACACATGGTGCAATGAAGATCAATGAGACTTAAAGAGATGAATCATTTCCCACATCTGGTCTGAAGGTACACTGTAGATTGTGGTTGCCATGTGAGCTCAAAGATGATCCGTAGTCCATAAGGCTAAGATTTCTTTATTCAGATAAACACCAGCCCAAACGCAAGCCAGAGCGAGCCCACAGGTAGCAAGCTAGCGTGGAGAAGGGAAGAGAAGAGGCTTTCCACGTGAGGCCCGCTCTTTTTGGACCTCCTTCTACATCATCTCAGACTTCCCCTCACCCCACCCTCACGGGCGTGTCCTGGCACACCTGTCCGGGTTACCTGGGGCGGGGCTAGGGTGTCTCCCTACAGTACACACCACAGGCCGGCTTCAGAGGTATCATCCAGTGTTCACGGCCATCTCACTGTATCACTTCTGATGAATAGCACCAGGTGAAATCAAACAGCACAGTCTACCCGTCAGAGAGAATACAAATGCAACTAGTTTACAAAATAAAATATGCAGGAAACTAAAAGATTGAAAGGATAGACACTAAAGTGCTGATAAGAGGTTGCCCTTGAGTGATGATAATCCGCTTGGGTGTTTTCCCTTCTCCTTTCTCTGCTTTCAAGATATCTTAGAATAATCAAGGTAGCTTCTTCTTTTTTTTTTTTTTTCAGTCCTAAAGGAGATGAGAATTTGTTCTTAGTCCTAAGCAGATATTCCTTTTTATAAAGATAAGGCAGCCATGGATATGAATACCTATCACAAATAACCTGGGGATATAGAATCATAACAGGAGCTACTGAGATAGAAGTTAAAGGAATGTGGGGAAGTACTAAAAAGCTAGAAAGACAAAGTCCAACTTTTACTTGATAAGGGACGAGCAACGAATGCCACTTTTGAGGCAGGAAAGTGGGTTACATAATGGTGTCCTTTAGCATGATGGTCTTTGGTGTTATCCAGACAAACATCACATTTTCTCCCATATAGGGGATCTGGGGGGAGGTGCAGCTAGAAAGAAGAAAAATGTCTAAAAAAAAAAATGGTAAGGGAAACAAGAGGCAGTAACAGAATATATCCAACATGAAAGCAGTTAAGACTGTTGAGGGAGGAAGGGAGCCCAGCAAGAAGGAGGTAATGTGAGGGTTGGGAGAGGGCAGAAAGAAAGAAGGACAAACAGAACAAAGTATAATGACATGTACTGTGTATTAGTGGCCTTTCTTGTTGCTATGACTAAATATCTGGCAAAGCAACTTAAAGAAGGAATGGTTATGCCAGGCATGGTGGCTCATGCCTTTAACCCTAGTACTTGGGAAACAGAGGCAGGCGGATCTCTGAGATTGAGGCCAGCCTGATCTACATAGTGAATTCTAGGGTTAAGGCTACACAGAAAAACCTTGTCTCAAAACAAATGAAAACAAAAAGGAAGTATTTATTCTAACTTAACATTCAAGGGGAGGAGCCACAGGGCAATGGCAGTCACAAAGCAGAAAGTGAGCCAGAAGAAGAGCTGAGTTATCAAACCTCCAGGCTCACTGCCAGTAAGACACTTCCTCCAACAAGGCTCCACCTCCTAAGGGCTCTACAACATTCCCCAAAAGAAGCCCCATTTGAGCCTACTGGGGACACTTCACATTCAAACCACATTAATATATGGAAATGCCACAATGGAGACAATTATTTCACATGATAGCTAAAAAAAAAAAAAATACAATAGATAAACAGTTTCTGGTATCAGGAAAGCTCAGAGATCCTGTCAACAGTTAAAATGTGTTAGGAGTCCTAGAGAGTGGGGCCAAGTGGGATTCGCCATAATCGATGCAGACAGAACCAAAGCCTCAGAAGCCTTCCTGATGGCTGCTGCAAACCATGGATGAGGTACAGGACCAGTTCCAGCTTTCAGTCGCATTTACTTTATTGACTGCCTGACTCTTGTGCTGCACCATATATGAATTCCAAGTTCAGATTTCTAGTACCCATATTGGGGAGCAGGGGTAGATACTGAAAGGTATAGGTAGAGTTTTCCTTCCCACCCACCCCCGTTCCCAAATAACCACACAGACACTTAATATAAATTATAAATGCTCTGCCAAAAGCTCAAGCTTATTACTACTAGTTCTTACAACTTAAATTAACCCATTTCTATTATTCTATATATTTCCATGTAGCTCATGGCTTTACCTGTCCTCCTGTATGTCTTGCTGCCCCTGTGTCTCCTGGAGACCTCTCGGACTCCCTCCTTCTTCTTCTCAGTGTCCTCAGTCTGGTTCTCCTGCCTAATTTTATCCTGTCCGGCAACTGGCCAGTCAGCTTCTTTATTAAACCAGTCTCAACCACATATATTCACACAGTGTAAAGTAATATTCCACAGGAAGATACACAGCCTAGCCTAACCAATGTGTTTTAGGTTCAGGGGAAAACTCTATCTCAAAACCTGAAGGTAGAGAGCTATCTAGGTCCTCCACATATGTACACACACATGTGCATAAGTGCACACACATACTCACACATATACCCCACTAGCATGTACCTACACCGTACAACACACACGATAGAGATAGATAGATAGATAGATAGATAGATAGATAGATAGATAGATAGATAGATAGGATACTGAAATGAGTTCATCTCTCTACTGCCCTTCTCTAGATTTTTCATTCCTTGTTTAATGTCTGTCTTTGGTCAACAATTGGGCAAAATGGTAGTTTAATAATATGTTAGTCAGTTTTCCTCTACTGCAATACAGTATCTTAGATTATCAACTTTAAAAGAGGTTTATTTGGCTCATAATGCTATACTAGATATGGCCAGCCACCCATCCTCAATAGACCAATTAGAGAGACAAAATTAATAGTGAAAAGCAAGAAAGAAAATGTATTCAATGAGAAGACCATATTAGGAAGAGGAACAATGGCATCTGGTGACACCACCTCCCCCAAGTTCAACTTCAGAGTCCACCATGGGGTTTAAGTTTGAATAGAAAACAAGATACATTCAGGGCCAAGTGAAGTCATTACAGACAAGGTGTCGTTCTGCCCATCATCATTGTCTGGGCTTCGGTCTGCTCTGTTGGGCACTCTAACAGCTGTCAGAAACATGTGACTCCTTCCTGGGGAACACGTTCCCTCAAGTGAGCACTAGCCTTTTCTGTCTCTCAGGATGAGATTCCTGGAGAAATTCCAGTTCCTTTGGGTGTCTTATCTCAATAGTCTGGTAGCCAAAGGGAGGGATAGAAGTGTCTCTTTAGGACAGTGTTTCTAACCCTGTGGATCTTGACCCCTTGGAGGGTGGTCAAATGACCCTTTCACAGGAGTCACCTGAGACTGTGATATTTGTATTATGGTTCATAACAGTAGCCTAATTACAGTTATAAAGTAAGCACTGAAAATAACCATGATTGAGGGTCACCACAAGATGAAGAATTGTGTTAAAGGGCTCCAGCTTTTGGAGGCTGGAGAACGACTGCTTCAGAACGTATTTGTCACTGTCAGAACGGGTAGAGGAACTGTAGGGTTTCAGGCTATGGAAAGTTAGACCCTTTGTATGTGAAAGGTGAAGCAAGCCACTTACCTCCTGGAAACCAAGAAGCACAGAGAAGGACATGAAGGGGCTGGGCCCCAGATGCCCCTCCAAGAGGCTTAGTTCCTCTCACTAAGCTCCACCTCTTAAAGGGTCTGCTACCTCCAGATAGTGCCACAGACTAAAGACCAACCATTTCAACTGATGGATCTCTGAAAAACACCCAAGACCCCAGCACAGGAATAACAAGTCAGGAATGGTCAGGTCCACTACTGGCCTTCCCAGGGCTTGACTTTGGGATTTTAAAAGCTATGGATTGCTACTTCAATTGAATTTTATTTGGTTCCTTTAAGAAGTTGGAAAGCCAGGACTAAAAACCATTAGTCCTCACAAACATATGGTACATTCTCCGGAACCACCCAGCAGGAGTCACATCCAGCTTAGCATGTCTTCCATGCTGGCTTCTCACACAATAAACAAAGCTTAGCACTCCCTTCTGGTTTGTGTTTCCTTCAGATCAACTTTGTGAACTAGACACTTCCTAAAGATGAGTCATTTAGTCATCTCTATTGAGTCAGTAACATCTTCACTGCTGTGATTGTCTGTGTTTTACAGTTTATTAGAATGGTTTTAACAATAACATCCAAGTTGAGTTCTATGAAAGCAAGCCAGGACCCTGGGAATCTAGAGGTTAGCCATGGTAGGTTCCTGTCTTAGGGTTCTAATTATTGTGATAAAATACGATGACCAAGGTGATGTATAAAAAAAAAAGCATTTAATTGGGGGCTTGCTTACAGTTTCAGAGGGCTACAGTCCCTGATGATCGTGGCAGGGAGACTGGCAGCAAGCAGATAAATACAGTGCTGGAGCGGTAGCTGAGAAATCACATCTGATCTGCAAGTTAGAAGCAGAGAGAGGGTGAATCTGGACCTGGAGCAGGCTTTTGATACCTCAAAGCTCACCACTAGTTAAACACCTCTTCCAGCAAGACCACACCTCCTCCAGAAAGGCCACACCTCCCCCAGAAAGGCCACACCTCCTCCAGAAAGGCCACATCCCCCAGTCTTTCCTGAACAGTCCACCAACTAGAATCCAAACACTCAAATATATGAGCCTATGGAAGCCATTCTCATTCAAACAACCATGGTTCCTAAGCCCATCTTTCCCTAGTTGCTAGGGCTAGTGTAAAATTCAAATTACCCCAAGCAAGCAGGATTTTAGAGATTAAAGGAAATGTGGATACCAATTAACTCTTTCTGAGATGAAAACATTTAATTATTGTCATTTTTCTGGGTTTGTAGCATAATTGCTACTGTCCGGAGTACATTTCAGGATCTGTCTACATCATCAGAGGATGACTTTTTCCTGTGTCTTATTAATTGTCAGCACAGTCTTCAAAGTCCAGATCAACCAGCTGTTGACACTGCTGAGTCCTTTCTGTCATTTCATCACACAGCCATATTCCCACTTACGGGAATGCTCCAGAAGGACCTGTTTTTCTAGCGTTTAGATGCTCAGCTGATCACAGATTTTACGATTGCAATCAAGTGAAGACAAACTCACTACAGTGGGCACTCACCTCCTATGGCCAGCTTGCTTATAAGAGGCACACAAAAGAAAGGCTGTGTGAACACGTATGTAGAATCTGAAGTGGCATGCCTGCAAGGCAAGCATGACTGGCCATCAGCACAGGCTTGGTGCAGGCTCTCCTTCAGAAACCCACCCTGTCTGCACTTTGATCTCAGATTCTAACATCCACGACTGTGAGAGAATAAATGGGGGGGGGGTTGTTTGGTCACAGAAGCTATGGGGCTGTATTACATCATCACCTGGTAGCTGACCTTCCCATCTATTGCACTGTGGATCTCTCACGGTACATTGCACGGAAAACTCCTTAGGAGAAGAAGCAGCACTTTTTTTTTTCTGAATATAGGAGACCAGCACATCCCTGTGTCAGAGCTGCCAAATGAAATGCAGTGGGCAGCTCCTGCATCTTACTTGTTAAGTCTGCAGATTCCATTTATGTAAAATAGGCAATCAATAAAAACAAATGACTGAACCCTTACTGTGCCAGTTTTATGAAAATTTCCTTCTTGCTATTTATAGCAATGAACTCTCAGCAAAAACTCTGAGATGCTTAACCTGCCTCCTATTAAATTTTGATTAGACATTGGTGGGTCACACCTGAAATGCTGAATAAGCGAGCATAAGGGGTAATTCTGAAATTAAGACGCTCCAAATGAAAATAATTCGAGTGCTTGGAAATGAAAAGCCAAATGCCACCGTCAAGATGTGTCCCCGGCCATGATGCTTAGAAATGTTGAACTGGAAGAATTGCAATCAGCTCTAGAACCTGAACAGGCACATCACTGAAAAGACGTGACTCCAAATCTACTATCATCTGAACTTTTCCTGGGGAGAGAGGAATAACGTCTACTCACGCCGTAGGACTCCAACAACAGATCAAAGTGTGATTCCATCAAAGTTCAACTTGCCAAGCCAACAGGCTTACTGCACTGACTGACAGAGCTTGAGTAAGGAGTTGCCTACAGGAGGGTGTGTGACTCCAAAGCAGACGCATCACAGAGAAGCCTCCCTTGAGCATGAGACTTCATCGTAGCTGTACTGTTAAGCTCCAGCTTTTGTATGCTAGCACCTTCTGATCCCACAAAAGCATGTGTAACTTGGGCAGAATTACGGACTACTGATGGCAGGGCAACATAGCAAGGGGTGGTGAGGATCTCAACTGCGGGTCCCATGACTCCCCAGGCCTTTCTACAAGGGAATGTCAATAGGCATGAACTGGGGATTTACTCACAAGTTGTCACAGTGGAGATGGTAATGGCTCACAGGAATGGTCATATTCAGAGGACACTGTTCTACATCTAAGCATATTAGGTTGGATATGAAGTGAATGTTCATGCTTACATTTGTCCAAATAAGTCCTCCTATATTTATCAAGCCACTTCATCTCATAAGGGTTAGGTTAGAAGGCAGGGGTTGTGGTTTGAATGTGAAATGACAATCATTGGTTCATGTTTAAACCTTCACCCAAAATAAGTGGTGGTAGTGATTTGGATGGTTGGAGAAATCTTAGAAGGTTGAGCCTGGCTGGAAAAGTAGGTCATTGGAAACAGAGCTTGGGGTCTGGTAGCCTGGCATCACTTCCTATCCGTCTGCTCAGTCTCCTGATTGTGACTACACATCTCACACCCCTGCTACTATGCTTTCCCTGGATAGTACTTTCAGTCAGAAACCCTTCCCCCATTAAGTTACTTCTTGTCAGGTATTTGGTAGGGCCAATGAGAAAATCAACTAATAAGATATTTATACCTTGAATTCTAACTTTAAACCATGGTGATCCTGTTCATAGCAGCATTATTTGTAATAGCCAGAACCTGGAAGCAACCTAGATGCCTCTGAACTTAAGAATGGGTAAAGAAAATGTGGTACATTTAAACAGTAGAGTATTACTCAGTGGAGAAAAACAATGGAATCTTGAAACTAGCAGGCAAATGGATGGAACTAGAAGAAACCATTCTGAGTGAGGTAACCCAGTCACAAAAAGACAAACATGGTATGTACTTACTCATAAATGGATATTAGACATAGAGCAAAGGATTACCAGTCTACAACTCACACCTCCAAAGACGATAGGAAACAAGGAGGACCTTAAGAGAGACATGCATGTTCCCCTGGAAAAGGGGAAAGGGACAAGATCTCCTGAGCAAATTGGGAGCATGGGAGGAGGGGAGAGGGAATAAGGAGAAAGAGAAAGGGAGAAGAGAATGGCGGAGGAAGACATGAGGGACCAGGAAGATTGAGTTGGGGGAAAAAGAAAGAACAACAAGAAAAGAGATACCATAATAGAGGGAGCCATTATAGGTTTAAAACAGAAATCTGGCTCTAGAGAAATGTCCAGAGATCTACAAGGATGATCCCAACTAACAATCTAAGCAATAGTGGAGAGGCTACCTTAAATGCTCTTCTCCGATAATGAGATTGATGACTTCCTTATATGCCATCCTAGAGCCTTCATCCTATAGCTGATGGAAGCAGAAGTAGAGACCCACAGCTAAACACTGAGCTGAACTCCTGGAATCCAGTTGAATGGAGGAAGGAGTGATGACCAAAGTGGTCAAGACAAGCCCGAGGAAACCCACAGGAACAGTTCACCTGAACAAGGGGGAGCCCTTGGACCTCAGACTGACAGTTCGGAAACCAGCATAGGAATGAACCAGCCTGAATGTGGGTGTCAGTTTGAAGACCTAGGCAGTCTATGGGGCCTCTGGTAGTGGAACAGTATTTATCCCTAATGTACAAATGGATATTGGGAGCCCATTCCCCATAGAGGGATACTTTCTCAGCCTAGACACACAGGGGAGGGCCTAGGCCCTGCCCCAAATGATGTGACAGGCTTTGATGAGCCCCCGTGGAAGGCCTCGCCCTTTCTATGGAGCAGAAGAGAGATGGGATGGGGGTTGGTGGGGGGAATGGGACGATGGGAGGGAAAGGGAACTGGGATTGAAATATATAATAAGATTGTTTCTAATTTAAATAAATAAAAAAGAATCACTACATCACAAAAAGGATATTTATGCCTTTGCAATTTAGAGATTAAAAAGGACTGAGGTTTGGAGGGATTTGCCATTCAAACCCAGGATCCAAGATCTTGCACTTTCTACAACCTCCACTGCCTCTCCACAACTTTGTCTATTGAGTAATGCAAGTTAGGAATGATGAAAGCAGCCCCAGCAACAGACACAACGGTGCAAAACTCATGGAAAAGCTGAACAAGAAAGCCATTAGTGGAAGCAGAGTTATAGAGAGCCTATCTTTGAAACTGGACTAGAAGGTCCTGGAGTTTCCAGGATACTCAGCTAAATAGACAAGATGTCTACTGTAGGTTGACCACCTCCACGTTCCTGTTGTAACCAAGGACTGAGCACAACACCCATGACCATTTAGCATCTGCAGAGCTGCAAAAACCGGTTCATGTTATAAAGAATAAGAACTCATGCCAATCCTCCTGCCTCACTCTTCCAAGTGCCAGGATTACAGATGTAAGCCACCACACCCAGTTCTTAGTGTTTTGAGGAAGAATCATAGAATTCTGGAACACTAGCGAGTAGCTTTAAGTCTCTAGTGTCAAGGAACTGTTTTCTGTGAAAATGAGTGTGTAAGGTTAACTGTGAGGGAGACAGAATGTAGAGAGTGAAGGCCTGTGAGAGGGCAGCCCTGAGAATTCCCATCACGAAGCCTGGTTCAGGGGGGAGACCGACAGTAGGAACAAACAAAAGGTCAGTGGGGGTAGAGATCAGTAAAACTCGAGGTGTGGTGTGGTTATTATAGGGAAATCTTGGCAGAAAACGGAGATGAAAAACAAAGCATTGGGAAAATCCATTTGCATCTTCAAACTCACCGTTGATTTTTGCTAGAACCAGATCCCAGAGAGCCAGTAGGGAACAAGAGGAACATGGCCAGGAGGTCTACATAGTGTTCACCTTGAAGGAAACTCAGCTTGAGATAAGACAATGGCTGTAATGCTGGAGATAGTGGGTGCAGGTCGTACTTATTCAGGAGCTAGAATGCCAGCAGCCAGGGCTGGCTGAAAGGGAATCACTAATGGCTCAGACTTCTGACAATGAACGACCAGAAAAGCAGTGAGGCCATTCACTGCAATGTGTACTACTGAAAGAGGAATAGGTACACCTGGATATGGATATATAGAGAGATAGATATGGATATACATAGATATATATATAGAGAAGGGGATATAGAGATGATAGACAGACAGACAGACAGACAGACAGACAGACAGACAGACGGAGATTCATTCTATAAGTTCTATGACTCTAGAGAACCCTGACTAATACAAGCATCCACATAGAGGAAGACAAGCTTAGCTACTCCCACCTGTGTACCTTGAGCTAGCACACACAAGAAAACAACAGTAGGCCCCACAGTCATTAAATTAAGGTAGAAGAACCCAAATGCAAAGGCGTGAAAATGCTTAACAGCCAGTTCGCTGCAGGTTTACAGCACTCAGTGATTTCCCTGGTGTAAATGTTACGCCACAACAAACTTAAGCTGTTTTTAATAACTGGCTTGCAAAATTCCTGAAAATTTGGTACCCCACCCCCTCAAGTATGTAGGGCAGGTTCCAGCACCCTCGTGTGTGAATGAAGTTAAAATAAATAGAACACTGAGAAACTCCCCTCGTTTCCCAATGTTATACAGCAATTTTTCCCAATGGAAATTTAGACTCTAAATGAGAAAAAAATCAGTCACACGAACAAGTATCACCTCCTCTGCCTTAAGGTAAAATCGGCTGTAGAGCTTACAGTGTATTAACTGCATCAATTATCAACATTCACTTGGCCAAACCTTAGCACTGCCAAGTACAACTAGAGGAAAATACACGACCATAATTCTGAATGTCGTTATAGACAAGTGAAGTGTAAGGTAGTCCTTCACACCACTGGAAAGCCTACAATAGCTTTCTAGATATTTATCTCCACCATCTTAAACATTTATCTTATGCTCTGTCTCTCTGAACCTCCATCATGTCGCCTACAGCATGAATTCAACTGGTGTGCCCATTTTCTATCTCCCTAAGGAAATCAGAGGCATGCCGAGAGTGCTGGAAAACACTCCCTGCCACGTTTACCACAGACAGAGTCTTCTTTCTTCAGCCTTTCAGGCCATATCGGCAGCAGGAACTGTGGCAATCAGGTCAGAGACACGGCTAGATGCTGCCACCTGCAGCATCCCCACGGGCTCTTTTGAGGGACCTCCACAGAGGAGAAGTCAGGATTTTTGACTGCACCTTTGAAAGGAATTCAGGACTAGCTGTTATGAAGGAGTTGGGTTTTATCAAGAAGAGTGTTAAGACACAGATTTGAGCATGAGGTTCATAGGAAGAATGAATCCAGGAAAGAATATAACCGAGCGAAGCCTGGATGCAGACTTCTCAAGTGGGAGCTGCCCTGCAGTGTCTTGCTGGAAGTCACATTCAATTTTGGTGGTTCTCAAGTTGAATTACTAAGCATTGCTAAGAAAGTTTTAAAGTTTCTCCAGTTTTATTTCCCTCACTTTTAAAATCAATGGAATTAGAAGGTAGCTCTGGGTATGACTAAAATAAAACCTTGTATCACAAAGGTTATTAAAGGGAGTTTAACAGAGTTTCTTGTGATACTCCTAAAATGTATGGGTTTATAGCTGAGGAGAAAGACCACATAGTATTAGTTTGGGTTTGTATTGCTGTGCAAAGACACCATGACCACAGCAACTCTTATAAAGGAAACATTTAGCTGAGGTGTCTCACTTACAGTTTCCGTCCATTAGTATCATGGCAAGGAGCATGGCGGTGTGCAGGAGCTGAGACTGCTGCATCTTGCAGGCAACAGGAAGTTGACTGAATGTCACAGTGAGGGAAGCTTGAGCAAAAGAGACCTCAAAGCCCGACCCCACAGTGGCATACTTTGTCCAACAAGGCCACACCTCCTAATAATGCCAATCCCCTTTCCACACACTTACACTAAAGTCTCAGGATGATTCCTTGCTATTTGAACAGTCTTTCTTGAGACTACTCTCTAGAGAAGCTGTATTGCCTCTATGTCAGAACCCAGGTAAACAGCAATGTGCTAGCAAGAAGTTTCAACCAGAGGCCTTTCTCTCCTCCCTCTCCAACCTGTTAAAAGGCAGTCTTCAGGTTTCTCCTTTCCTGCTACCACTTCAGTTCCCCCTCCCAATGAATCTTCCCCTCATTGTACTACCGCGCTACCCACCTAAAAACAGCCTTCCACCACCCCTTTCCATTGCAGAAGCTTAAGCTTCCTGTTTATTCTGAACCCAGATCCCAATGCAAAGTAAGTCAATCATCTTATCTCTATGTACAAAATCCCACCAAATTCACACAAGATGCCTAGGTCCTTGTAACCTAACATCTTCAGACTCTGTAACCTCAGTCTTTACAATCCTATTAGCTTCAGACTAACCAGACAAAGTGTCACCTCCTGTCCCCTACCCCACCCCACCACACCCCACCATACCACACTACACCCTGCCCTGCCCAGCCCTACCCTGCTCTACCTCACCCCCTTGGCTCTTCTTTCTTTAGCTTCACTGTCCCCTTTTGCTGTTCTTGTTATTTCTCAAACACCTCAGATCATCTCCCATTATCAGTGCCCTTGTGATGGCTGTCCCATCTATTCAGATGTTTGGGGGCCCAAATCCATGCTTTAAGCCCCCTACTTCAGGTCTTCCTTTTTACTCAAATATCAGTTCCTTGAGGGGGCCACAGTCTCTTCATCTGAAACTATCCCTTACTCTCTCACACCTATCTCTTGCTCTTGTCCCCTCGTTTATTTTTCTCAGTACTTATAGCCACATAATATGCTGATTTTATATATATATATATATATATATATATATATATACATATATATATTTGCATATTCACTTGTTACCTTGTTTTACTTAATAAGAATGTAAACGCTGTGGATATATGAAATCATGTAAGCATTGTTGATGCTTGACTCTGAAAATCATACCCGATATACAGCTGGGGCTCAAAAACGTCTATAGAATTAATGGAATTCATTACTACTATCATCTAGAATGTTTTAAATCAGAAATGTCACTCTAAGAGCCACTTTGCCTTTCTAGACAAAGACTGCTTCTGTATAAATGTCCCGCTTAGAGCTGAGCACTCGGCATTCAGTTAGTAACACCTTAAGCAGTCATGAGTCTCTGCATTTACTACCATTCATTGAGAAGAGCAACATGTAAGGCTCCAGGAGCATCATGGCAGATGGGGCAGAAAGAGTGTAAGAGCTGTGACAGGGAGAGAGGAGCTATGAAGCCCTGTCTGCTGTGCATGTCATAGTCAAGGCAGCCATGACCTCAGAGTATCTTTGGTTACCTACACCGAGCCTGTCAACAGTCAATCATAGGTTGGGGAGGGGCTCACAGCTCCCTCCCAGTTCAGGTATTTACTACTCATGGATTTCAGGGAAGGATAACCATTGTCTTTAGTTGTGTACCCTCTGGTGTGCCCACTGGGATCACACAGCAAAACAAAAGGTATAAATGTGGAGAAGAGGAGAAAGGAGACTTAGCAGGGGAAGAAGGAGCAAAGACAGGGAAAGAGTACTCAGAATGCACTATTCATGTGTGAATTTGTCAAAAGAACAAATTTCATCAAAGTTCCAAGTAATTTTAAGGCTTCCATTTTGTTTCCAAGTTCCTTGAAAAGTGGTTTCTGCCCTCTTTAACACACTGGAATGTGACAAAGAAAAAGTTTTATCTGCCCTGAGCACTTATGCACTCAGATTTACAGATCTCTGAGGGCACTTATTCCTCCACTGTTTATTTATTTTGGAATTATTTTATTATCAGCTTTACATGGTTATAAACCATAGCCAAGATGGAAAAGCCTTCAGAGGGCCATTACTGCCTTTCCTCAAGATGCTCTCTGACCTGACCTTCAACAATAACTGTAGCTTTCTGCATAACAAAGAGAATACAAAATCCTCCTTACTTGCTCTGGGCCAAAGAAATTTCTACCCAGTACCAAGAGCAGATGCTATCAGCCATGGGCACCATGGTGTTCAAGTGTCCACTCCCCTGGCCCCCATCACATATATTTTTATACCACACCAGCCCCACTGGGAAAACAAATGGAGTCTCCATGGACAGATGTCTTTGGATGTATTATTATTATTATTGTTATTATTATTATTATTATTATTATTATTATTTTATTATTATTACTACTACTAGTGGTGATGGTAGTGTTTTTTTTTTCCCCTTTGAGAACTTCAAGCGTGCATACCATGCTAACAATAAGAGACCAGAAGTGCCCAGACCTAATCACTCATCTCTACCAATATCACCCCCAAGCTCACCAGGGCTCGGGAAATATCACAGAAAGGAAGTTAAAAAGAATGTAAGAGTGATAGGATGGGAAGAACACCATGAAATGTCTTCAGGGATTGTATTCACATGTGTGCTTTTTCTGTTCCAACCGAAAACAAACACACAAGCTATTGGCTTGTTTTGTGTTACTGCAAGGGACTACTATGGCTGCTAAGTGCCAACAGCAAGACCCTGATTCTGGCGAGGGCTTCTGTTGCAGCATATCATGGTAGATGTGTAAGGGAAAAGGTTGTTGGCTGCATGAGAGAGGGGACATGAGACAAGAAGCAAGAGCGTGGGAAGCAAGCAGGTGTCCTCTCTCGAGCTTCTCTGCTTTCTAATCTAACATTAATCCCTTCAGGAGGGTGGATCCCAACTCCCCTGTCCTAGATGTCCTTACATTCCATCTCATAAAGGCGCCACCACCTCAACACTGTCATACCAGGGACAAAGCTTTAGCACACAAAGCCTGCAGGGAGAGACTATATCCAAACTTCACCACAAGCCAATAAAATAAAGTAAAAACCCAATAATCCCTGCTTATGCCCTTTTTAAAAGGAAAGTAATAAATGCTCGTTAAATTTTGAGAAAGGATGGAGCGATGACTCAATAGGTAGAGTACTGGCTGCAGAAGCAAGAAGACCAGGGTTTGCAGCCACGCATAAGGGCACACATCTCTAACCATGAGACTAGCGGAAGAGGAAGCCACGCAGTCTCACTGAATGGAGGAGCTCAGCTCAAGGAGAAACTATCTGGAAAAATACAGTGGAGAGTGATGTGGGAAGACACCTGGCATCCATCTCTGGCCTCTAAACATCCACTCATACATGTATGTGCACATGTATCCACATAAATACAAATACGTATCCATACAGAGAGAATTTCAAAAATAGAGTAAGTTATCTGTAACCACATCCTTCAAAGATAATCAATAGCTTCAACTTCATGTGTCTTTGTATATGAACACTTTACAATGCAAGCTTACTGTCTGTACAACTGTGTGCATCTTGAAAACAGATGCTACAATCATCATTTATGAGATAGCGAAGATGTAATGACCTCATGCCCCGGTTATTTTTCAGACATTTAGTTTATTTGACACCTAAGAATTCAATACTGTCTTCAAATGGCTCATTATATAGACCAAAATTTTCCAAAAGAAATAAAATACAGGCTAAACCTGTACCTCAAATTTTTAAATAAGTGAGTAGAGTTAATTTTATTATTTTGTTATATTCCAATTGGCCCAATTGCTAAAAGCATTAGTAGATTAACATGTACTCATTATAAAATGGCTAATAAGGCACTTTACCTTTCTTCATTCTCTTTAAATTGCAGTGTAGGTTTCATACTTCCTGCACTTCAAAATTTGGATGAACTCCCCTACCAGTTTTGCATAGGACACGTGACCATCAGCCAAACACTGGAGCACAGGGAGACATGTTTTCATCTTCATAACTTTCCCTCTGACACCTTCAAAATATGCTTCTGCTTCCTTGAGTCATTTGAACCTTTAAGTTACTTCCATTGCTTCACAATTGTAACTTAGGCACCGGTTAGTTTCTGCATAGTTTGAGTTGGTTGGTGTTTAATAAGACCCCTCTCATAGATGCAGGGTAGTAAAACTGAAAGGTTCAAACACAGCAGTGGACTTTGATACACATTTGCAAGCTGCTTCCTAGAGCAACTGAGATACTTTATCATGTCTCAAGCAGCATGTGGCGACCAGTTTAACTGAGCATGCTCCAACTCTGACAGGAAGCCACCTCCTACCTAACTTCCTTACAGATTCCTTTGGGATATGATTTTTCAGAATTCTTTTGTTGTTGCATTTTCGTCTTTGTTTCTTTGAGATTTAGTTTGTTTGCTTGCTTATATGTGTTTTATTTTGTTTTGTTTTTTTCCTGTTTGCCTGCATTATTTTATTTGCTTTATACATTGTTTTTTACTGAAGTGGTTTTATGTTAGAAAGCAAAATTCAAATTTTTCTCACCCTGTTTGTAGAATTCCACCCTATACCAGGTCAATTCGTACCCAGAATGGAAATTCAAGTTTTGCGGCAGAATGAAATCTTCTAGCATTGCCCTATTTTTGTTTCTCTTGGTTCAGACTCCTATGGTTCAATCTTCCAGAATAGGAATGTGTCACAGAGTTATATATAATGAAAAACAAAACAAACAAAAAAATCAACAAGAAATAGATACAGTTAGTTGTTCTCTCCCTAGTTAAACCACATAGGAATCTTGGAGTGCCTGGGCCTGCTTGTTTTTGCAAATGGCTTGCAAATGGCTGGAGCCCAGTGAAGCCCAACACAAGCAAAATAGAGAGAGCCCGGCAGGAAAATGGAATGTCGTATAACCAATGTAGGTAGATGCAACCTACAGAAAAGCTTGAAATCAGTGAAAAAAGAAATACACTGTCATCTCATCTTCCAGAAATGAGATGAACCTGTTTCTGTTATTTCCAGCCAGGGACTGAGTGGATAGACTGCTTTCCCCATTGTAGATAAAATTGGCAGAGTGTGTGAATGCTTGGGATTGTCACCAGTTGCACAAAAGATGATGTCTCTCCACCAAAATCCACCAATAACTCATGGTTCAGCAGGAAGAGCTAGAGCAGCACTGGCCCCTCCCCAGACTGTGATTGACTGTTGACAGGCCCAGTCTTGTGCAGGCCCATTACTAGCTTCCTGTACTGCTGTGAAATCATGACTGCTCTGGCTATGACATGCTCACGGATAGCATTTCGCAGCTCTTCTCTTACCTTGAAGTTACTAGGTTCTTCCCTCCCATTTCCCTGTTGTTCCCCAATGCCACAAAGGGGTGGCGTGAATGTCTTGTTCAGGGTTGAGCACTCAACCACGGCTGTTAGCCGTGTCTTGGGAAGCCATGCACCTCTCTTTACTGCCTTTCATTGCTGAATAGTTTCTCTGATTCAGACTGTGTGTGACACTTGTCTAGGGGAATAAATGAAAAGTATTTAGATGCCATCGTAGTGCTGTCACTTTAGCTAGCTCATGCAGCCATCGGCCTTTCTGATTTGCCTGACCTCAGACACTCCGCTGTCCTACTGATACATACAAATGTCCCTCCTCACTATACTCAACCTCTGACACACGAGCCAAAATGCCACTCCCTGAAAGGACTCTAGTAGGCCTGAGCATGTCAAACACAGCTATGGCAGGCCTTGCCCTTCCTCTACTCCCTCTTCCTTGCTAAAAAGCATCAGAATACATTCCTAAAGCTAGCCACCCAGGTCTATATCCCTTTATTTGGCCACTTCCTCCTCCTGAAACTGACTATCAAGCTCCAGCTATCAAAATACTGAAGTCCAGCAATCAAAAGCCCCCTTGGGCTCACCTCGTTAACATGCCCAATCAAAATCAAACACCCCATCCTAACACAGGTTTCCCTTTTACCTTTATAAACTGCCATTTGCCTATGGGTCACCTCTGTCTCCTCTCTATCCAGAGGTAGTCCTTTGTCCCTCTCCCTTGTTCCTTTCCCCTTCTACCTTGCCCTCTATCTCCTGTCTTTGGCTATTATTTTCTGCCCTTTGTCCCTCCAGAGCAAATAAATCTCCTTTGTGCTGGGACCTTGGTCTTGGGGTTCCTGAGCCCATACCAGTTCTTTCACACCCACTCCCCTAGACATGAATTCCTGCCTTGCTTGACTTCACCTATTGCTAGGATTTTAAACATGAACTGAAATAAAAAACAAACAAACAAACATGGACACCACAGAAGTATTATTTTTAAGGGTCACATTACTGTAGAGTTCCATTTTGCCATGATAGTATGCACTAAAGTGGCTATACATGGCAAGCTTTCCTTATTTTAACAACCAAATCTACCTTGAAAGGATAAAGATCACAGCAGATAATCAAAATAGGACTATCAAGTTCTGTAGCTATCGAAAGCAAAACAGAAAAACTAAAGTGCTAGCAAGGATGTGGAGAAATTGGGACTCTGAAGCCTGGCTAGCAGAAAGGCAAAGTAGACACCCACTCTAAAAGGCAATAGAGAGTTTCCTTTGAAAAGAGAACAGAGTTGCAGCATGGTCTCAAGATCCCACATCCCCTGCTGGGTGGAATTTTCACGAGGAATTGAAAGCAGGAGAAGTATTCACCATAGCTGAAAGTTTGGGAGAACCTTTTGCTTTTTCAGCAAATGATCAAAGAAAACATGGTATGTACATAGGGTGGAATATTATTCTGTCTTAAAGGGGAAGGAAATTCAGACGTGAGCTTCCACATGGATAAGCATGGCAAGGCTTACACAACCACCATGAGGATATTATCTGAGTGAAATCAGCCAGCCACAAAACCTATACCCTACTTGATTCCACTTAAGATTTACATAGAATAGTCAGCATCAGAAAGCAGATTAGAGGCTCTCTGGTTGAAGGAAGGAGAGACTAGGAAGTTACTGCTTAAGGGGCTTTGAGTTTGGAGTTTGCAAGATGGAAGAGTTGTGGATATGGATAGTGTTGGCTGTGGCAAATCCTGTGAATGTCCTTACTGCTACTAAACTACTAAACAATATGCTTAAAATGGTTACAATAACAACTTTTTAAATGTACATTTATTTTGTTGTTATTGTTTTATATCTATATTCTCTGTTTCTATCTCACCCTCCCTCCCTTCCTCCCTCCCTCCGTGTGTGTGGGGGTGGTGGTGGGTGGGTGTGGGTGCGCACGTAGCCTCAAGCCATGGCACATATGTGGAGGTCAGAGGACAACTTGCAGAAATTGGTTCTCTCCTCCTATTATGTACATTCTGGGGATTGAAGTCAGGCTGCCAAGCTTGAGGACAAGTGTCTTTACTTGCTGAGACACCTCCCAGGCCCTAAAGTGGCACATTTTATGCTACATATATTGCTTTTACCACAATAAAAGTTTTTAAGTATTGCATGAGGTAAGGATTGATTCAATAGAGATGTTTAAGAATTTTCCAAATTTATAAACATAAACTTCACAATTGCCTTTTGGTTAATTAGTCAAGAATACAGATATTTCTCTATTTTTTCATAACAATATTCCTATGTTGGCATGAAAACAAACTGTCTATCTTTAAAGATAGTTTAATTTGTATTTATGTGTATATATGTTTACCTGATTATATGGGCAACACATGTATGCTATGCCTACAGGAGGCCAGAAGAGGGCGTCAGACCACTTAGAACTGGAGTTACAGGAGGTTGTGAGCCACCTGATAAGGATGTTGGGAGCCAAACTCTGGCCCTGTGGAAGAGCAGTAAGCACTGTCCAGCTCTGAGTCATCTCTCCAGACGCCCCCCCCAGCTACTATCTTTACATATGAGAATAGAAATTACAGAGTATTATTTTTAGTTTCAGATAAATAAATAAAAATCCATTTACTCATAATTTAAAAAATACAAGTAGTTTGGGAATGACTTTGGATAAGCACAAGTCTGAAATATCAACAATACCTCCCTCAACCATGCACACAGGAAAAGCAGAAGAGATAATGCAGAGATGAAATGCATCCAAGCCCGGGAAATAAATTGGAGTCAATTTGAATAATGCAATCAGTTCTTGTGAATATTTCAGGCAGCTTTATTTAACTCAACAAACTTCCATTAGGCACCTGTTGATGCCAGCTGCAGCACTGAGGCGTGAGGCTCTGAGGCGTAAGGCACAATCCCTATTCTTTTGTTTTGTTGCTTTTGTTTCTGTTGGTTTGTTTTACAGTTTCTATTGTCTGGGATCGAAAACATTTTAACTGAAGAAAGATGGGAGCCGAGAACAGACCTGACATTTGCTGAGAATGTGAACACCTCATCTAATGAAACCCTTGCAACCCTTTCATGTGGTACAAGGTGTTACCCATACGTTGCAGATGAGGGAACTGAAGGTTAAGGAGATTCAGTAAATCACCAAGACTAAGAATTCCCAAAAAGTAGAGCTCTAATTTATACTTCCAATTCCGCCGATCCCCAAGATCTAAGCCTACTGTCATTTGTTGAATTTATACAGGCTGGATCCCGCAATAGAGACAGACATGGGAATAATTACTCTCTCTTCCATGGGAGTGACAGTAAAAGTTCTCACAGCTTAATGGAGTGACCAGAAAGAAGTGATGGACTTTAGTGCAAAATCCGAAGAGAGGATTTAATTCTGCCTTGGGTTTTGGAACTAGCTAGGACTTTTTCAAGTGGGCAATACCAGAAAGCATGCCCACAGCAGCAGGAGACCTTGGGAGTGCCCTTCCTGCTCAGTATCAGTCTTCTGCATCTCTTAGAAAATTCCCTCCCCAGTCTGTGCCCTTCCTCCTTGAGAAACTGGATTAAAACTCTGCAGTGCATGGTCCTTTCTCTAATGAAGATGTCTTTTCTCATTCATTCACTCCCCTGGTCTGCCGCTCTACCACAAGAAGGCATTCCCTTTGAAGGGGTTGCTTATAAATGTTCTCAGATCTTTGCCAAATGAGATGCTGTATTTCCCAATTCCCTTTGCATAAAGAGATGCTAACTGGCTTCTGTGAATGCATTCTTTGTTTTTTGATAGGTTTATGCTTGGCAGATCATGGTGTGGACCATACATATGTGGTCCCTATGCCAAGATATAGCTAACTCTGACTCCTCTGCCTCTCTACATAGTGTCCATAATCATCTACTGCACACAGGGGATGTTTGGGAGACATTACTAATTGATTTTAAGTTTTTTTTCAAAGAACATGCATTATTGTTATCATTAAGCCTACACTACCAGTGTCAGATGTCAATGTCTACTTGGTAGGGAAAACAAATTGACTTGCAACTGCTAATACCTTGGTGGGCTATTTTCCCACAGATAGCATTTTTAGGTAAATGTCACTCTGGTGTGATGACTACGCACAGACTCATTCTTTCTCTGTGAGGGGAAACAAAAGCACTTCTTCCACACAGACTTTTTTTAGTCTGTGCTAGAGACAGGATGAACACAGACACCCAGAGCTCCATCCCCTGCCCAGAGCTCACAGTGTCTTTCTAGCCATCACACGCTCAGCCTCAGATCACTAATTCATGTACAGGATAAGACAACTGCCAAATGATTAGACTACAGAGAGACGCTCCTCAGACACCTGTCATGTGGATGAAAGCAGCAATGTCCTCTGACCTTTGCCGGTTCAAGGTCGATAATGAGACAAGTCAGGCAGGAAGCGCAGCCTGAGTTGACTCCATTAATGCGCCATGCGTGTGCACTCGGGCCCTGCATCTCCTGTCAATTAGCGTAGGAGAGCGGGGCCTGCCGATTACCGGAGATGGGGCATCACCGCCAAGGTTACCTCTGCTTCTGCACCCTGCTGCATTTTAATTAGCCCCAGTCCCTGGGCTGTTTTTCAGGGCCTCATCATTGCCATCTCCCAGAAACTCAGGGAAGGCCTTTTCCATTTCACATCATTAATTGGAAGAAGTGGTCAATGTTCTAGTCACGGAGTTGATGGCACAAGTCTCTAGCTAAAGGCTTTTATAGGTCTTCTTGCAAAAACAAAAACACAACGTTGGCTTGCCCAGAGTTGTGAGTGGGCAGAACCAGTCAGAAAAAAAAATGGTGAGGGAAAAGATAATTTCAGCTGGGGATGCAGCCAGTGGGGTGTCTGCAGGACTGTGTACTCACACAGGCAAACTCAATAGACAAGCAATAGAGAAACAATAAAAGGAATTGACATGGTTGCAAAAGGAACAGTCTCCATGCTTTTCTTTATCAGTATCTGGTGTACATGTGTATAATTTTGTGGGGGGTACATGTGCATGTACGTGTGTGTGTGTGTGTGTGTGTGTGTGTGTGTGTGTGTGTGTGTATGTGCTTGTGGAGGGCAAAGGTGACATCAGGTATCTTCCTCTATCTCTCTCAACCTTATAGTTTTCAAACAGAGTCTCTCAGGGAACCTGGAGAGCACTAATTCAGCTGGACTGACTGGCCAGTAAACCCAGGTCCTCCCGTCTCTGCCTCTCCAGACCTAGAATTACAGATGTTACCTCCACCCTCAGTTTCTTACTTCCTTGCTGGCAATCCAAACACATGTCCTCACACTTACAGGGCAAGCACTCATTGACGGAGCCATCTCACCATCCATTGACTCACACTTCCCTCTTACAAAGAGAAATGATGCAAAATCACCCACCACAGAGAAAATTGGCAGGAAAGGAATCTGGCATAGTAAAGCCAGCAGAAGAGACATTTGTTCTCACATGCCACGGCCAAGGTACCCAAAGCGATGGTCTTCAGAGCTGACTAAACATCAAGTAAAGCAAAGGGCTATTCTTGGCTCATCTCTCCCCTTCCCAAGATTCAGACTTGCTGGGTCAGGGGTGGGGCTAGAGAATCTGCATTTCTGACTAGTTCCCAGCTGATGCAGGTGCTCACAGAGGAGGAGACAAGACTTTGACAACCACCTTCCCAGAAGCAGCTACCCATGTGGGAGGCTGAGCACCTAAAAGGAATAATTAACCCTTGCTATTTAAGACAATGAAACTGTTACCCATGAGTCTGTAAATAAGGCATCGAAATGTTAGTGCCAACTTGACAGGCATTAACGTGAGCATTTTATTTAATCACATTGTACTCAAATTCTTGAAAAATATTTAGACGTAGGAATGTAGTTCATTGGTGGAGTACTGTCCCAGCATGTACAAGGCCCTAAGTTGAATCCCCAGCACTACAAAAACAAACAAACAAACCAATCCACCTATTGTTTTCAAAAGTACTTAAAGAACTCATTGCAAAGTAAATTGAATTTATCTGGGACGTGCCTCTTAGCCAAAGAAATTCTGTCTTCCTCTAGAAAGGAGACTAACTAGCAAGAGATGAAGCTGTAAAACAATGGCCTGGCTGGGCGTTGGTGGCATACACCTTTAATCCCAGCACTCGGGAGGCAGGTGGATCTCTGTGAGTTCGAGGCCAGCCTGGTCTCCAGAGCGAGTGCCAGGATAGCCTCCAAAGCTACACAGAGAAACCCTATCTTGAAAAAACAAAACAAAACAAAACAAAACAAAAAATGGCCTGATGAGTGTGGAAAGTAGCCTAGCACTAGCACACATTTGTGGCTTTATTGCTTTATTGCTGATTGGCTGACTGTCTTAGCTTTTGCTGTATCAAAACTTTTTCAGACCAAATATCACATCCACGCAACCACTGTGGCTCTTCAGCAATCCGAGCTAAGCTGTGTAGACTTCCAGTCACTTATCTATGAGATGTGGAGATGTACTTTAAAATCTGGGTTCCTTCAAGCTTTAAAATTTCATGACATGGATTCCTATTTTCTACTTGAGTCAACATGTTTAGCACCTGGTGTGATGGCACTCAGATTAGAAAGAGACTTTTAAAATTCCGAGCTCAGTCCCTTTAGCAAGTTTCAAAATCTGAATCAGCACCAAGTTGAAAGTACCTCTCAACTTGCGTCAACTCAGACTTTTCCAGAGAGAAGCTCAGAGCCACCCTGCACTTCCTAAAGTGCCTACCGCCCCAGGCACTTCTAAGACCACGCCTACATTTGCCTGCTAAAATGTCATATTCTGTCCCAAAGACAGGCCCGTTCCACAAAGCAATCATTCTTAGGGCAGAAATTGTCCATCTGTTGAGCTCCACAGAAAGATGACTCTGAAGTCATCGAATTCAAATTCAACTGAAAATTATGTTCATGGATTGGTTCTCTATTTGTTTTATATTGCATAATAAGGATTCCAGGCTTAATGAGCTAACAATCTAGTCTACTAAAGTAGCAAACTCCAAGTCCTCTCCATATCATTAATTTCAAAGTTCATGCTGGTGAAACCCTCACTTTGCTGCATCCAGTTTGGTTTTGGAAGCATGGCAGCAGAGTGTTTCTCTATTACAGCAGTTTTCAGTCTTCCTAATACTTCAACCCTTTAATACAGTTCTTCATGTTGTGGTGACCCCCCAGCCATAAAATTATTTTCATTGCTACTTTACAGCTGTAATTTTGCTACTGTTATGAATTGTAAAGTAAATATCTGTGTTTTCTAACAGTCTCAGGCATCCTCGGTAAAAGGGTTGTTTGACCAGAAAAGGGGTTGTGACCCACAGGTTAAGAACCACTGCCCCCCTCCACCTTGTTCCTGCCACCTGTGGTGGGTGGGGGAAGGAGCTGATCTGCCTCCTTATCAAGTACAGCATCCAGGAGAATGGACCCTGAACCTCATCTGGGGAGCACAGTGCAGCTGACCCTATTGACTGGGGTGCAGGTGAACTGGCCCCAAGCACATGAGCATGGAAGATCTGGCCCTGCCTCTCGTCTGCACATGGTGGTATGGGCAGAGGAGAGACATTCCTCCTGCCCCTCCCAACCTGTAGCAGGTGGGAGAGCTGGCCCTGAGATCATAAAAGTGGGAGAGCCATCTCTGCCCCTCTCCAGCTGCAGCACTTGGGAGAGTGGACCCTTCACCTTGCCTGGGCAACACAGCAGAGCTGGCCCTGTTGGTGTAGGTGTGGAAGTGCTGCCCCTGAGGATGTGAAAGCAGGAACTGGCCCCACCAGTTGGTAAATTGCAAGGGGTTAACTAGGCAGAGCAATGCAGGAGAGCTCGCCCTGGTGGTGAGGATAGGGGGAGCTAGAAGGCTGACCAACCTGGCAACTTCCCAGGCCCAGAACCAGGGCTATGAGTTGGCCACCCCGGCATCTGCCTCATCTGTGATCTGCTGGAGCACGTGAAGAGGGCCTCATCAAGAGTCAGTCATGGATAGAGGAGGGACTCTGGAGACCCTGCCCCTCCTAGCTAAACTATTTGCTACTGATATATTCAGAGGGAGGAGGAACTATTGCCTTCCGTTGTGTACCCAATGATGACTCCACCAAGCTCCAAAAGTTAGTGCCCATTCAAAGGTCACCAATGGCCCTGGTTAAACCAAATAGCCCACAAAAAAAATGTTATAAATGTGGAAAGGGGGCTGTTAGAGATGGCAAGTGGTTGGTAGTAATGGGAGGGAAATAAGAGCAAGTGAGGGAAGTATTCAGAATAGTGTTATATGTGTGTGTGTGTGTGTGTGAGAGAGAGAGAGAGAGAGAGAGAGAGAGAGAGAGAGAGACAGACAGACAGACAGATAGATAGAGTGTGTGTATGTGTGTGTGTGTATGAGAGAGAGAGACAGACAGACAGACAGACAGACAGACAGACAGTGTGTGTATGTGTGTGTGTGAAAGAGAGAGAGTGTGTGTGTGTGTGTGTGTGAGGGAGGCAGTGTGTGGGGGGGAAGAGAGAAAGTGTGTGTGTGTGTGTAAGGGAGAGTGTGTGTGTGTGTGTGGGTGTGCGAGGGAGAGAGAGAGAGAGAGTGTGTGTGTGGGGGGGAGAGAGAGTGTGTGTGTGTGAGAGAGAGAGAGGGAGAGTGTGTGTGTGAGAGAGTGTGTGTGTGAGAGAGTGTGTGTGTGTGTCTGTGAATTGTGTGAGAGTGTGTGTATGTGTGTGAATGTGTGTGAGAGAGTATCTGTGAGTGTGTGTGATAATGAAATAGTATAAAATGTGTGTGAATGTGTGTGTGTGCGTGCGTGCGTGCGTGTGTGTGTGTGTGTGTGTGCGTGCGTGCGAGTGCGAGTGTGTGTGTGTGTAAGGGAGTGTGTGTGAGAGAGAGTGTGTGTGTATGTGTGTGTGAAGAGAGAGTGTGTGTGTGTGTGTGTGAGGGAGAGTGTGGGTGGGGGTGGGTGGGTGGGTGGGTGTGTGTGAGGGAGAGAGAGAGAGAGAGAGAGCACGAGCCTTGTGGGGGGAGAGTGTGGGGGGGGAAGAGTGTGTAAGGAAGAGTGTGTGTGTGAGGGAGAGGGGGGAGAGAGTGTGTGTGTGTGTCTGTGAATTGTGTGAGAGTGTGTGTATGTGTGTGAATGTGTGTGAGAAAGTATCTGTGTGTGTGATAATGAAATAGTATAAAATGTGTGTGTGAATGTGTGTGTGTGTGTGTGTGTGTGTGTGTGTGAGTGGGTGTGTGAGAGTATCTATGTTGCTGGAGTTTTCTTGTCCCAACTGGTTCCACTGCCCTTCTCAGACCCAGAGAAACACACAGACAGACAATGTATTAGTTATAAGACTTTTGGCCAATGGCTAGGACTTCTTATTGGCTAGCTATTATTAAGCCATAACAATCTATGTATTTCTACATGGCCTTATCTTCCTGGAGAACACCTGGCACATGCTCCCGGTCCCTCCATGGTGTCTCCCTGTGGCCCCTCTCTGTCTACCTTTCCCAGAAATCACCTCCTCTCCAAGTCCTGCCTCTATTGGCCAAACAGTGTTTTATTCATCAACCAATAAGAGAAACATATATACAGAAGGATATCTCCCATCATGTGTGTGTGTGTGTGTGTGTGTGTGAATGTGTGTGAGTATGTGTGTGAAAGAGTGTGTGAGAGTATCTGAGAGTGGTGTGTGTGAATGTGTGTGTGAGAGAGTGTATCTGTGAGTGTGTGTGTGTGTGAGTGTGTGAGAGAGTATCTGTGAGTGTGTGTGTGTGAGTGTGTGAGAGAGTATCTGTGAGTGTGAATGTACATGAGCAAGTGTGTGTGAGAGAGAGTATCTGTGATGAGTGTGTGTGTGAGTGTGTGAGAGAGTATCTGTGAGTGTGTGTGTGTGTGTGAGTGTGCATGAGGGAGTGTGTGTGAGAGAGCGTATCTGTAAGTGTGACAGTAGATGAAATGCTTCTTCAGTCACACGGGAGCAGAGGGATCTTGGAACACCTGGTAACTGCAGAGAGCGGAGGCAAAGGGGCTCCAAGGTTGAAGCACTCTCAAGATTGGTTCACATGGAGCCATTCTGCAAAACTTGGGAATCGTATTTCCAAACAGGGGTTTATTAAACAGAATTGACCCTAAAAATGCTCTATTATTTCTGAGGGCCATCACAGCCTGTATTGATTATTACTGTGCATTTTCATGTTGGTACACTGAAAGTTAAAGGTTGGCTTTTTTTAAATTTGAATATATAACTTAGTTGGTAGAGTGCTCGCCAGTACACAGAGCCCTGGGTTCAATCCCCAGCACCACACAAGGCACATGCCTGTAACCCAGCATTTGGAGGGGGGCAAGAGGATCTAGAGTTCGTTACCCTGGGCAATGTAATGACCTTAAGACTAGCCTTGTCTACCTAAGACCCTGTCTCAAAACCAAAATGGGAGTGTGGCATCCTTGAATGATAGAGTCATATATATTTTAAAGGATCCCAAACTAAGAATCATATTGGGGGAGGAGACCAGAAGGAGTGGAGGGAAAGGAACCAGCAGCAGGGAGGTAATGCCTGAGAGAAGAATAAATTTAAAAATGATGTCCGAACTTAGTTCATGTTATGTCTTACACATTCAAAACTCTTACAGCCAAAGTTCTCATTTTTACTATGCACTTACAACCTTTAGACCACTTGTTTTAGGTCTTATGCTATTTCTAAATATGTCAAACAACCCCAAATAATAAGAGTCTATTTATTAGGCCGGGCAGTGGTGGCATACACCTTTAATTCCTGCACTAGGAAGGCAGAGATAGATCTCTCTGAGTTCGAGGTCATTCTGGTCTACAGAGTGAGTTCCAGGACAGCCTACAAAACTACAGAGAGAATCCCTGTCTCGAAAATCCAAAAAAGAAAAAAGAGTCTGTATATTACTTATTAAACAAAAACAAAAGCAAACAAAAAAAAACCTTCTCTAATTACATTGATCTAAAAAAGATTCTTCACATACAGAGACAACAAACCTTCATGTGAACTAGAGGGGCTAGAAGGGAAGTTTCTCTATGAAAGGACATTTAATCATCTTCTCCCTGAAGCATCACTCTTCCATAGGAAGCACTGGTAGAAAAGAAAGGAAAATTTGAGTGTGTGTGTGCACGTGCATGTGCGTGTGCGTGTGCGTGTGTGTGTGCGTGTGGGTGTGTGGGTTGTGTGTCGGATTGCCCTCTGCTGGACACAGTTTCTTCTTACTCCTTTAAGAGCTTAGCAAAGGTGACACCAACTAACAATCTAAGCAACAGAGGAGAGGCTATCTTAAATGCCCTCTCCTGATAATGAGATTGATGACTAATTCATATGCCATAGTATAGCCTTCATCCAGCAGCTGGTGGAAGTAGAAGCAGACACCCACAGCTAAACCTTGAACTAAACTGGAATCCAGTTGCAGAGAAGGAGGACTGATGAGCAAAGAGGTCCATACCATGCTGGTGAAACCCACAGAAATAGCTGTCCTGAACAAGGGAGAGCTCTTGGTCCCCAGACTGATAGCTGGGAAACCAGCATGGGACTGATCCAGACCCCATGAATGTGGGTGTCAGAGAGGAAACCTTGGAAATCTATGGGGCCCCTTGTAGTAGATCAGTATTTATCCCTAGCATAGAAATGGATTTTGGGAGCCCAACCCACATGGAGGTGTACTCCCTGAGCCTAGACACAAGAGGGTTGGCCTAGGCCCTATCCCAAAGAATATGACAGACTTTGTAGACCCCCCATGGAAGGACTCACCCTCCCTGGGGAGCAGAAAGGGTATGGGATAGGTAGGGTATTAGTTGGGGGGGCAGGGGAGGCGGGGAGGGAGAGGGACCTGGGATTGACGTGTAAAATAATTTTCTTTCCAATAAAAAAAGAAAAAGAAAAGATCTTAGCAAAGGAAAAATGAAAGTAACAATTTCCCTAGAAAGTGAAAAAGGATAATAAAAATTAGAAAAGAAAAGAACAAGGTGAAAGAAGAGATGATGAGTTTAGAAAGAAAATCAAGAGTAAGATTTAACCATTAAATAGGAAACAATGAGAAAAATACTAAGACTTAGAAGTGGTCCATCCCATCTTCCCATCCAATCACTACTAGGATTGTTGGTGGTGAAGAAACAAAATAATTGCAAATGACAATTGCATATAGCATAGTGTCCTACTAAGGAGTACTAGCCATGAACTTCTAAACTGTGTTGATATCAGCCAATAACAGTGTTGTTGCCTTGTGGAATTTCACTAAGAATAAAATTTAGAAATGAAAATCACTTTTCAGATATTCCACACAAACTCAAAAGCAGCATTCAATTTACAGAGGCACAGTGCTAGGCTTTATATCTTTGCCACAAAAAGAGATTTCATGAAAGTGCAATTTTTTACTTATTTTTTTCTACTGATTGAATTATTTACTCACAGGTTTTCCTGCCACATGTTTTGAATGAAAAGCAACATAGGTTAAAATATTATTAAATTGAGAATAACAGGGTTTTTCAAACATGGTTAATTATGTGAAGACTATATAGAGAATCTAAAATCATAATGGTAGTTGCTACCCACCCCCCATTCCAATACAAACTTTTAAAATATGTCATTAATATCAGGTTAGAAGAAGGAGCATTTCTGGGAACACTTGAAGCAGCATCATCCTCACATCCCTGAGCCTCCAAGGCCTTAGTGTCTCTAAGATGGGACGGAACAGTTTCATTTCTACCACGTGCACATGTTTCAGGGTCCAGAAGAACAGCCCAGAGCCCAGCCTAAGCATTTCCCTTCCCCAACCCACGCTCGTCACCCCCAGAATTAGCAGAAATCCCTACCCTGTTGATTGTGCAAACAGTGGCTTCGGCTGTGAGACTTTAAGCTCCTTAAATATTATTCAAAGGGATCTCTAGAGAGGGGGTAAATTTAATTAGGTTTATTAAATGCCTTTAAGATATCTTGGAGCATGCAACCAAACTGAAACTAAGCAGTGTAGGCATAGGGTATGGCAGAAACTCCAGGCACAGATGGGACAGAGCAATTCTTTGGGCAGCTCCCTCTCTTTAGCGCCACAAAGACTAGCCCAAGAGTCCACGCCCATCAGCATCCTTCCATCTTAAGAGTACGATGATGGTGTTTGGAGGGGGTTATAAGTATATTCAATATGTGCAGGTGTGTGATGGATGTGGTGTTTTCCACAGATATGTGTGCAGGTGTACAGCCTTGTACCGGTATGCAGGTAGAAGCCAGAGGTGAATCTGATGTGTCCTACTCTATCATTTTCCACATTCTTCCTTTGATACAGGGTCCAAAAGTCACTGGATCAGCAACCAGCATTGCATTGTCCCCCACAGCACTGGGCTACAGATACACACCTATGCCTGGATTTTCCTGTTAAGTCCTGGGATCTGAACTCAGCTCTCTCTACATGATCACATAGCAAGCACTCTTACAACTCAGCCATCTCTCCAGCCCCAGGTGTCTTGTTTTTAATGCATTTTTTTCAGATGGCAAGAGTAGAGAGGAAATAATACAACTGCATGAGACTGTCTGGTAAATGTCCTAACATTCTATTACAGCAGGGCATGAGAAGCCATGGAAGACTCAAGAAGGCTTCCTGGAGGAGGTAAAATCTGAGTGGGATCTCCAACACCAATGCTGCTAGGACAATGCTCTAAGTGTTACCTTTTAACTGAATATTCATGAAACCATCACAGTTGAGGGACAGTTATTATCCATCTTACAGATCAGAAGCAAAAGCAAAAGAACACCAACCCTGCACTCCCCATCATATGCAAAGCTGGCTGCAATGGCATCTTGTGGGTCTACTCGTGCCTTCCCCATTAATTAATTTAGCACTATCATGTCTTTCTATAACACGATAAGAAAAACCTACCAATCTCTAGTGAGCATAGGCTTGAGAAACTGGAGTTTTCCATTCCACAGGCAGAATCAGGGGACAGGAAAAAAACATCATTCTCTAAAGGTTGGGTAGACTTTAAATACCATTGATTTTAAAAGTCTACAAATTTTAGCATAACGAGGTTTTCATGTCTAGGATAAAACTCATTTCCCACATTAAAAAAAAAATTTAACTGGCAAGAGCCCTGTCAGAAAGGGAGTTTTGTTGACTGCAATATCAACTTCAGAGCAGACACCAGCAAAATAACTCCATGAATTCTTCCAAAAGACTCCAAATTTATCAAAATCCAGGAATGTGGCATTTTCTTTCTATGTAAACTTAACAGGGTTAGTTTCCCCCAATACCTAAGTCAATCCAGGATTTTAAAATGGTCAGTAACAAGAGCAGGAGCTATTTTGTAGTCTAAAAATGGTGAGTGTGGACATGGTTTTGGCTTGCAGCAGTTTGGGGCCTTTGTCACAGTGGTACTTGTCATGGGTGCTTCTTCTCAGGGAGGGGGCAGCAGAGCTCCCGAACCAGGATTCAGACTGCTGTGTGACCCATCAGCTGTGTTTCAAAGCAGTAACAACATCGACTACACACTTTCTGCAATGTAAGAAGAATCAACATGATCCCAGGATTTCAAAATTGCATCCCGTTTAAGAGAATCTGGAAAACCGGAGCATCCATCAACTGGTTAAAAGAACATTTCTATACCTAGATTGATTCATGCAATTATCAATTATAAGATTAATTTTACTTGACACCCATGATTATTTCCTTACTAACAGTTAGCTGAGGTCATTAGCCACTGACTCTAAGTGTCTTATTCACTCAGAAAATAGGTGTCAGGTGTAGTGATATATCCACCCCACCTACACCTATAGTGCTGACCACGCCCATTTGGCCATGGTCACAGGTATGGATATGATGGGAGTGAGTTTTAAGTCTGGGGTCGAGGCAGGTAGCTCTTTCTTTCATCCACTCGGGTCACAAGGATCCTGAGAGTGGGAACCTGTGGCAGCCATCTGCTTTTTGTGTAAGTAACTTCTCCTCTAAATAAATTAAATTTCACCTATAGTGAACCTCGTCCCTTGAATCATTATCGGTGCCTCCGCAGTTAAGTGCTCACAATAGTATGGTATTGGAGTTCTAGTCCACATTTTTTTTCTGGTCTCAACATTAGGGAGACATGTAAGCATCCTTCAACAACACAACGACAAGCCCTATAATCTATCCTAGAAGATTCCAAAGGGCTTCCTGGATAAGGTGGTGGTGTCAGAGAGGGATGCTTTGCTTTGATTTGGTTTGATTTGTATGTGTGTGGCATATGCAGATGTTTGTGTGTGTGTACACATGTGTGCAAATATTCATGCACATGTGTGCATAAGCATGTGGAGGCTAATGGTTAATTTAATATTAATTAGCCATTAATATTAACCATCATCCTCAGTTTCTTGTCACATCATTTTTTTTTAATACTGAGTCTCTCACTCAATTCATTCATCCAGGGATCTTCCTGTCTCCACACCTGTATTCTATCCATTCCCCGACCCCATCTTGCCAGCACTAAAGTTACAGACTCGAACTTGCCAGCTTTTGTGCGGATGCTGGGATCCAAATGCAGACCTTCATGTTTGCACAATTGAGCCATTTCTCTAACCACCAAACACATGTTTCCATCAGACAGTTTTGGTAGCCCCTATCCAATGCATACTTTACACTTTACAACACACACACACACACACACACACACACACACACACACACACACACACACTTTACAGATATGGGGGCAGAAATGGCTTAAATGGCGTGCAATACAATAAAAGAAGTGACAGAGTGGAAACACATATCAAGACTGACCCAAAGCCACCAACTATGATTCCCTCTTCCTACTGCAAGCAGACAGGCAAAAAGATCCAGGTCTGGGGAGGCTCCAAGTACCTGGGGGTCAGCAAGTACATCAAATCACGTCTGAAATGAGTGATGGGTATCTGAAATCAAGCTGTGTCAGCTGATTACAGGGCTGCTGTCTGGAGCTCTGACTCAGCTCTACAAGTGAAAAAACCAGTATGCACCCTGGGCTCAACACAGCCTTGAAATCTCAGTGGCTTACAATTCACAGGTTTATTTCTTGCTCATCTAGCATGTCCAATGTGTGAAGCTCTGCTCTCAGACCCACTCGGGAAGCAAGGTTGATGTAGGCTGCATCTTCGCTTGGCTTCTGGGATCACTGTATCGGGAAAGGAGAAAGCTGCACATGTCAAGCATGAGCAATTAAATGCTCTGGCCCAGAAATGCTACATGTCACTTTCGTTCACATTTCATTGTCCAGGACTAGTTAGCCATGACACCTTGCTGCCAGAGGGCAGAGGAGTAAGCACCATAGACTTTGCAGTCAACTCGTGCTAGGCATTGGTCACTGGGAGTAATAGATGCCGGGTGATTTTGTTCGGTGTAAGAGGTCGTCCCATCAAGCATGCGAGAGTATGATTGACATCAGACCCAGCAAACTTAGAATGCCAACTCCACACACAGATGATTCATCCACGTGATTCTGACTAAGGCATCTCACCCTCTGAATAGCAGTTTCTTTTCCTTAAACACTGGAATATAGCACTTTGCAAACAATGACACTCAGATGAGATCATGTATGAAACACATATCAGCATTGGCCATATCTGAAGCCAGTAAACAGTGGTTTCATTTTGAATTGAATAATATTGCATTTTGGAAAAGCCCAGAGCAATTCAATAAAGAACTGCATCATAGCGGGTGTTTACACTGGTTATCTTACATACTAAAATGCTTAACAAAGCAACAAGAAATTAAAATCAAGGAGTTCATGCCATAAACTTGGTATGTTTCTTCATTTTTTCTTTGCATTAATCTTTATTACTATATAACAAATCACTATACACTTATTAGCTTAAAAGAATTCCTGTGCAATAACTCAATTCTATAGGTTAGAAATGGAAGCAGGGACCACATCTCTGAACAGCATACCCCTGGAAGCTGAAACGAAGATGATGCCCAGGCTTCACTGCCCTATGGAACTCTGGGATTTCTTCCAGGCTTACATGGTCTTTTAGACTTCCATTACTTCTAGGTGTAAAGATAAGGCTCTTGTCTTTGCTGAGTGTGAGTCAGCAGTGGCCTGAGGTTTCTGAAGTTTGTCCATGTTCCCTGTTGTGGTCCCCAAAGGCCATTATCAGCAGAAATGCCTCCTTTCTTCCAAGCTTTCTGGAATATCTCTTTATAACTTTGGCCTCTAACAACACTATGAAGGAACACTAAATTTTTATGAGGCCATCCGATGAATTCAGATTCACCCCTTTTATACTAATTTTTCATTTATTTTACATACCAACCAAAGTCTCCCGTCCCTCCTCTCCTCCTGTTCCCTCCCCCCCTTCTCTCTACCCACCCCCATGCACTCCTCCTCCTCCATTCAGAAAGAGGCAGGCATCCCATGGGAGTCAACAAAGCATGGCCCATCAACTTGAGTCAGGACCAAGCTCCTCCCCTTGCATCAAGGTTGGGCAAGGTAACCCAGCTTGGGGTTTGGATTCCCAAAAGCCAGCTCAACACCAGGGACAGGTCCTGATGCCACTGCTAGGAGCCCCACAAACAGACCAAGCTACACAACTGTCACACACATGTAGAGGACCTACCTAGGTCAATCCCCTGCAGGCTCCCTAGCTGTTGGTCCAGAGGCGGTGAGCTCCCAAGAGCTCAAGTAAACCGTCTCTGTGGGTTCCCCTGTCATGACCTTGGCTTCCCTGGCTCAGATAATCCCTCCTCCCTCTCTTCAACAGGACCCTGGATCTCAGCCCAGTGCTTGGCTGTGGGTCTCTGCATCTGCTTCCATCAGTTACTGAATGTATGCTCTCTGGTGACAACTAGGATAGTCTACACTATTGCTAGGGGTCTTACCTGGGAACACCCTAGTGGATTACTGGGAGTTTCCCTGGCACCACATTTCTCCCTAACTCCAAAATGCCCCCAATGAAGATCTCTCTTTGATTATTCTCCCCCTCCATCCAGCCCCCAACAGGATACCTCATGTTCCCATACCCCCAGTTTACCCATCCATTTCCCCTTCTCAAGGAAATCCATGTGTCTCTCTTTGGGCCTTCCTTGTAACCTAGCTTTTCTGGGGCTGTGAATTGTAGCCTGGTTATCCTTTACTTTACAGCTAATAGCCACTTATGAATGCCCTTTCTGGGTCTGAGTTACTACACTCAGGATGATTTTTTTCTACTTCCATCTACTTGCACCTTTTCAATATAAGACCATGTATCACGAGAGTGAAAGTACTCAGAGGCCCCACTCACACCCACACAGAAGACTGCACACAGAAGTCACCAGCAAGCAACCTGTGTGTCTGCTTATCACATTCCCATACCCAGGGCTGCAATCTCTCTAATTGCCCAGAGTGATTCCTAATAGGAAAACATAGAGGCACCCATGTTATTTAACACACAATGTTTGATGTCAGCAAGAGCAGGGTGATGTGCACGAATGATTCTTTCTTTCATTGGGAAGACCATTTCTAAAAGACACATTCACAGAATTTGCAGGGAGACATGCCTCTGGTTTCTGCACATCTTGCAAGCAGATGTTCCTAATCCTTTGCTTTAGAGTGTCTTTTCAAGGGTAATTGTAGAGCAAACAATCTTGGAGGACGGGATACAGTGTGTCTCTTTTTAGATCAAAGAGCAGATTTGCTTATTAAGCTATATAATGAAGATAGCATCTCTTCCAACACAAAGGGCCCTTGTGCTTGCTATTCACTATAGAAGATTCAACTTCCCCAAGTGGCTATCCCACACGAGGAACACAGCTCAGTACGTATGGATAGTCACCTGGCTCTACCCCCCAGACCCCACCCCATCCTTGAACCATTGGGAATGGGAAACTGACCAAGCATGATAACTGTCACGCTGTCGTTAATGCGATGGGTAGATACAGTTCTTTGTATCTGACTGACAAGCATGTACAAAGAATCACACAATCCTTCTCTCCTCGGGTCAGAAATATGTTGGTAGAAGGTAGATAACTATATTGATAGGTATCACGGATAGTGCCAGTGGTTTTATTTTGATTATTAAAATAAATATCTTATGAATCCTACGTGAATATTTAATATCTATTCTCTTCTCTCTGATATAATTGATAGCACATCTGTATATTTGTATTTACATAAAAATCTTGAAATAGATTTTTCTTTTATCTTTGCACGCATTTGGCTTATAAATCTTATAAATTGCAATCAAAACTTATGAAAATTTTCAAAATATAGAATATTTACAATCACAGATTTTCTTTTTAAAACCATGTAATTTTATGTGTAAAGAAACTATGCTGATATGACCAGCATTTGCAGATTACCTGAGCAGGTAAATATCATTTCTTCTCGTGTGAGTTTACACAAATAAATAAATGAAAAGAAAGAAATGTGTATAGAAGTTTGATTCTTCATCAAAGCTTTTCTTTCCAATTTTTATTTATTTATTATTGTTACCTTGTTAGTCTTACTACTAGATATTACAGTATATATACCTGCACTCATACATACATATACACATAAACACACAAAACACATATACAAACATATAAACACACATATACACCTGTATACATACACATATCCACATATGTCCGCAATACACACAAGCCACAAGCACACATGTACACTCACATGTGCGCACGCGCACACACACACACACACACACACACACACACACACACACACACACGCACGCACACACACACGCACACACAAGCATACATACAGATGAAAGATGCCCATAGGATAACAAACTTCTGGGTATCTTCTGAGAACTTATGTTCTCAGCTGCTATTTTATGTTTCTGGGTGTTTGTTTCTCTCTAGTTAGCATTGGATTGTTACTTTACATGGTAGGGGGAAATGCCCTGCCCTCTGACTTAAGGGAATCTGTTCCTATGAACAGGAAAGGCACAAACCTACTCCACATCTGCCCCAGATTCCTCCCGGTCCTCTAACTCATAGGCTCATCGCTTTTTACAATTCTCTTTTCAGTTGCGGATGTAATATTGAATCCTCCATTCAAGCTTGGGTGTGGCATATGTGACAATCTGAAATTCTACTGAAGTTTCTATTTCAAATGAGTGTGACTAAATTGCTAAGTCTCCCCGCCCCCTTCAGGCAGCACTCACCCATCACTGGATTTAACCTCGTCATAAACTGAAATTGGGTCAAAATTAAGACAAAAGGTATTTGAAAATATTTCCCAAGTCCTTGGACTTTCACAGGTCATGGCTTGCAGAGCTCATCTGGAGGAAGAGCAGAGAGCAAGTCAGAAGCACTTAGATAACCACTCCTACTATTGCTCAGGTTTCTTTGGGGAAACTGACTCAATCACACTTCTGCCATCTCCACAGTGAAATCTTTTCCAGACTAGAAAGGCCAGGAGACAGGCATCGCCCTTTGCCCATTTATTTACTTGGGAAGTAAAAAAATCACACATACAAGAAAAGGCTCACAAGTCATTTTAAAGGGATAAGAGAATTATGTGGGATGTAAAGAATCATGTCATAGCTTTGAAAATTATTTTATTCACTATGTTCTTAGTAAACTGGTTTTAATTTCATTTTGCAATGTGACATAGTTGACAGATATGTGTTCATGCATCATGAATCTTTCTGAAACTGTAAATTATCCACAATATAAAGGGAAACATTAAAGTCACCCAGTATCAGACACTGACGATCATCACTATGAATGTTTTGGATGGAAGGCTTGTTAACTTTTTTCTATTATGTGTTAGAAATGGAACAGTTGCTTCTTATCCAGCTGACCATCACTTCTTGTGATATAAGGAGCTCTCAGGATGTTAAGTGTAGAATGCTGGGGGGGGGGTGGTGACGTCACATGGAGACGCTAAGTGTGCTCCTAAGGTCCAGAGGGGGACATTGCATACTGCCCTGAGATACTGCATATGAGAGCAAGTATGTGGTGGTTATCTGAGTCTGCCTTATCTCACTCAGTTGATGAGCTCCAGTTCTGGCCATTTCCCTGCAGATAACATAGTCTCATTCTTCTTCACGGCTCAATAAAACTGCATTGTGTGTTTTCACTCTAGCTCATCTGCAGATGAGAAGTACCTAAATCCTGATATATATATATATAATATATATATATATAATAATATATATATATATATTCATTCCTCACTACATTTTAGGAATATTACAATTTACATTTTCCATTTGATTGAAGAGTCCAGTGTATGAGTTTTTAAAATAGATGTTCCCATTTAATCCAGATTCTCTTTTAAGAACTTCACAGTTAAAAAAAAAAACAATCCTTTAAAACAACATTATGACTTCCCCCATAATCAGATAGATTTGCTATGGGCTAGAAAAGCATGCTTTTTAAGTATTGGGTTCATTCCTTGAATTAGCATATACTGAATTCTTCAGTCTAAAGCTCTCCCAACTGAGCTACTTTGACCCCACCCTCATATACTGAACTTTAACACTATCTATGCTCCTATAAAACAACCATGCTTCTTTGCTACCTGTCTTCCATCTCCTCATCTGATCCATGACAATATTATCAAGTCCTTTGCTTTTGATACTTCCTTTATGCGTTTAGCAGACTCCATTCATACCCACCAACCAACACTGTGGCCTGTCTAAAGTACTCCCCCAAAAGGAATAAGAAAGGAAGGCGGAGGCAAAGAGAAAGAGGGAGGAGACAATAGATGGAGCAAAAGCTGAAAGGAACTTGAAGTAGGGATCTCAGAAAAGCAATTATCTGTATATGAGCACTGGGGAAGATGGGAAAATTTTTCTCTGGTCGACAATTGTGAAGGAATTCTTTACACTGCTTTTGCAACTTTTTGCGAATCTCAAGTAATTTTAAAATAAGAAGTAAAAAATTAACAATATTCATATAGAAAAATATTCTCAAGATAGTCACAATAGTATGCCCTTGAGAATGGGACAAGATACTGTCTTTTTGTCATATATTATTAGCAAGATCACAACATCAGCTACTCACTATAGAAACAATTTAGGATCCAAGAGAGATTTGTCTGTGTTCTTTCCGAGAAATAAGGGAGTTGAAATGAAGAACACGACTCACTGCCCTGAAGTACTTTTAAGGAAATGGACTGTGATAGCTTTGGAAAGACTTATTTGGGAATGGAAATATTTTGTGCTCTGCCTCTCATATTACATCTATATCAGACAAGTTGATCTTATTAAAGATAATTGAAATGGGATTTTAAAGCATATTTTGTAAAGTGCTTCAAGAACCCTAAATAAATTGAAATGAAACCAATTCCCCCAGATACACGCTGAGAGTAATTGTTTTTTGTTGAGTTTTTTTTTTTAACTTTATTGAAGGCATTTCTCAACTGGGTCAGAGTTCTAATATATTTAGTTTCCTTCCAGGACAGCCATGGATGACCACAGTACATGTAATGGGGACAAGCAGATAGAATCCAGTGGTGAGTTTCCTTTAATTGCTCAAATCTGCTCCATGTAAATTGAATCATTACACTGAAAAGTATAGGCATGTATTCTCTATGCTACCCTATGCCCCCTAGAGAATTGCTCTATTTATATGCATATTAAATACAGTATACAGGAGGGCAGCTACTTAACTGGGTAATTTGGGTAAATCCATCATTTTTTGAAATACATAAATATATAGATATATGAAAAAGGACATCATATGTGCATATATAGAGATATATTAAAAGTAGCATATGTGTGCATACATATACATATATATATACATATATATATGAAAAGCATTGTATTACATGATACTAAACTGCTATTACTGAGATTAGCAACTTGGGAAGAAAAGAGTTATTTGGTTACAGTATGCAGTCTACCCTTGAGGAAAGCCAAGGCAGGAACTAAGAGACCACAGAGGAATGCTTTATACCAGCTTGCTCTCTATGGCTTGTTCATCTTGCTTTCTTATACACCCCAGGTCTACCTTCCTAGGGAAGGCACCACCCACAGTTTGCTTGGCATAAATCATTAACCAAGAGACTGTCCCACAGTCTTGCCTATTTAAATTAGAAACAAGATTGTTTTACATGTCACCTATAGGCCACTCTTCCAGAGACATTTTTGCAATTGATTCCCTCTCCCTGGGTGACTAGCTTGTATAAAATTGATAAAAGCTAACTACTCTAAGTCCGTTCTGCTCTAACTATATTCACAATAGAGTTTTCCAGAGAAACTCAGCATCATCCCTTAGCATCTGTAAAGGATTAGTTCTAGGACCCCCTGGAGATACCAAAACTCATAGATGCTCAAATCATTTATATCAAATGAGAGTACTTACATGTAACATGCAAACCTCTTCCCATATCATTTAAGTCACCTCTAAATCACTTTAATCACCAGTACAATGTAAATATAAATAGCTATTATATTACCATTGTTTATGAAGTGTTGACAAGCAAAAAGAATTCTTTGTGTGTTCAGCACAGATGTATTTTTCCACAAATGTAGAACCACAGTGATGAGTGGTATGGTAGAAAGGAGAGAGATTCATTTTAAGAAACTGGCTCACACAATTATGAAAGTGAAAATCCGAAATCTGCAGGCCAGAATGGCAGACTGAAGACTCAAAGAAGAGTTGAGTCCAAGTTCAAAGGCAGCTGGCAGGTTTCACTCTTCTTCCAGAGAAAGCAATGTCTTCAACTGGGATCAAATACTGATTTGTAAGACTCAGCAGTATTGTAGAGGTAGTTTATTTCATGTAGACACTCTTGATTTAAATATTAACTCACTCCAAAAAAATACCTTAACAAAAATATCAAGAAGATATTTTACCAAATTCCTTGGAACTATGGTCGAGCCAAGTACAGATGAAGTTAACCATCATAATACTTCATTTATAATAATAAATACTTTTAAAATTTAAGAATCAAGGAGCCATGCATGGTGGTACATACATTTAACCTATCACTCAGGAGTCAGAAGAAGACAGATCTCTGAGAATTTGAAGCCAGGTTGGTCTGCATGGAGAGTTTCAGGCCTGCCAGCGAGAGCTATATATTAAGACCCTGCCCAAAAATGAAACAAAACAAAACATTAAGAATCAAAACCAGTGAGAGAAGCATTTGTGTGCTTTCCTGACAAAAAAGTCTAATAAACTCCACCCAGACTCCTAGACTAACATTCTTTATTTTTTCCTTTTTTTTTATTTTAGAAACAATCTTACTTTCCATATCAATCCCAGTTCCCTCTCCCTCCATCCTCCCATGCCCCACAACAACACCCTCCAACCCACTCCCCAAGAATAGGGAGGTCTTCCCAGGGGATCGTCAAAGTCTGTCACATCATTTGGGGGAGGGCCTAGGCCCTCCTTGCTGTACCTGGGCTGCAATAGTATCCCTCCATAGGGAATGGGCTCCCAAAGTCCAATTGTGTTCTAAGGATAAACACTGGCTCCACTTTTAGAGGTCCCATAGATTTCCTAGGCCTCCTAGCTGACACCCACCTTCAGAGGGCTTGGTTCAGTCCAATGCTGGTTCCCCAGCTTTACAACTAGGGCCTTTGTGCCCTCACTAGGTCAGGTCAACTGTTTCTTTGCATTTCTCCAGCATGGTCTTGACTCTCTTGCTCATCCCTCCTCCCACTCTACAACTGGATTCCAGGAGTATGGCTCAATGTTTAGCTGTGGGTGCCTGCTTCCTCTTCCACCAGCTACTTGATGATGGCTCTAAGATGGCAACCAAGGTAGTCATCAATCTCATTATAGGGGAAAGGCATCAAAGCAGCCTCTCCACTACTGCATAGATTCTTAGTTGTGGTCATCCCTGTGGATCCCTGAACATTTCCCTAGTGCCAGACCTCACTCTAAACCTATACTGGCTCCCTCTATCAAGGCATCTCCTTTCTTGCTCTCCTCTATTTCTCCCCTGTCTCAGTCTTCCTGATCCCTCTTATTCTCCTCCTCCTCTTTTGCCTACCTCCCTCCTGTCTCTCCCCATGCTACCAATTTGCTTATGGGTTCTTGTCCCTTTCCTCTTCTTCAGGGGACCATGTGTTTTGCTCTTGGGGTCTCCTTGTTTCCTAGTTTCTCTGGTGGTGTGGATTGTAGGCTGGTAGTCCTTTGCTCTATGTCTAATATCCATATATGAGTGACTGCATACCATGCTTGTCTTTCCGTGATTGCGTTACCTCACTCATGATGTTTTCTTCCAGTTCCATCCATTTGCCAGTGGATTTCAAGATTCATTGTTTTTTTTCCAGCTGAGTAATACTCCATTGTATAAATGTACCACAATTTCTCCACCCATTCTTTGGTTGAGGGGCATTTAGGTTGCTTACAGGTTCTAGCTATTACAAACAATGCTGCTATGAACATAGTTGAACATATTTCCTTGTATGAATGTGTTTTCTTTGGGTATATGCCCAAGAGAGGAATTGCTGGATCTTGAGTTAGAATGATTCCCATTTTCCTGAGAAAACACCATACTGCTTTCCAAAGTGGTTGTACAAGTTTGTGATCCCACCAGCAATGGAGAAGTGTTCCTCTTTCTCCACATCCTCTCCAGCATAGACTGTCATTGGTGTTTTTTATTTTAGCCATTCTGGCCGGTGTAAGATGATATCTCAGAGTTCTTTTGAGTTGCATTTCCCTGATGGCTAAGGAAGTTGAGCACTTTCTCAAGTGTCTTTCAGCCATTTTAGATTCATCTATTGAGAATTCTCTATTTAGTTCTGTACCCCACTTTTTAATTGAATTGTTTGGTGTTTTGGTGGCTAGCTCCTTAAGTTCATTGTATATTTTGGAACTCAGTCCTCTGTCAGATGTGGGGTTGGTGAGGATCTTTTCCCATTTTGTGGGCTGCTGGGATGCTGACATATAGAAGATTGCAGATAAATCCATATTAATCACCATGCACAAAACTTAAGTTCAAATGGATCAAACACCTCAACATAAATCCAGCCACACTGAACCTCCTGGAAGAGAAAGTGGGAGGTACTTTTGAACTAATTGGTATAGGAGACCACTTACTGAACTTAACACCAGTAGCAGACACTGAAATCGACAATTAATAAATGGGACTTCCTGAAACTGAGAAAGTTCTGTAAGGCAAAGAATACAGTTAACACTCTTTATTTTTTAATTGTTATTTCACTCATTTTGTGTGTGTATATGAATGTGGATTAGCATTGCCGCAGTGCTTGTGTGGAGACAATAGGACAACATCCCGAGTCAGTTCTCTTGTTTTACTATGCCAGCTCTGGGAACAGAACCTGGTCTCCTCAGGCTTGGCAGCAAGAGCCTTCACTCATCGAACCATTTTTCCAGTCCATTGTTATTTTCGAGCACATGTAATTCTTTGGTATGAACATGCTTGATACATGTCATGATACATGTCATGAAGTAAAATTTGATCTTAAACAGCAATTGTGTTATGAAACTGGGCCCCTCAACACTTCATCATGGATGGGTGGTGACTTATGAGACCCTACTCATCTCTGGGTGACTGTTGATAGTTGATGTTTATTGGGGGAAAGAGTGTCATTTTCTTCAGTGGTGTAGCAACTAATAAGTTGCCCTTGCTCCAGTAAATAATCTCCTGTCCATACTTGGGCAAGAAACACTAATTAAACTCAGTGAGTCACATGCATAAAGAAGACATGGAAAGTTTATAAGCTTACTTTAAGTGTATATATGGCATTACCCTACAAAGGTGTGCAATTCTTCCCCTATAAGACCATAACTGTCTAATAAAGTCCCCAGTGCCAGGCAAGGATTTTTGTCAAGGATTCCAAGAAACACAACAATACAGGCTACTGCTATGGCTCTTGGTCTCCTCCCAGGACTTGAAGGTAAGACCTTATTGCAGAATACCATACAGTTTTGTCAGGAGACTTGCAAAAATTGAGCTGGTACTGATGTAGAAGCTTCCTCCCTGAGGGCTATTCTCATAGCATCAGAAGGTGCTGTGCAAACTGCTGTAGGAGAAAAGTTATCAACAGTCATACATAGCTGTAAAGCTGTGCACCACAAAAACCAAAAAAAAAAAAAAAAAAGGCAAGGTATCTCCCAATGGTGCAATAATGGCACATATTTTGGTGGTCACCAACAGTTGTCTAACTGGACTTGAGTCTCACTCACTAGGAGGGAACTCATGTCTAGTATTGTAAACCAAGCCAAGAACCTACAGCTGGAGAGGTCATTTGCCTTCTAAATGTTCAACCTTATATTCGTAGATTAATGCATCTCTCACCCCTCATCAAAGAATTTTCTTTTTGCACAGATGGAGGCTGATATAGTGATCCATAACTGATCAAAACAGAATAAGTGGCTACAAGGTGACCAGCCTCAAATGGGACTTCTATAACATTACCCATATACCTAAGGCTCAAGGGACATCATGGAAGAGAGAGCAGAGGACTCAGCCAGCTGCTGAATTCTGGTGTCTTCTGGACGGAAGGGGAATGCTGTTCCCATGAACTCATAACAGTATGGCTGCCTGCACAAGACCTGAAAAGACCATACTAGTCAATATGCCAACATGTATGCAGGAAAATTTCACAAGACTCCAACTTAATGGCTCTTGGAGAAAGAAAATCAGCTTTCTTCAGGGATGAGCTCCTTGATAGGTTCCCTACATAGTCTCTCTCTCTCTCTCTCTCTCTCTCTCTCTCTCTCTCTCTCTCTCTCTCTCTCTCTCACACACACACACACACACACAGACAAATATATATACATACATTGGGCTCAATAGGTAGGTGTGTGTGTGTGTGTGTGTGTGTGTGTGTGTGTGTGTAAAACAATGGAAGAGCGCACAAATTAATTTGAGGAGGGACATGGGAAGACTTAATGGGGAAGGGGAAGGATGTACTCATGTATAAAATTCTCAAATATTAATTATTAATTTTTGAAGTCATGAAAATGGGAGGGGACTTGTTGAGAAGGGTTTCAGTGGGAAGATGAGAGGGCAATCAGGGAGTAAAAGTGACCATAAGTGTATGAACTGTTGAACAGAAAGATGTTTAAAATCCCTGAAATAAGAATATAACCCATCCTGATCTATATAGTTCTCAGTCCTTTTCTTGCACGTGAAACTTATAACTTGAGATGCAAGTAAGACAGATCCTCTGATTTAGTTAGTTCCACAGTTCTCAGCATGATGAACTTTCTGGTGTGTGAAATGAATAGGAAGAGACTGTCTGGAAGTCGGCCTGTCCATCCGCAGGTAAATCTTAATGGAAACAATCGAGGTGAGGCTTGAGCAGAGCTCACCCCAGCTATGAATAGTGATTATGAACAAAACCCAGTCTTAGGAATCAATTTCACTCAGCTTCTGCTTAGTGACATATACCTCTTCCAACCCGAAAGGTGTGGCAACTGTGTTTAGAAAGCTTAGTTAGTCATTGAACATCAGGGTGAACTCTAGAGACCATTAAAGTTCAGCCATTCTATGACTGGTTCCTTTTCAGACAGATTCTGCAGATGAGATACAACTTAAATGCCCTAAGTGTGTGTGTGGGGTACACACACATTGACTCATGCATGTCCTAAGCCAGTGGGGGGGGGCATGGGAGGATGGGCAGGAGAGGGAACTGGGATTGATATATAAAATAAGATTGTTTCTAATTTAAATAAAAATTTAAAAATTATTTTAAAAAGAAAAGAGACAAGTTCAACGATATGACATTTTGCTTTCACACATTAAGGAGAATTTGTTTTTGAAGGCAAAAAGAGTTGTTGTGTCAAATAATAAAAGGAGATGATTTGAATGGCAGGAAAACATTCTTCAGATTAGCACTGTAGTCAATGATGCGTGAGCAAACTCAGGCAAAGGAGAAAAGAGTTGATGCCATTGGCATCTTATTTGTGAGGTGTTAATTGGGAAAGAGATACAGAGTAAGTCACCATTTCCATGACCCTGGAATGAAATGATGTCAGGTGAGTGGCTGTATAAAAGCTCACATCAAGAACATCACTCTGAGAATACCTTAAGCCATTTCTGGTCCTCCAGCTGGTGCCTGAGCCTCAAATGAGTCTGGGTGCTGCTCTGCCGCCAACCTCCCCTCCCTGCTCGCTTCTGCCTGAGCAAGCCCTCTGGACAAGAGTGGACCTGCCCAGACCAGAAGGCCCACCCTGAGTCTGGACACACCTCATCCACTGCCCTCTGCCTGCCACCTGAGAGAGGGAGAGACCCCACCTGCACCCACTGGAAGAATCAATGGGAGGACGACAGAGTAACAACCTCAACGCCAGAAAGACCAATATGACACCACCAGATCTAGGGACTCCACACCAGCAAGAACTGAAAAGCCCAACGTAGAGGATGAAGAAGAGATGGACCTTAAAAATTATCTTATGAAGATGATAGAGACCATTAAAGAGGAAACAAGAAAATCCCTTAAAGAAATAGAAGAAAAAACAAGCAAAAAATTACATGAAATGGGGACAAACCGAAAAAAAATCAAGAAATAAACAAATCCCTTAAAGAATCTAAAGAAAACCAAGGAATAACAACCAAACAAGTGAATGAAATAATTCAAACAATTCATGGTTTGAAAGTACAATTAGAAACAATAAAGAAGTCAGGCATTGGTGGTATACGCCTTTAATCCCAGCACTCAGGAGGCAGAGGCAGGTGGATCTCTGTGAGTTCGAGGCCAGCCTGGTCTCCAGAGCGAGTGCTAGGATAGGCTCCAAAACTACACAGAGAAACCCTGTCTCAAAAAACCAAAAAGAAAAAAAGAAAAAAGAAAGAGAAAAAAAGGAAAAGAAACAATAAAGAAAACACAAAATGAGGGGATGCTGGAAATAGAAATGCTGGGTAAACGATCAGGAACCACTGATGTAAGCATAACCAATGGAATATAAGAAATGGAAGAGGGAATCTCAGGGGTTGGAGATGCACTAGAGGGTATACAGTCGTCGAACAAAGAAAATCTCAAGTCCAACAAAACCCTAACACAAAATATTCAGGAAATATGGGACACCATGAAAAGAACATACCTTAGAATAATAGGTATAGAAGAAGGTGAAGAAATTCAGCTCAAAGGTACAGAAAACTTATTCAACAAAATCATCGAAGAAAACTTCTCCAAACTAAAGAAGGATATGCCTATGAAAGTACAAGAAGCTTACAGAACACCAAATAGATTGGACCACAAAAAGAAGTCCCCTCAACACATAATAATCAAAACACCAAAGTTACAGAAGAAAAAATATTAAGAGAAGCAAAAGAAAAAGGCCAAGTAACATACAAAGGCAGATCTATCCGAATTACACCTGACTTCTCAATGGAAACTTTGAAAGCCAGAAGATCCTGGATAGATGTTCTATAGACTCTAAGGAAACATGGATGTCAGCCCAGACTGCTGTATTCAGCAAAGCTTTCAATCAATATAGATGTAGAAAACAAGATATTCCATGACAAACCAGATTTAAGCAATACATATCCACAAATCCAGCCCTACAGAAATTAATGGAAGGAAAACTCCAATGTAATGAAGATAACTATGCTCAAAAAACTGTAGGCAATAGATAATCCCACCTTACCAAACACCAAAAAAGTGGGGAAACCCACCCACAATAACAACAACAACATCAAATCCAAAACAAACAAGAATCAACAATCAATGGTCATTAATATCCCTCAATGTCAATAGTCTTTACTTGCCTATAAAAGATACAGGCTAACAGAATGGATATGAAGACAGACTCTATCCTTCTGCTGCATGCAAGAAACACATCTCAACTTCAAAGACAGACAGTACCTCAGAATAATGGGTTGGGAAAAGATTTTCCAATCAAATGGACCCAAGAAACAAGAGAGTGTAGCAATCCCAATATCTAACAAATTAGACTTCAAATGAAAATCACAAGTCTTCCAGACACCAACTCAGGAGGCCCAGATGCCTCCGCTTTCTTCTTTCCCAAATAGCTTGGGCATCCCCTGGTTCTCCTTTGCACTTCGATTTCCCATACCCCCTGTCAGCTCTCCCCTTCCTCTGCCACCAAATTTCAGAGTGCCGTCCTCCACATCTGTCACTCTTTTAGTATGTGACATTTTTATGCAAGCACTCACAGAACATCTCAAAATGTTCAGTAATTGTAAAAAGAACTTCAAAACCGTAAAGACTGGGAGGGTTGAACAAAAGGGGGGCAATGGGAGACGTGGTGAAAGTACATTCATACTTATATGAAAATGTATCTATAAAACTAGGTATTATAGACAATGGAAGTATACCAATTTTAAAAAGAGAAAAAGAAGAAGCCTGGAGAGACAGCTTAGCAGTTAAGAGCACTGGCTGTTCTTCCAGAGGACCCTAGTTTGGTTCCCTGCACCCAGATTGCAGCCCACAGCCATCTGTAACTCTAGTCCCAGGGGATCCAATGGGCCCTTTTGGCCTCTGAGGACAGCAGGCATGTATGTAGTTCACAGACATATATGCAGACCAAACACTCATTCACATAAAGCAATTCTAATTTTTCAAAAAGACAAAATAAGAAAATCTTTCTCCTCCACAAAAAAATAATTGAATGCTTGATATGAAGAATAGTTGTAAATACAAAAATATGTGTACCCTCCCCTCCTCAGTTCCCTAATTCTGCAGCTTGCTGGGATCTGCTGCAGATACTTGCAGCCTAGTCACTCTTCACTGAACTCAAAAGCTATTTTCAAAATCTGTGAACTTGGAGAGAGAGTTCTGTGTGCAGTCAGAAATACATTGGAATTGAGAACCCCAAGGACAGACACAGTGATGTGCTGGAAATACAAAGACCAACCAAGTAAAATAAGTGAGGGGGGAGTGGTTTCATTATAAAAGTCTTTTGGGGTACTAGGAAGCTTTTTCTCACTATATATGTATAGTGAGAAATCAGTCAAAAGAAAATTAGGAACCATGGAACTGCAGATAAAGTAGAATTAGAAGCAAATGCAGCAAAAGCAGGAGGCGAACTGGAAAGTCAATTGATAAAATGTATAGCAAGCACCGAACCATCACCAATCAATACAGCTCAGGACAAACCGAATCACACCCTAATAACCACATCACATCCATTTTATGGTGCTATCTATCACGGGGGCAGCAGGAAGCTGCGGCAATTTCCCCCAGCTGCACACTCCAGCAGCCTGGCTTCCGCACGGAGTTTTAACAGAGAAGTGTGCTGCTTGTCGCTGTGATAAAGGAAGAGAGCAGCAGAAAAATCACTTGCAGAGCAGCCTGGGAGCTCCCATAAATACAAATCTGGGGGTATTACCGTGCTGGGAAGGACCGGAGAGAGTAAAACCCTCCTAGACGAGTATGTGAGGCATGCACCGAAAGGCCCCATGGGATACTCCCGCAGTGCACTAGAGAGAAAGGAATCAATAGTAATCCAAAGTGGGAAGCGAAACAGGGGAAGGACGACAGGCAATCTGCATCATTAGCAGCCTTTCGACGAAGAAGTATGAACCAGTAAAGTGTCTACATCCAGACAAATGGCCAATGGCCTCTGCTAGAATTTGTAAATTTTCATCCAATGATCTGGATGTGTGTATGTCTTAGGTCTTTTTCTATCTTTATATCACTGTGTCAGTTATCTCTCTCCTAGAAAAAAAAGAAATCTTGGAGAAAAAAATATTTTATGTATTTTCTGTAATAATTGCGATGTGAACTATCTTCTGCAGGCTAACGTGTTTGAACCTTTACCCCCTAGATGGAGGTGCTCTCTGGGGAAGTGGTGGGATCCATCTTTCGGATATGAAGCCTAATTGGCTGCTATAGGACTATATGGGTGTTGCTTATGAGTTCTGGCTGGGCCCCAGCTCTGACCCACACTGTCTGTTTCTTGGTTGCTGTAGAAAAGGGCTTCCACACATTCCTGCCACATGACAGCCCCTCATCACGTCTTCTCTGCCACCGTACCCTCCCCAACTGTGAGCCAAACAACACTGTTCCTTCCTTAGGCTGCTTCATTTAGGCATTTGCCACAGTGACAAGAAAGGCAGCTAATACAGAAAATCGTGAACAAGCCTGACCATGTAGTCCATACGTCTTTCAAACTGTTTTACAGGAGGAATGTGGAAGAGTTTGGAGCTGTGGACTAGAGAAGCCCTGGGCCTCTGTCGGCAAAATTTAATGGGCCATTCTAGTGGGGGCAATGCAGAAAGTCAAAACTGTGTTCATAGGGTTTCAGGAAACAGGGACTCTGTTAGGAACTAAGTGAGAAAGTCCATTCATGTGCTGGTCTGAAAAAGACTCCAGTCACATTCTTCTTGTGTCCTGAAGTTCAGTGACACCAAATTTAAAACAAATGGACTAAGTTGCTTGGCAGAGAAAATTTCAATACAACATAACACCCAAACTATGGAATAGTTGTTTATAACTTCTTTAAGCTAGGAGGGAGATGGCCACAACAGAAAAAAGAGACAGAGATGGAGGGAGGAAGGGAGGGAGGGAGGGAGAGAGGGAGACATTGGAGATGAAAATGAAAATGCCAAAATTTTGCAGACTGTCAGGGGAAAGGGTGTGAATAGATAGACATTGTGGGTGCCAACAAAGCAACTTCAACTTTGAGATTAGCAATTAAGGAAAAATTACACACTGCATTGGGACATTAAAATGCCTTGAGGGAAAGTCCTCACCCATGGAGGCTCCTAGGTGTAAAAGTAAAAACACACTGAAGGCAGAAAGTCTAAAAAGATAGTCTTCAGGGTCCCCTGCTAAGGGCCTCCCGGGGAAATGTCTTCCCAGGTTCAGCTGCCAAGGCACACAAAGGCCACTGCAGCTGTGGTAAGAAGGAAGCAATTTACCCCTTGGCTGGTAGCAGACTTTTGTTATCATGTGCCTAGTGCTAGTTTTACAGATACACAGAATGCAAGAAGTGCTGGCTATGAAGGCTTATACTTTGCCGCTAAACCAGGCAATACGTGGTAGGGTTGGAATCCCTGGAGAAGGCCCCGGGAGGCCACCACATTGAGCTGTAACGGTAAAAGCTGAGTTGCAATGGAAACGCCAAGATGTTGCAGATGCTAGGGATGAGATGTATCTACCAAGGAAAACTGCAGACACTAAATGGAGCTGGCCCAAGAGAGAAGCCAAGCATGCTGAAGGCAGCAGAGCAGACCTGTAAGAATTGGATTCATCAAGCCACTCAAGCCCAGAGAAAGCCACTGTTAGTCCTAGGTGCCACACAGAGAGCTGCACAGTCATTGCTTGCCCTTCTGGGTTTTAGTCTTACTTTGGTCAAATTTTTTGTTTTTTTCCCATTCCACCATGGAAATATTTAATGTGTGACATTGTATAACGGGATGTAACTGGTTTGTTTATTTGTTATTATCATTGTTATCATTATTAGTTTTCCCTTTTTATTAGAAAGAAAATTATTTTACCTGTCAATCCCATATTATTAATTTTTACAGAGGCTCACATGTTAAATGATTGCCTTGAGGCTCAGAAAGACTTCAGACTTTGAATGTTGGACCAATGTTACTATAAGACAAGGAAACTCCTGAAGTTGAACTGAGTGTGTTTTGCATTATGATATGGCCATGAGCCCATGGAGGCAGGGGGAGAATATTATGGTTTGGATGTGAAATATTTCCCACAAGCTCATATGCTTGAACAGTTGGTCCCAGTTGGTGGTCCTGTTTGGAGAAGTTTGTGGAATCTTTGGAAATGTTGGCTAGATGACTGACAGGCCTGTGGGGGCAGAGATTGCGAGTTGTATCTGGGCCCCCCTTCAATTTGAGCGCTCTGATTCCTAGTAAGTCCCATTCTGCCACATAATCTTCTTGCCAAGAACCTGTCTACCATAATTCCTGTTTTACCATGATGCACGCATCTCTTCACATCTATAGACCAAAGAATCCTCCTTCCTTTGTGCGATTCTCTCTGGTAATTCCATCACAGTGATGAGAGACCCAAGACCTCCTCTAAGCAAAGCTCAGAGTCTGTACCACCCACTCCATCTCACAGCCTGCAGGTTCCAGGTCATGTGCCCCACCGTCCTCTCCTTCTGTCTTAAAAGAGGCTGTCACCTTGGCCTTAGACGAGCTGGGTGGAGGCAGCAACTTAGACATCAAGAATCACATCATAACACTCTCCAAATATATTTCACGAGAACAAAATTTTTACGAGAACCCAAAGTATTTTCACAGTAGGCCTTTAAAAATATAATATTTGTTAACTCTTTGAGAATTTCATGCAACTTATTCTGACCGTATTCACACACGCCCTAGTCTTTCCCCTAACTCCTCCCAGGTCCACCTCCCATCTCCACACACACCCATATATCTTTTTTTTAATAGTCCACTGAATCCAGTTTGTGTTGTCCATATTCTTACGGGTATGTGGCCATCCTTTGGAATGTGATCAATCTATGAGGGACCGCATCATTAAAGAAACCTGATGGCACACACACACACACACACACACACACACACACACACACACACACACACACGCCCATTCAGAAGATATCAGTGGCTGTCAATGGCTTCTCAGTTAGGAATGGACACACCTGAGTCCACCCTCCTCCAAGCTAGAATGTTAACTGGCTGGATTGTATGCAGGAAAGTATAGCTGCTATGAGTCCATGAGAACACATCAAGAATATATTATTTCACTCCCTCCTTCCTGCTCCCCTCTGCTGTAATGATCCCTGAGCCTGGGGGTGCTGACACAGATGTCCCATTAGTGACACACATCATTTTTCTTTGTACTTTGAGCAATTGTAAGTTTCCGAATTCACCATCATGCACTCCACAAATAACTTTATTTGATGAGATCTGAAAGTTGAATTAATCTGGGGGTCTAGAGATACAAATTCAGAGGCAGTGATACTATGTCCACTTAACAGAATAATGGTAGCAAGTTCATCCCTGGGGCTTGTGAGCTCCCCAACCATAGGATTTTTTTCATCAGATTTACAGTACCAGGCATTTGTTTCTTCCTGGGGAGTGGGCTTTGAAGCCAATCAGAAAGCAGGTGGCTACCTCAGTAAAATGTGTGCCGCTATCAGACCCCTTGGCACATCTTGACAGGCCTGTCATTATGCAGGGTTCACAGCTGGCTAAGACTGCTGATGACTTTTTACCCCCCAAAACTCATTCCAGGCCTATAAAGCAGGAAGGACACTCCCTGGTCAGTACCAACTTGTTTTCTCTATGTCCTGTGACCCAAAGCATGTGGTATCTTCTGCAAAAAATCCTTGCCATCAAGTCCTAGTGAACAATCAAGAGCAATGACAATAGCTTGTGTTGTTTGTGGACAGTCTCCAGGATGCCCTGGCCAACATCAGGGAGAGTATGCCATACATGGCACTGAGCTTTTTATTTGGCAAACCATGGCCTCTGATAAGAGCATAATGCCCTGGATTAGGTAATTCCAAATATATACATATATGTGTGAACATATCTCAGCTTCTGACAGAAGGATAACACCCTGGGTAGGGTAATTCCCAAGTACACCCAAATATTTGGAATATATCTTATATAAGGCATATATGTGTATGTGCACATATCTTATAAAATAGTAGGTTTCCATGTGTTTTTTTCAAACATTCCAAGTATTAGTTACCCTTCCACACACACATACACCCTCCAATCTCCCTGGGAACTCGTTTTTGTGTAACAATTCTTTGTCTTCTCTGTTACCATATCCATCATTTTCTTTTCAGTTTCTGCCATTTTTTCTTCCTTTCCTAATTAGGATGCTGAGTTTGTTGTAAGTTCCAAGTACAGATGCATGATACAAATACTTTAGAGAATTAAATCCATTATGGCGTTAGAATGTGGCCCTCTTAATGGTGAAAAGGGCACTGTTGAAGCCCTACCACATTTGCTCTAATGACTCTAGGGAGCATGCTAAGCATTCAAGTCAGTTTGGTCTTTTTTCAAGTTGGTTAACTGACATATACACACATACATTTATGCCCGTATATATGTAAATATTCACATACAAAGAACAAGTATAGAAACATGCATCAACTCACGTGCACATTTATGTACATATATAGAATAATCAATCACATATACATTGATTTTAAGATCATCATGGCATTTGTCATAGTAAAAATATTAAATAAGGAATTTCTCTGGCTAATCTAAAGAGAATGCAATATTTTTCAAGTAGTTAAAGTCCTCTATGTAACCATAGACCTTGAGTGTTCTTGTTAAGAAATTTATCTATGTAAAGATTAGGATCATCCATTCTTGTTGGGGACATTTGCAAACTATCTGCCCTTCACTTAAAAGCATTTACTGTTATCTGGTGAACTTAGACATTGCTCTAAATTATTTGGCACTGCAGGTAAAAGAAGTAAAATCCTCCTCTTAGTGTCATCTTTCTGGGAGTCAGGAGGAGAGAGCAATAAACCATTGCTCTCTCATGTGAAACTGAGCATTTCTGAAGCCAAAACCATGTAAACTTTAAAAGCTTTAAGTTTTGTGTCAAAGTTTGAACCCAATTTAAGTCTAAATACCTAAACTGCAACCTTCTCTGACCCCTATAGAAAACAGAGATTTCCCCATAAAGACCTTTTAAATGGTTCATTTATCTTTTTAAATCACATTCTGTGTTCTACTTATTTCCAGTTAAATCAAATAAGGTATTTTTAAAGCCAGTGAAACATACCATCAACTCTAGTTTTTTAAATCTAATAATGATCCTGTTATATCACCCTAAATCCATTAAACTGGTGCCATTTTCTATGAGCATATTTTTATCCTAACATCCCTTGTATGTTGTCACTTGTAAATAAAGCATAAAGTATGTATTTTATGAGAGGTGTACATAGAAAGTCATGAGTACTATGGTGTAAACATAGTAAAAAAGATCATGATAAAGGATTGCAACAAATGCCTCTGAATGTGCAGAGCATTGGTAAATAATGAAATGCGGCCTGTTGAGATGGTCAAGAGGTATAGACCCCATTACCAAAATGGCCTCCCAACAGCATGTTTAGAACTTGGTTTTCCCTTCTGATTTCAAGAAACCACTTACATTTCTAAGCAACTCTTTTCCTTCTTTCTATGAAAATTGCCCATATCCACAAATTGCTGCTACCAGTTATGGTAAAAATGAAATGAAATGAAGATATTTCTTATCAGTTTGGACAAATAGAGTAATTGCCTCATATATATATATATATATATATATATTATATATATATATATATATATATGGCACTAAAAGACCAATGAGTTTCCATAGTCAAATTTCTAATTGTTTGAGTAGAATATTTAAAACTGAGAAAGTAGACACACAGCTATATGGCCAAAAACACACACTTATGATATCTAACTAAGGGCAGAAAAGATCATACTAATAATCTGACAGAAATTGAAAATAACAGACTGAGGATGAAACTCGGTTGGTAGAATGCTTGACAAGCACACATGAGGCTCTGAGCCCCCAGCATCACATATACATACATGGTAATTCATGACTGTAATCCCAGCATTTGGGAAGTGGAGACAGGAAGATGAGGAGTTCAAGAATATTTGAGGACAATCTACAATATGTTACGGATTCCCGCCTGGGTCCCGTCACCACTTTAGCACCCAAATAACACACAGAGACTCTATTAGTTACAATGCTGTTGGACAATATCTAGGGTTTCTTATTGGCTATCTCTGTCTTACATACTAACCCATAACTACTAATATTTATATTTCTACAAAGTCTTGTCTTACCGAGAACGCCAGACTCATGTGTCCTCTCCTCCCAGGATCACATGGCGACTCCCTACTACGTTTCCCAGAATCCTCCTCCTCTCAGAGTCCCACTTATCTTGCTTCCCTATTGGCCAACAGTGTTTTATTCATTAAACAATAAGAGAGACATATACAAAAAAAGGACTTCCCCCATCAACAATACATGAGACTAAGTCTCAAAAAAGAAACGAAGGGAAGGGGGAAGAGAGGAGAGAAGAGGAAAGAAAAGGAAAGGAAGAATCCACATACATAATCCACACCTAGCTCTCTCAGCTCTGTGCCAATCAAAAACCAAATGGTTGGAAGGCGGTTGGTCCCATGCTGAAGTTTGTGAGCAGTGTGCTGTCTTGTCTGTCAGCCAACGTGTGGTCAAGAGGACATTCCTTCCTGTGTTTTCCTCCTGAGAGTACCTGCCAAGATTGCTCCAACTGCAGCCTCCAGTCTCAACAGGGGATGTTGAGTAATCTTAGCAGCTCCCATCTTGCCACAGTGTGAAGTGTGCTGGGTTCACATATGGAGTTAGTTCTTGAAGAATTCTACGTGTACTTGCAATAAATATGAAAACTAGCCTTAAGTTGGAAACATTCCTTCAGTTACACTAATTGACTTCCATCCTGTAAGCTTTTCTTTATGGGAGGGGGGATTATTTTGAAAAGCATGGTAGACTGGGGAAGTCCGTTGACTTTCAGATGAGGTAGGAATCAGGATATGGTGTTTCTTGGGGCGGGGCGGGGCGGGAGGTGATGTAAAGGTTTACAACTGGAGAACAGTACAAAATTATGAATGTACTAAATGTTGTGAGACTGTTCACCTTATGTAAATTCTATTTTTTCAATGAGACCAGATATGACATTATATACCCTAAATCCCAGCATTTGAGAGGTAGAGAAAGGAGGGTTAGAAGCTTGGGGCTAGCCTGAGTTACACAGCCAGTTTGAGGCTAGCCTGTATAAAGCTCTGTCTCGACATAAATGAACAGAAATAACAATGAAACCTGTTACCCAAGAGAGGCTGAAGCTCTGAATGGAAAAGACTGGTGTGTGGTGATATATTATTTATGATTTATTAAAGTTTGCCTGAAGATTTAGAAAGCAAACTCGGCCTCAAGCTATAGAGATCAGGCAGTGGTAATACCACCACCTCCTAGCGTCTAGCTGCTGGGATGAAAGGTAGATACTACCAAGTACTGAGATCATCTTTGTGTGAGCTTTTTCTCTTAGCACTGGACCAATTTCGTGTAGTCAGTGTGGCCTTGAACTAACAGAGATCTGTCTACCTCTTGATCCTGAGTCCTCGGGTGAAAGGTGTGTCTGGCTTCTATGGCTTGTAGCTGACTTTGCTTTTTTAATCCTCAGGCAAGCTTTAATAAAGCACAAGTGATATATCACCACACTGGTGTCAATTACAAATGTATTCATGCCAGCTCATAAGAAAACACAGCATTTCCTTCAAGTGTTTCTTATAGAGAAACTGCCATGGTCACCCTCAGAGGAATAGGAAATCATGTTTCCCAGTCCAGGGAAGCTGTAGCCCTGCAGTCAGTTAATCACCATGACTATTCCTTGGGGACATAGCATCTAACAACAATGGAAATACTGTCCTTCCTTCTGAAACTCATCACAGCTCCCACAAGAAGACACCTGTGGCGCAGTGCATGCCCACAGAATTGACTGAAGTGAAGCCAAATAGTATTGATGTTGCATTTTCTCCATATTCTCTTGCTAAGTGAGTCCTACCTTGATGACTCCAGAAGCACAGCACAGTGGACGTTATCAAGATGACCTTCGATAACAGCTTTCAACACAGATATTTCGCATAGAAAGGGATATATGTTTGAGATATGTTTGGAGCATTCCTTAGCATCTATCTATTTGGGAAAATAGGACCAAAAAGAGGAGAGGAGAATATAGATGGCTTTCTCTCCAATTTCTTTATCAAGAGATGTGTCCAGCAAGCATCATCATCCTCATCATCATCATCATCCTCATCATCGTCATCATCATCATCATCATCATCGTCATCATCATCATCCTCATCATCCAACTGGTTTCAAAGCCAAATAAACCATTTAAAAGTCAAGTACATTAACCTTATTGTAATGGGTGTAACTGCTTGCAAAAATAAGTAACGAAGAGCAGAGAGATTGTGTTGCTGTCAGACTGGGTCATCTTTGTACAACTTTTCAGACCTGTAGCATTTGCCAGACAGAGCATGTGAACACCCTATGCAAACTGACCCGGGAAAACTGAAATAAGATAAACAAAGAATGTTCATTGAAATGTGTTCATAGACTCAATGTAACTGCTAGGAAAGCATCCTACCTGAACAGAGACAAATACAAGGCTAATTATTCTCTTACTTGAGAGGCATAGAGGTTTAAGGCACCACATTTCAATAGAGCATCCTTAGCATGCCCGGGGACTTGAGGACAGGTTTTATATTTTAATCGGTTTCTGGGGTAAAGTAGAAACTGCAGCAATGAGACATGAAGGTGATGGCCCTGACTAACTCAACTGTGATTTTACTTGGTAAATGATCAGTCACAACAGCCATCTTTTAACTCCTGCAGCTGAATCATTCCTTCACTAACTGAAGATGTCAGCATTTTCAGTGAGCCATGGGAAAGCATGCAGGAGTCACAAATATAACACCATTCTAAGGATTAAGACCCCCACTGACTTACACAAGGTGCTTACTGGAGCACCAGAGCCAAAGAGAGCAAGCTGATGACGTACCTTGTCTCGATGGGCCCTGGAGTCCTGAGCAAGGAGCAGCCACTCATGTCAGTGACTCATCCACAAGGATTCCTTCATAAACACAATGAATAGACATCTAATTCCCTATTCTCAGACCAAGGTGTGAGCATCAATCCAAAGAACAGACCCACTCCTGGAAACCATCGATCCACTGTTCTGCCTCCACTAAGTTCCATGTTTGTCAAATGCTCCTCTGTCTTAGTCTTCTGATACCTGGTATCAGAAGTGGCCATCTCCAATATGTCAACCTATACTTAGCAAGAGAGAAACCAACTCTCCAAATCAGGGAGTTTACTCAGGAATAGCAAGTGACTGCAACCAGGAATACACATGCTTTGGAACAGAGGTGTGCCCAAAGGGATTGAGGCATGAGGCAAGTTTTTGAAGATAGGAAAACAGAAATCCACAGAAGATTCTTTGAAGCAATGGTTGCTGATCAGAGCTTATTGCAAAGACTGGCATTGGCTCACTGAGGGATATCCCCATAATTAAGCAAATATTCTCATACAAGTGGTTTATCTGTGACACTCTGCATTATGCTGGAATTTCCAGAATCTTTTTACAATGTCCAATCTCTAGATCCAGGAAAGGATGTCAGGAGGTTGAAGAAAATCTGAGGAGTGGTCAGATGAGAAATGCTTTACTCACATCAGGTGAGGAGACCCACCTCTGGCCAGAAATTGTACTTATACAAGATAACACAAAAGTGGAGTTTTCCAGGGATGATTTGTGGCTCCAAAATGCATTACATCATTGGTCATATATGCTGCTGACTCAGATCTCCAGATAGTCAGTGTCTGCCATCTTTAGCTTGTTCTGGATGGCTCCATATTAGTACCATGTTGTCTGTACCTTTATATGGGCTATTTTTATGCCCTTTGTATCCTTTCACTTTCCCATGATCAGAATCCCTGTGTCAGGGACCCTCCTTCATGGCCTTCTGGCTCCAGCTTGTTAGGCTTTTACCTTACTGGCCCCATTTTGATGACAACTTTCACAATGTAAACTTAATCTTCCTTATGTTATTGAGACCTTAAGCATGGCTCTAATGAGGCAAGCTCCTAATCCTCTAGCTCAGACTCCTGCACCAAGAACAAAGAGGTGGCATCCAAAGAAAACATCAAAGAGGCATCAGGAGCAAGTTTCTACTCTTCTGTTTATACCATCTACTCCCCTCACTTGCATTGATGGTGAAAGGATGCCAGAAGAGATAATTGCTTGGTAAAAGACAGGTATTTTCAGTTGTTGATGATGCTGAGATCTGTATTCTAAGGAAAACAGAAGCTCATCATGGCACAGCTCAGGCAAAGTGGAGAGAAGTTTTAGGAGCTTCCTTACGAATGAAAAATAAAGATGAGAGAGAACACAGAGACGGCGGACACTTGTGTAGTGGGCCCAGAGGTCGAGAGCAATGTGAAAGCTGAGAATCTGCCAAAGTAGCAAAAGGGGAAACAGGAAGATGAATCTGGACCTGGAAGACCTAGGGTACCAATAAGCAGCCTTCCCAACATCCCTTATTCCCTCAGCAAAAGAGGCAAAGCACAGCCTGTGGACCAAGAGAGAAAACACTATCTTTAGGAGGCTGCAGGAGTGAGGGCAGTGTGATGATGCTCTACAAGGTTGGTTGTTTGAAATCAGAAGGCTCTTAGTGTAGAAGAATGGGTCTCAAACTGTGGGTCAAGACCCCTTTGGGGTTACATAGCAGATATTTGCATCAAAATTCATAATAGAAGCAAAATTACAGTTATGGAGAAGCAATGAAATAATTTTATGGTTGGGGATCAACATAATATGAAGAACCGTATTAAAGGGTCCGAGCGTGAGGATGGTTGAGAACTTCTAGGGCAGAGGAAGGGGTGGCGCTCATTCTTAATTATGAATGGCCCTCCAGCTCTTAACTACGAAGTATCTGGGATGTTACTGGCCCTCTTGGTACAGTCTGCTACCACAGCTCACCTTTCTGGATCCACCTCCACGTGTGGAGTTTGAGTTGGTTACTCTTTTTTTTTCCATTTTGACTGTACTGAGGATTGAAACAGGGGCCTTGCATGTGCTAGGCCAGCACTCTACAGCTGAGATGCAGCCCCAGAGCTAGGTTAAATCAGCATCTAATTGTGGTTTCCTCATGGATGTATGCCAGTCTGAGAAACTAGTATCCCAACCCTTGTTTGAATCATTGCTATCTCCGTGCTGGCCTCATACTCACTCTAGAATGCCAATAAATTCAGATTTTTGTAGCATGACATTATATAGTGGGAAATTACCAATACGGAGTCAGGTAGAAATATAAGGGTATTTAATAGGGAAAAGTCTTACTTACAGAGCGACCTAGCCAGTCGGTGTGGAAGCAGTCTGTATACAAGCCCAAAAGAGAAACCAAAAAGTGCAAACGCAGTCACATTACGTCATTCTGACCATACCCTCACAAGCATGATCAGGCATACCTGTAGCCAGCCCCTAAGAAGGCATGGCTACAGCTTCCCCTACAACATTAAACATGGCACACTGAAATTCAAGAAGGATTTTCTTTTCAGTCGTGGTGATTTAACATAGTTCTCAATCATTAATTGGCATAGGAATCACCTGGGGATCTTGTTAAAATTTAGCCTCTGATTCAGTCCTTCTGTAGTGCTAACATGCTCCCATGTGAAGCCAGCGATGCTGGGCTGTGATCACACCTTGAGGATGGAGAATTCGGAGAACAATCAAGTGAAGGCTGAGGGGGACCGCATGCAGGCAGAACCAGAAGCCTGGTAATATCCCTACTAACAAACAGAATTGGGAAGATACTTTACGATTGAAAGTCTGTATTCACGCATTCTTAGGATCATCCCATAAGGCAGCCACAAAAGAATAAACCTTCCTCATCCTCCAGGCAATTTATGGTTCTTAAATATAAAACCTCAAATACAAATTTGAGTTTATGAAATCAACCAGCATCTTCCTGAAGTTGCATGAATTGTCATCATTCCAAAGCAAGGCTTTGTGTGTGTGTGTGTGTTTGTGTGTGTGTGAGTGTGTGTGTGTGTGTGTGTGTGTGTGTGTGTGTGTGAGTGTGTGTGTGTGTGTGTGTGTGTGTGTGTGTACTTACCAAACAAAGTGACAGGCTGAAGTTGCACTTTCTAGTCAGTTTACTTCTTTCTAGATATTTGGTGGAAAGTGGTTGTGATTGGGGTAAAACAAGGAGTATTCTTAAAGAGACTAAATTAAAACCAAGTTTACTCATCTACGTGAATGTTGTAGAATTAAGTGATGTTCTAGAAAATTAAATGCAACTGGGGGTCAACATCTCAAGCAAAATAACCCAGATAGAGAAAGGCAACTATAATGTTTTCTTTCATTTGTTGATGCAAGATTTTATATGAACACACAGAACCATATATAAATACATATGACAGCAGAAGACAGACAAGCAAAGAAGGAAACTACAGAGGGGGAGAGGGAAGAGAATACAATTGAAGACAATAGGATGGCAACAGCCAGTGTTTTCTTTATGAAATCTAGCATTGTGTACAATGAATTTACAACAATAAAAAATAAATGATAAAGAAGAGAAGAGACTTGAAAGATGTTCCCTCATGATACCCATTGTCTTATTCATGAAGAAACACATCTCATTTTGATTCCTTTAGTGTTTCCCTTTTGGCTGTATAGCCAACCACTGGAAAAATTCAATCTGGGGCTCAAATCATGAACTCAGAACTTCTACTTTCCCACCTTGTCTTTGCCACATTAAGACTTTCCAACTTTTTGTTTGCTTTCTGATAATCATTTTATGACAAGAATTTTTACAAAAGTTATAATGCCTGGCTTCTAATAGAGATCTGGCACATCAAATGGATTAGCTGTAAAGGGCTGACCTAAGGTCCTCCTAAAGCATCTAAGGACAGTACAGCCATCATGTCAGCGTAAGGTAAGGACATTGAACCAGAGGCAAGACAAACTGACTTGGGAAAAAGCGTTCCATCACAGGACATGTGGGTTACACGTGTTCCAAAGAACTGAGAGCAACTGTGCTCCTCACAACAAAAATTCCAATTTTTAGAGCATCCAAAAAAAGTCACTAGTGGAATCCAGAAAGCACTCAAAGCCAAGGAGGGTGCTCCACCACTGAGGACTGTGTTACTCAATGCCAAATAATGATATTAAGGTTGCTTTTCTTACACAGAAACAAATTGCTCAAATTTGTGTTTTCAAATACATGAGGCCCGATCCTGTGTTCAAACATGACAAAGTGGAAGGCTACATAGCTTGCTTTGGGCTGAGTTTACTACATTTGGAGTTGAAAATAAAACTCTTACTTATTTTGGTCTCCCACATCATTATCAAGTATCCTGATGAAAATTTTAATCTAATCACTGAAAAGCCCTGTTTAGTGTATCAAGTTTTTCCTATAGAAGAGTCTAGTCTACAAGGCAAGGGCAGATGAAAACATTTATAAAAATTACCCTTAAGGAGCTAATGGTCTGGTTGGGGAAAAACACCAACATCAACTAGAAGGAACAGAGAGCTATCCTTGATGCTATGAAATGAGATAACCTCAAGTTCTCATGATGAAATGCCATGAAGCCAAGGACTGGTCTGCCAGATTCACCAGTTCCAATCCTGACTCAGCCACTTATTGTCTGTCTAACCTTGGATGGGTTACTTATTTGATTTGTTCCTCTATGCCCCTATTTATCAAATTATGTAAATGTAGTATCCAGGTTTGACATGAGTATTTAATGAATTAATAGCACCATAGAGTCTGGAGCATAAGGGCTACACATCAACTGCTTTACCCACAGTTCTTTAGCGAGATCTGTTTAATTCCCAGTGTCTTCATTTGTAACACAACCTGACCCAAGCCTACAGGGTAGTAGAGACGATCAGAAGTCTGGCAACATAGTTGACACACCCTGCTACCTGTCACCATCTTCAGGGTGTTGAAACAGTTAAGAAACAAACCTAAGAAAAGTTGGCACTGTGAAATTCCTATATTCTCACTCACACAAACTACACCAACTGCACTATGCAAACTTGGTGTGTTTGCATCCACTAAAAATGGGCACAGCCCAGTGGGCTTAATCTATTACTGGAAACCTTGGCAAGGACTTCACGCTCCTAGCAGGGTTGATTTACAGTAGAGGGAAAATGGAAGGGAGAAATATTAAAATAAAGTGCAATCATGTTTCTATTTAAAAATGGTTACTGCCAGCAGTATTGCAAAATAATGCTGGCCTGCAACCAGAAAGCTGCACCTGCGGAGATTCCAGCTGCAGAACACTGGAGCCCTCGCTGTGATTGCTCAATATCTCTCCTATTTAGCACCACTGGCAAAAATTTGGCAAATCTTGTATACACACAAACACACACATATTCCTACACACTCGCTGCCAATGTGCTTAACCCCTGTGTCCTTAACACTGGCATTCTCTTAAAGGTTGTCAGTGGGACATTCTTCTTTCAGAACTACTGGGGAAATGCCTTTTCTTTCACTCCCTACACTGAAATTACGCTTGCATTTCTGTCCAGCAATCGGGTCCCTCTGAAGTCTAGTTGCACCTATCGTATTATGTGCTTTCATCACTCTAGTTTAAGACCTGCACACTACTAGATGATCTGTCTCCATTTAGAGAGAGCCATTTAAAGGCCAGAGAATTGTGGGGTTTCTTCCCTGCATTGGTACCTTTTTCTTAGGAACTCCTGGCAAAAATGCTGAAAGAGTAGCAGTGGCCCAGGCATTTACAAATACGGTACAAATAGCACAGCTCACTTAGTATGCAGATGGACTAACAGAGTGTCAAAGCAAGACCAGATGCCACACAGCAGACCCCCCAGGTGGTAGCAGACCCCTGCCTAGATCGCTGTGGACAAGGCACTCTATGCCTTGGTTTACTTCTCCCAACACTGGGGATTTTAAAAGCCATTCCACCCAGCTCAGAGAGTTGTAGCATAAAACGTCTAATGATCATATAATAAAACTGCACAGTACTTCACATATGGCAGCCAACTTGTTCAAGTTAAACATGAATTTACTTCAAATCCTGCAAAGGCAACTTAGAAAAGAGGGACTGTCACACACTCTGTTTCTGCCTTCCTTTTAGTGGCCTATTGAAGTCACTTCTAAAATCACAGGTTTACTATTCCCCACCATTCCGCCCCCCCCCGCCCCCCAAATCCTCAAAGTATTCGACAGTGTGAGTGTGAAACTGAAAATGCTAGCTAGACGGTCAATAGCTTAGGGGAGAATGTGAGAAGTACGGACTTTAGTTATGTCCTCGAGGTCAAGACTGATGGGGAATCTATGAATCGGGCTAGAACTGAAGAGAAGGAAGTTTTATTGTGTACCAGTTAAAGTCAGAGTTTGTTAAGAAAGAGTTTTAACATAGATTCTCATTCATGAATGTTGAGAGAGGAGAAAGCAAATGTGTAGGAGCCGGACAGAGACACTGACTCCCTGGGGAGCCAGACAGTGATGCACTCCTTGGAACAGTCACTGGCTCTCTAGACTCACAAGAGGGAAGCTTTACAAGATAAAGTAGTCACTGTGACAGAAAGATTGAGGGCAATGTTGGCTTTTCCGATGCATCTTCTTCTTTGAGACTGTGCTGACAGGTAAGAGCCATCTTTTTAAATATTCGATTCCTTTTGTATAGTCAAACCCTCAACCAGAAGGACCCAGTCATGAAAACACATCGTTATAATAAAACACACTAAAGGGAAATGGCGGACTAAGTACAAACGAGAGATCCCTAACATGGCTCCTAAGAATTAGGAAAGGTTTCTAAAAGACCAAGTTCCTAACCTGAGGGAAGAGAATATGCTGTAACTCTCAGAAAATACTGTCTCCTAGAAAACAGTCACGTTTCTGGATGGAATCTCCACTTGCCTCATCCAACAAGCCGCTAAGCTATGGGAACCTGTGCAAGTATACACACACACCACACACTATACCTTTTCTTTGAAACTTTCATACATTTTCAATGTATTTCTGATCATATCTCTCCACCATCACTTCTCTCCAATTCCTCCTAACACCCCTACCCCAGCTCCCTCACAATTTCATGTCTTCCTATTTTTATTATTATTATTAATAAACTTTGAGTCCATTTAGTGTTGCCCATATGCACACAGGTGCTGGGCTATCCACTGGGATACGGGAACTTACCTACATCCATGTCCTCCAGAGAGCCTAACTTACCTCCCTTCAGCAGCTAGCAACTGCCAATGGCTTCTCTTCCAAGGGTCTCCCTCACTGCCCTTCCCCCATTCTGTTGGAGTTTTGACTGGCTTACAACTGTGCTGATGGAGAAAAGGTCTGTGGAGTGGGTGGCCGTCACTCTGAGAATTGCTCAGCTTGGCAACTTCTGTGAGATAGCACAGAAGTTCAGTTTGTACCAGGCTATATCACTCCCAGATTCCATACATCTCTTGCACCAACGTGTGATAAGTCACTTCCAGATTCCGTGCCTCTGAAAAGTCACATGTTCACCTTCCCCTGATGTCAGGAGCTTGACCTCTGACTTCCAGGAAGAGTGCTGGGAGGAGGCTGGCTCTTTCCTCTTAGGTGCTTGCCAACAGTCGGCTTTGAAGAAACATCCAATAACATAACAGAATCGGCATCTGGAACCAAACTCCGTGTTCCCTGCAGCAGGCCCGATGCTCTACATGAAGCATAAAGCCTCCTCTACCCAAGCTCAGAGAACACTGAAGAAGAGTGGGCAGAGAGAATCTAAGAGCCACAGGATGAAAGGAAAGCTCTGAGGTACAGACTTATGGCGTCAACATGGCTGTCTGCTGTACACACCAACTCACAGCAGCTATGGTGACCTGAACAAAATTGGCACAACTGCAAGCCAGTCAAAACCTCTACCCCGAAGATGAAGCAGATGAAGCCTCTACTCTGAATTCAGCATGTAACTAGGTGCACAGCAGTAGAGGTAGAATATGATGGCGTGAGACCAGAGAAGCCGCCCCCTAAGCCCATTGTATGGACTCACCTATGTTCCCTCCACACAAGGCCTCACATAGCCCAGTAGAGCCTCAAACTTGCTATGTAGCTGAGGATAACTTTGAACTTCTGATCCTCCTTCATATACCTCCTGAGTGCTCATATTACACGACCACACCCTCTTCTATGTGGTACCGGGCCAAATGAAGGTCTTCCTGCATGCTAGACGAGCACTCTAAAGATGGGGGAAGTCTTCTGTACATGTTTCTCTTGTCGGTTGATGGATAAAACACTGTTGGCCAATAGGGAAGCAAGATAGGTGGGACTAGGAGACAAGGAGAATTCTGGGAAATGTAGTAAAGAGAAGTTGCCATGTGATCCAGGCAGGAAGTGACATAGCAGGGCAGAATCAGAATATAAGCATGGACAAACAGGAAATCGCTCTCCTCTTCTCTTTTCTCTTTCCTCTTTTCTCTTTTCTCTTTTCTCTTTTCTCTTTTCTCTTTTCTCTTTTCTCTTCTCTTCGGAGATGCTGAGCAGACACGATGTAGACCTCAATGGAGCAAAGGGCTGGACCTTTTCTCCAGTAAGATAAGCCCATGAGGAAATACATAGATTTTAGTTATGGGTTAAGAATAAGAAGCCCTAGTCGCCAGACAACAGCTTATAACTAATATAGCATTTGTACGTTTCTTTGGGGCAAAGAAGGGCAGTGGGACATAGCCTGGCCAAGAAAAACTCATGTTACACTCTAACACCAGCCCCTTGCACCACACGTTTTCCAGTGTTTCTAGGAATTTCCAGGGCTCCATTTGCTTATCATTCATTGCCTCACATTTAGAAGGAAAACATGGTGTACATAGTTCCTTGAGCTGAAACCAGGAAGGCTCTGAAATATATTCTCATTCTTCCAGTCTTAAATGAGGCCATGGCAAAACTCTTGTCCAATTGCGTTTAAACTCCCACACCTCCACTTAACTCCAGAGTACAACTGTCTAATTTCTAACACACAGGGTTGGGCTGACCATTCATTAGCATTCAGTTGTGTCCTGAAACCCCAAAATGGAAAACATTGGAGTATCTTCAAGATCTCTGGATAGTTCATGTTTCTAGTCCCCCAGAGAGGTAAGTGGAGGAAAAATGCACACCTTTGTATATGGCAGGCCCACGTATGTGCACATGCAAAGTGCAGGGGGTTTGCATGGGTGGGTACCAGATGAGAGTCTCTGGTGGAATAGCAAAGATTGCAGACCGCTGCTCTGTATGCAGCCTTTTTGCTTTACAAGGAGCTGGGCTACTGACTTTCAAATCCGTAAACAAGGAGACTTATTTCAGAAAGGAATGCATCCGAAACTCATTAGTAAGGCTGTTGGCTTGACCCTGGTACCTGATTAATAATCTGTTCCTAGGCATTGTCAGCGGAACTTAATGTGTTGAGAATGACAGGAAAATCATCTGGAAAAGCATGCGAGCTCAGCTCTGATTTCCCCACTAGCACTTGATTCCTCTGGAAATATGTGAGCCTTCTATGTGCTCAGCCTACTAACACAAAACCGAGAGCCCAGGGAGTAAAATCCTGACAGTTCTTATTAAGGTAAAAATGAGGTTACAGAATTCATTTCCAAAGTTTCTTCTCACTTTATTTTTTTTCCCCCAAATTAAATTGGTGCTACCAAATTTAATGAGAAGACTACCCTGCTGAGTGCACAGCCCAGAAAGCCGATCCTCTCCCTGGTCTGAGAACTCTTGTCTTCTCTAATGTCTCTTATAATGTGACTAATAACCAGCCACCAGCATATATTCTGTATCATCGTATCCATGCACACAGCACTCGCTGGAGCAGCTATTCTGAGGAACGAGCCTGCATAATCACTTCGGCTTTCTTTGTTACATCCCACAGTGTGAAGATGGCTTCCACTCAGCATGTCACCAAAAAAACAAACAAGTGCTCTGCCTGTCCTCCATCAATTTCTCCTCATTTTTGTCATCCAGGCCCCATCCAAGACACCCCTACAGCCATCCTTCGTCCTCTCGGGAAAGCAAAGTGCCCCAGATCTTTGAGCTCAGACCTTTGATAGCTGCCTCCCACTGTCCTTCTGCCAACTGTATATTAGAAAGATGAAAATACAGACAGCAAAGGAACTTTACAGGCTTCCCAATGCCGGGTTCCTTAAGAGAAAAATAATAATAATAAGCTCATTAAAATCCAGTTGAGTCTGACATTTTCCCTTTTACCTTTTCAATCTTTTTATAGTGTCGAATCATTAACTATCAGCATGAAGCTAAAAGGTAGATCTAGCCATCTATGAAATGGTGACACATTTGACAATAATACTTTTGAGGAGCCTGTCACATTCTCTCCCCAAACAAGTCTCATTAATGCTCAAACTGCTCTGACTGTCTTTATTTTCTCTCAGCTTCTTTTCTCCTGGTTTCTCCCTAATTAGCTTAGGCTTTTTTTTTTTTTTTCAGGCTCCCTTGTTGCACAGTTTGGGTTTAAAAGAAAAAAGGAAGTGGATGTCATTTCCATGAACCCCAAGGCCGAGTTAATCAGCAGAATTAATGACTCTATTATCCATTAGACTGGGGGCAGCGGCTCTTATCTCCCAACACCCCGTGTTCACCATCGACCATGCTTCTTCATTTTGCTCTGACATGTGTAAACTTTTGCTCTTTCAGAGCAAATTCTGCAGTTCAACTTATTTGTAGAGCGTTTCCTTTTTGGCTCCGGGGTGTGGACCAGAAGGTGATATGGGAGTTATAGCTGCCTCTGCCTGTGGTGTCCATGCTGAGAACATATCATGCTGCTAAATGAGGACAGATGAAAGCAAGTCCCCAGCAAGCCCTAGAAGGAGCCCTGACCTAGATGTCCCTGGGTGACTCGCCATAATCAATGGTTCCTTACTGCAGAGACTTCATGGGGATAGCATCAGACACACACACACAATAAAAATACCTCTCTGCTTTTTCAGAAACACGCTTTGGAAATAAGAACTATACAGAAGCTTACACTAACTAAGGGTTAATTTGACAATTTTTAACATAATAATGACCAAGGGTTGAATAGCATTTGAAAATGAATTTTCAGTGTATGAGGATATAGAATTCTAATACTATAGTTGCTTCTTCTTCTACAAAATTGAAGGGCTATAATTCTTTTACCCTCAAAGTTAACACTAACAATATCACTGGAACATGTAGTACATACTTGAAATGCTTCTTTTAGCAGCATCTGTCTAGAGCCCATCAGAAAATTAGGAGGTTTTTAACCTTTCATAATTCAACAAAACATCAATAGAAATTCTCCATCTAATTTTTAATAGTATGTCTGCCAATGTAAAGAAAAAGATGGATACAGGGTTTTGTTTTTTTTTGTTTTTCTGGGCTGCGAAATAGACTTACAAAGAATACAAATACCATGGCATTGCAGAGAAAATACTCTCCTTTGTTTTTCTCATGTCTCTTCCAATCGAAGCAGCCTGTGGAGCGCGGGGGCGGGGGGGGGGCACCTAGAGAGATGGCTCAGTGGTTAAGAGTACTTCCTGCTCTTCTACAAGGCTTGAGTTTGCCACATCAGGCAGCTCATAGCCATCTCTAACTCCACCCCCAAATGATCCCATGCTCCTTTCGGACTCCACAGGCACCAACATAAAGGTACACACACACACACACACACACACACACACACACACACACACACACACACTGATAAATAAAAATAAAATAATTAAAAATTTTTAGTCTTATTTGGTAGATGACCTTTCCTCCAAAAGACTATCAGAAAAAAAAAAAAACACCTTTATAAGTGAAAAAAAAACTTGCCTTAACTGGATTTGAAATATTCCTAAGTCAAAAATGAATGCATATGTTCAATACTTCCATCATTCCCTAGCTTTTCTTATCAATTTATTCCACACAATCTACCTGAAGTACCGGTGATAAGAATGATCGTCCTAACATCACTCATGGCACATGTGTTCATATAGGCAATACTATTCTTGTTAAATGGGAGGGGATTGATGAAATGAGAAGAGGAACTCATTTGGAAGGGGAAGCAGGTGCGTGGGAGGCAGACAAGACTAATGAAGAGCAGATAGGATCAAAAGACATTATATACATGCCGGACATGTATGGAAAGGTCCTAAATTTCAGATGAATACTAGCTCGAATAAGAAAGCAGAAAGGGGACAATCTAGAACAAGCAAGTGAATGACCAAGAGTGGGAGGGGCAAGAGAAGGTCGATACAAGTGTGAAAATGCTGTTTATAATTAACTGTCACTCATTTTTAAATTTTAAACTGTTACTCAATTGAAATTTTCAGGGTGTGTTTGCACATGCATGTGTGCATGTCATGGAATGAATGCAAAGACAGAAAACAACTTTTTATCATTTTTTATTTGAATTAGAAACAAGATTGAATTACATGAAGATTCCAGTTCCCTTCTCCCTCCCTTCCTCCCCTACCACCCCCCCAACTAAAACCCTACCTATCACATATCCTTTCGTCTAATCTACACCTGACTCAACCTTTCTGCTCCCTCATGACCTCTGCATCCTTCCTCTTCTTCCCTTCTCATTCTCATAGCTCCCTCCCTTCTCTTCCCATGCTCTCAATTTGCTCAGGGGATCGTGATCCTTTCCCCATCTCCAGGGGACAATGTTTGTCTCTTTTAGGGTCCTCCTTATTTACTAGTTTCTCTGGCAGAATGGATTGTAGGCTGGTAATCCTTTACTCTAGGTCTAAAATCCATAGATGAGTGAGTACATATCATGTTTGTCTTTTTGTGGTTGGGTTACCTCATTCAGAATGATTTCTTCTAGTTCCATCCATTTTCCTGCAAATTTCAAGATTCCATTGTTTTTTTCTGCTGAGTAGTACTCCATTGTGTAAATGTACCACATTTTCTCCATCCATTCTTCAGTTGAGGGGCATCTAGGCTGCTTCCAGGTTCTGGCTATTACAAATAATGCCGCTATGAACATCGTTGAACAGATGTCCTTGTTGTATGAATGTGCATCCTTTGGGTATATGCTTAGGAGTAGAATTGCTGGATCTTGTGGTAAACTAATTCCCATTTTCTTGAGGAGTCGCCATACTGATTTCCAAAGTGTCTGTACAAGTTGGCACTCCCACCAGCAGTGGAGGAGTGTTCCCCGTTCTCCACATCCTCTCCAGCATAAACTGCCATTGGTGTTTTTGGTTTTAGCCATTCTTATTGGAGTAAGATGGTATCTCAGAGTTGTTTTGATTTGCATTTCCCTGATGGCTAAGGATGTTCAACACTTTCTTATGTGTCTTTCAGCCATTTAGATTCCTCTATTGAGAATTGTCTATTTAGTTCTGAACCCCACTTTTTAATTGGATTGTTTGGTGTTTTGGAGACTAGCTTCTTGAGTTCTTTGTATATTTTGGAGATCAGCCCTCTGTCAGATGTGGGGTTGGTGAAGAGAAGACAACTATTAAGAGTCAGGTCTCTCATCTACCTTGTGGGTCCTAGAGATCAAATGTGGGTGGTTGGTAGCTGGGACTGATGAGCCATCCCTTTGGTTCACCTACTGATTTTTTATGGAAAAAAAGAAGAGCATCCTCAGTCCTGACTGCACATTTTAATCACTGGCATACTTTGAAAACATGACTGTTCAGGCTCTGCTCCAGAGAGTCCAGCCACATTGGTCCAAGTCGGGGCCTGGGCATTGCTAATTGCGTGTGGAACCAGGGTTATTGCTTGGGGAACCTATCCCAAGGAAAATGTCGAGCAGGCTTTTTCTATCAGGGTTCTCTGTGAAGAGTTTCAGATGTCAGTGAAGAGCCAGCACCCTTTCTCATAGGGACATTCACTTCTATCCCAGCAATTATGATATAGACCGATTCCCTAGATAATTCCCAGGACAGCAACTATTCTGAGTTATTAGTGAATTTGCATATGCAACCTAAATTCTACAACTGAAGACATGGTTATAAATTTATCATTAAAAGTTTTAATTTTATTTAGTTACCTATATATTTATTTGTGTGTCTGTGTGTGTGTGTGTGTGTGTGTGTGTGTGTGTGTGTGTGTGTGTGTGTGCTGTGTTCATATGCTCACACAGCACAAATTCGAACATCAGAGAACAACTTACAGGAGTGAATTCTCTCCTTCTACAATGTGGGTCCCAATGGCCCAATCAAATTTAGGCCATAGTGTTTGGCAGAAAGCACCTCTGCCTGTCCTAAATTTCTCATTTTTTAATGTTGGTTTCATGTTAGGATCAACTGAAAGCTTTCTTAGAAATGCAAATTCTGGTATAATTTGTGTCCCAAACACCATTATCCACATTTTATAAAACTTCTCAAGTGATGCTTAGGGCTCAGCTGGCTAATGGTGGTTAGATTTTCATAGACAAAAGCAAGAAAATGTAAAAAAAAAAAATTATATACAGAAATGTGTATTTCTGTCTGAAAAGAAACTCTTCCGTTGCTATGGCCAAAGGTTTTGGACCCTAACATGTATTGGAATTCAAGGTTTGCCTCACTAAGTCATGTGACCTCAGGCAAGTTACCCAAAGCCTCTGTGTACTGGGAAAGTAAGAGTGAAAGAATGTGCCCCTAATGGTGCTTCTGTGACCTGCCCCAGGAGGAGGAGCATAGCAGAGGAGCAAGGATGTAGATATCAAGTCCTCTTTGCTCCTGCCACTGTAAAAAGGAAAGACAGACAGGAAGGAAGGGAAGAAGGAAGGAAGGTAGGAAGGAAGGAAGGAAGGAAGTAAAGAGGGAAGAAAAGAAAGAAGAGCAATACAAAGAGAGCCTGACATCTGAGAAAATATAAAGATGATATGGATCATTTCCTTTAAATCTAACTTCCAACAACTGCAGAGGAAGAATTTCAATGCAAAAGTGCTCTGGGTTTCAAAAATACAGTTTCAGTGATTTTTTGAAATATGTTGCTCAACTCCTAGCATATCCATGTCTCGTAGATTTTTGTAAGTGGTTTGGAAGCAACTCAGAAACTATGACTCATGATAAATTCATGAAAGAAAAAAATCAGATTCCATTTGAAATTGCAGGTGTTGAATATAAAAACAACGAGAGATGCAGAAAAACCAGGACCCTCTACCTTTCCATTCTCTGAGTGGTTTCTTCCTCTTGGATATAAGAACCTAGGTTCTATTTCTTGCTTTGTAGTGCATTTTCAATTGAACAGCCCTGCAGAGCATGGCTCTACTGTCAGACCAGCAGCTATTTCACTTCTGGTGTGCACCCACAGGACTCCATAGTCAACCTCAGAGATAGCAGCTCGCCTGTATTCAATGCTACTCTATTCACCATAGACACGAAACAATGGGTAAAGCAGACTTTCAGAGAATGAGGCCCAGCAACCCGTGCTTTCACAAGGCCTTTGAATGATTCTAAGGAACAACCAATTTTCAGAACCTTGCTTCTACCAAAGAGAAAAGCACTGAGCTGAAACTTCAGGTTTATGAAGACCTCCTGCCTAGGGTTTCCAGGTGCCTGGATTCTCCTCTTAGGGGGCTTATGTCCACTCTACACTTCAGTTTACTGGGGTAGCATAGATTGTGCCCTATCCTACCTACACAGGTATCATTTCACACAGAGCAAATATCTTAGGAAGAAAATGAACTCACAGAAACATGGACCAAAGTAACGAGGGACTTAAAAGGATATTAATTGCCTCCAAAAAAAAAAATAAAGCATATCAGGCAACAAATTCTATCATAAGCAAAAATAATTAGGACAGGGGGACCAGGGTCTTAAACGTTAGCTGATTTGTTATATCAAAAGAAAAAAAACTACTTGTTAATGTTACAAAAATGTTTAAGTAGATACAGGTGTGTTAAAGAATAAGTCATTGAATGGAAATAAGCCAGGAGGAAGTACTCTATGGTAAAGAGAGAAATGTTTAAAATGATTAGAGACATATCTATAGATGAACACTATAACATACAAGTACATTGACTAGAATAAATGACAAAATGGATATTACTAAAGAAAACGTTGGTGAATTTGGATTCTCAGAGAGAAATGATGCAGAGTGGAACAACAAAATAAAAAGGCGGGAAACAAATGGGAACTTGAGAATTGTGACACAGCCTCAAACATATGTGTAAAAGGAGTCCCAAAAAGAAGAGAGAGAGAGGAGGGAAAAGGCAGTGAGAACAAGGTGCAAATTTGATGAAAACTACACTCACAGCTTGAAGAACCTCAACAAACCCCAAGTATCAGGGAAATGAAGAAAACAACACTGAGGCTCATTTAAATCAAAGTGTTTAAAAATAATGAAAACTGTAAAGACATGTAAAACCAGAATAGGAAAATAATGACAGTCATCTTACCAAAAGCAGGCCAGAGCAGGGCTTTAGGAGACAGAGGGAAAACAGCTGTGTCCTCCATCCAGAGAAGGGATCTGAAAATCAGGGGCAAAATAAAGACATTCCCACCATACAAAATCTGAAACAATGTACAATAAAAATGACTTGGCCGTTAAGCACAGAATGAGGCTAGAAACCCAGTGAAGAACTAAGTAAGCCCTACAACATTTATTGTCCCATAGCTGAGTAACAAATAGACTAGAAACCTAAGGAAAATGTTGCAAAATGTTTGACCCAATGCTTCATTAAAGAAGATACACAGATGCCAAAAAAAGTATACAAAAGATATGTAACATCATTATTCATCAGAGACAAAGCAAATTAAAACCACATGGGGCACCATTATATACTCACTAGAGTGGTCAAAATTGATTTTAATTTTATTTTATTTTATTTTATTTGGTCTTTCAAGACAGGGTTTGTCTGTGTAGCCCTGGCTGTCCTGGAATTCACTCCATAAACTACACTGGACTCAACTCAGAGATGTGCCTGCCTCTGCCTCCTGAGTGCTGGGATTAAAGGTGTGCACCACCACTGCCTGGCAAGAGTGGCCAACATTTAAAGGTCTGAGAATACCAGAATCCATAATACTTTGTCATTAAAAACTATGAAACATTAAACAAAATAACTGACAAATTAGGCACATAAAATTAGAAACCTCTTTATGCTAGAGAAGTAAAGAACATTATAAAACATTTTAAAATGAAGTTTTTCAATGGCAATAACAAAAGGCACGACAATGGGTCACTTCGTCTTGGTAGACAAAGTACTTCTATAGATTATTTTAGCTCAAAAGGAAAAAGGCCACAAAGAAAAATAATCACAACAATATGAAAATATGTTCTGATCCCTGTGTTGTCAAAGAAATAAAAAGCAGTTAGAACTCATACTCATGAGTTGGCAAAATCCTAGCAAACCTACACCACTACTAAGGACATAAACAAATTAAAATGCAAATAAATAAGTATTATTTGAATATAAATGTGTAAAATGTGAATCCCCTACATTAATTCCTAACCTGAATGCTGTTAAAACATTGTAGACACTTATTCAAGTGCTCATTCAGAATTCTTGGAATATTTAAACTTAGCATGATGGAGTGTGAAAATTTTCCCATTATTCTTCAGTCTAATGGGTAATAAGTTAGTCATTTGGTGGAAAAATATTTCCAGTTGTTTAGAAGAATGTGCTACTAATTCAAAAGAATAATTGATAACCCTGGGACACTTCATCTATCTAAAGAGTAAAATTAAACCATAAAGTTACCAGCTGAAATTTGAAAGAAGTTGTTTGTTTTAAATAATTACACACTGGGGGAAATCATTAAGTATATTTTTAAAAGAAAATACTCAGAAACAAAACAAAAGCATTTTTAAAAACGCCACATTAAAACTAGAATTGGTGTGAGGAGAGCAAAGAAAACTGAATATAATTTAAGTAAAAAGAACAAACTTGGAAATTACATTTGTAAGGGCATGTGTCAGAGAATTCTTAGCCTTAATACTGGAAAAGCTCAAACACATTGTTTGGGATAAAAAATGTAATGGATAGAACCGATAATTACTCCCAAAGAAAAGTTTTTTAAGTGGCCAGCAATCACTAATTCTGACTTATAATCAAAGAAATGCAAATAAAAGTAAGGACACACTGATAGACAGGCAAACAGGCAAACTATCAAAATCTGTATCGAGAAAAGAATAAGCAGGCTCTTAGGACTGACTAAGAGTATTTCAGAATAAAAGGGAAAAACATGAAGGGATGAAAGAAAGGAGGGAAGGAAGAAAAGGAAATATAGAAATCAGCATTACTAGGGCTGAAGAGGTGGCTCAGTGGTTAAGAGCACTGGCTGCTCTTCCAGAGGTCCTGAGTTCAATTCCCAGGAATAATATGGTGGCTCACAACCATTCATAATGGGATCCGATGCCTTTTTCTGGCATAAAGGCATGCATGCAGATGGATCACTCATATACATAAAAATAAGTAAGTCTTTAAAAAAACAAAAAGAAATAGGTACTGTTTCCCTAAAATATTATTTAAACAAATAATAAAGAGGCAACAAATAATAACTGCTGTCATTTTTGAATATTTAAAAGAGGTGACACAGTAAATACAAGCATTAACATTAAGGTAATGTTAATATGCCATAAGGATGTTTCAAATTCCACCAGCATCCAAGCAAAGCATTGGTTGTGGCATGCAGAAGAGGTGGCTGCAGAGATGGCTCAGTGGTTAAGAGCACTGGCTGTTCTTCCAGAGGACCTGGGTTTGAGTCCCAGCTCCCACAAAGACTCATAACCAGGGGACCCAATGTCCTCTTCCAGCCACCATGGGACCTTTATTCACATAGTACATGCACATGTAGGTACATATTTGTACATGTGGCACACACATGCAGTCAAAACATCCATACACATCAAAATAACAAATGTTCTTAAGAAGAGGCAGAAGACAGCTAGGCAATGATCCTAATCATAATTAGGAAAAATAAAAAAAGAAACATAAGACTCTCAAGGTAGGTTAAAAAAAGAAAATTCAAAACAAAGCAAAACTATAGAATAAGACCTTTAAAGGAGTAGTCCAAAGGCATGGTTTCAATAAATCAGTGTTCGCAGCCAGTGTTCACTCATTCATCCTTTTGGTCCAAATCCAGTTACATATTATATCCAGGTGCAGTATTTGGCACTGAGATAAACATTAAAATTAAATGTTAAGTGGCACCTTAAACCCATCAGAGCTGTGTTCAAACTCTGACCCTGGTTTGCATTGATCAGGAATTGTCATGCCATGCTGAATTGTGATTGATCCAAGATTCAAGAAATGTCATCAAAGAGGTGGAAGGAGCCAGCTACCTGTCACATGTATCTGGCCATAAGCAGACTCTAAATACTAGAGGAAACTATGTTAAGGTTCAGGTAGGTTTAACCAGTATGGTAGGAAATGATTAACCTATCCCATATCCAACTTTTAATAGACACTGCATGATAATACACTTTAGATGGCTAACGTTTTGACCCAGCCGTTCCTCTTAGAGAAATTTTCACTAAGAAACTCTTACACAGGTATAAATGCTTATTCTTAGAAAATGTAGCACATACTATTCTTAGTGGAAACTGCAAAGAGTTCAGATTAATAAATGTACAAATGGCAGCAGGGGACCACAGATAAGTAAATCTGGGTGCAGGCATTGTGTGGAAGTTAGAACCTAGTTAACTTTCTTTTTTAAAAGTAATTTCCAGAGCATATCAGTGTAGTAATAGCAGCATCAGGAAGATGAGACAATGCCAGGGATGAACTTAAAAGCATTGGTGGGGCTTTTCAGGAATAACTGTTTCTGGGAAGTGTCTCTTGTAAGCTTTATGAAGCACTGCCACGGGGCTGAAGACAGCTCAGTAGTTAAAAGCATTTACTCCTCTTCAAAAGCACCCGGGTTTGGTTCCCAGCACCTACACACTGGCTCACAAACCCCTGTAACTATAGTTCTAGGGAATCCAATGGCCTTTTCAGTTCTCTTCAGGCATAAGTATGCATACTGTACACACAAACTCACATGGGTGAACACACACACACACACACACACACACACACACAAATAAATAATAACAAAATTCACAACTAGATTTAAAGTATTTGGTGTTTGCAGAGCAGCAGCATCAATGCTGTGCGTGTAAATGGCATAACGGTGTCTGGAATTTATGAGAGACACTGGCAGGTGACCCTCCCATCTGTGGTGCATGTCCACCGTTTCCTTGTCTTCTCAACTAATGCCACCTTATGCCTCCTTCACCAGGGATTTTGATGTATGAATACTCTCCTGGCATGTCTTTCCAAGCTGGTCAAATAATTTTCAAGCAACACTACAGCTCTCAGTGTAGCATGTTTTAAAGTGGCTCTGTGTGATTCAGCAAATAGGAAAAGCTCTGTGTGTGTGTGTGTGTGTGTGTGTGTGTGTGTGTGTGTGTGTGTGTCTGTGTGTGTGTGTGTCACAATCACACTGAGATTCCCACTTGCAAAGGGTGTAACATGAACAATTAAAAACCCAGAGACAGATATTGGGGTTCAAGCTGAAGATCAGAAAAGCAAAGCAGCCAGCCAGTAGCTCTTAGCTCTACCAAGGCTGAAATGGAGATCCTGCTCTCCCTGTGACTAGAAACTGAATCTCACATGAGACCCTGTGCTTTATCCTTATCTGCCTCTCTAGTGCTGGGATTAAAGGTGTCGGCTCTGTTATTGTTTTAGACTGATTCACTCTCATGTAGCCCTAGTTGTCCTTGAACTCACAGAGATCCATCTGCCTCTGTCTCCTGAGTTCTCGAATTAAAGGTGTGTGCCACCACTGCCCAGCTTCTATAGCTAACTAGTGTGACTGGCTTTGCATTCTGATCTCCAGTGGCTTTATTAGATCATAAACAATATGTCACCCAAAAGGGCACTTGTATAAAGAAGTCTCAGTGTTGTTACAAAGAGGAGTTATCACATGACCTACATCATGTTACAAGCAATGTACTTAGAAATTATCAATTCTAAGGTTTGGATTTGGAAGATGACATGACTGAAAATGGATCATACTAAATTTTAAAAAAGTAGAATTGTCTTTATCACATTATTGCATGTGATCCAAAGACAGATACACTTTGTTTCTTCTAATGCAGAAAATAGCCAAGAAGCCTTAGGAAGGAATTTATAGTTACTCTCCATGATCAGAGTATGTATGGCCTTGTGGACTACAAGTGGCTTCTTTTTTCTGACCTTATTTGTCTTTATTGTCAATACCACTTTGTTGAGATTATTGTGCCTGACAGTAAGTCTTGATACAATTTCTTTTACCCTGATCATCATAAAATTCAATTTTGCTAAAAGTTTTTCATCATAGCTACAAGAATCCTGTCATGTTAAGTCCAACATACCTCTGAGTCAAAACAGAATTGATGGTATAATACCAGCCCAACATTTAAAAACATCTCTTCTAGACACATAAAGCAGAGAGCTTTCACCTCCATAGCCACAATGATCACTGCCCGGAAATCTCATGTGTCACAGCTACATTGCTCACAATTGTACAGGTCAATGTCATGAACAAGGTTCCGCTGGGTGAGTCTTCAGCTCCGTATAGCTCTGCCTAAAAGCATCCACTTGACGGCAACACAGCCAATAAACTGGATCAGATTAAAATGCCAAGAATTCTAACTCTTGACATATACTTCCAGTGCTTACCTCCTCCCCTCCCTTCTCCCCTCCGTTCCCCTCCCTTTCTGTTCTCCACTCTTCCTACCCCCTCCCCACAAAGGTCTTGAGTTCACTTTCAGCATTACGCTCCTAGGAAGATCAGAGAGCTGTAGAAACTCAGGGAAACTTCTGGCCCAGGAGGCAAGTAGAGAACTGCCAGTCTCCTAATCAAGGCTATGGAGGAGTTTGGAGGGAGGAGAGGGAAGGGAGAAATGATGTGATTATATTTTAATCTCAAAAGTAAAGGAAAAATAATCTTCTAATCGTAGCATTTATTCCTCCTTTCCCTACCTACATTGCACTTTAATATAAGATCTATTTCCTTCTGGAAGCCCTCTGTGGCCTCCGCTGAGGAAGCAGCCCTCCCGTATGGTTTTTAGACCGCCCTGTACATGAGCCTCTGTTATACTTCACTAATTCTTTTTCTCACTCCTCCATTACAAGTTCTCTTGCAAAGTGAGGACCACACTTTACCCTCCATGGGATCCCCAGTGCTAGCAGTGTCTGCAAAGCAGTTGTACAACATTTATCTGGTTAGTCATCACCTTTATAGTGCCAAAAAACCCATCAGTTCTTGGCTAGAGCCCCATAAAAGACAGAGGAAGCAATCCGGATGACATGTGGAACTGTTACTTTACTTGATGCAAGAACCAACTTAGGGGAAGCAGGGCTTAGTATAGCTCCCATTTTGAGGGTTCTATCCATTGTGTTGAGAAGGCTTGTGGCAGGGAGTTGAGGCTGATGCTCACAAAAGATCAGAGACCAGACAAGGGGCGAACCCAGGTTACAGAGTGAACCAGCAGCAACCCACTTCCTCCAGCCAGATGCCACAGTCCAGGGGTTTAACAGCCTCCCCAAACAATGCCATAGCCCGGGGCCTAAGCATTCAGACCCATGAGCCTGTCGGGGCTCTTTCACATGTAGACTACATTCCCCATAGCTTGCATCCTGGCTCAATCACAGCCACATTGCTTGAACAGATCCTCTAGGCTCTCCTAGAGGGTCTGAATTAAAAAACCCAGGACCTTCACAATCACTACAACTTAAGAGCTACAAAGTGCCCAGTGTTTGTTATACAAGGGAAAACCATCTAGAGAAAGGTAAGGACAACAGATCCTGGCCTAGAACTTGAGCCTCCTGATGTCCTTCTAGTCCCTTACTTTGTGTGGAAAGGTACGCCAGTATGGTGCTGGGACTGATAAACACAACTAACTTCCTGGCAGATTTGAGCCTCCATCTCAAGCGTGCTAATGGTATGCAGACAAGTGAATCTGAAAGAGGGCCCTAATTTTCCATTCATCTTCCCATTCTGGTTGCACATGCCACAAATGGAGAGCATTTGGTGGGGGCTGAAGAGGTGAGAAGAGATCCACCATGTGCAGATCTGCACGGCCGCTCAGCAGGGCTGTCAGTAACGTCTTACTTAACACACTGTCACGGCATTCTCCTTCGGTTCACCTCGGTCGCTACTATGACACTCCATAAGAAATAATACCATCTGTTAAAACACACAAGGCAGGGAAACGCAGCTGCTGTCATTGCACAGAGATGGAATTAGCCAATACTGAGCAATTACTTCCCTTTTAAATTTCACAATTAAAATTTCAGTCTTGCTTTATTTGTACCACAAAAGTCACCACAACACTGCGCCTGTTGAAGTAACAACACCGCTCTCTTGATGAAAACACAGAAGAGGAGAAGTTTAGCTGGGGATAATGGTAATTGTTACCCTGTTGCCTTTTTTATCAATCTGTTTTAAGTCCCTTTAGGCATTTAGCACTCCACTTAGCAGTATTAAGAATGGATTTGCACATTGCATTCACATCTAGGATGCCCCAGTAGTTAGCTCAAAATTACAGCGTAAGGCTTACGGTTGATGAAATATGATCATTCTGCTCCACTCCAACATGTGTTTCTTCTCCTTGGTAGGAGACGTAGTAGAAGGGAAGGTGCCCAACTCACAAGAAGACAGGTTTCTAATTTAAACAGAGTTGAAAGTCTGACTCTCAGCTTTTCTTCCATTCACTGGAAGGGAGCAGATTGCTGGCTAAACAACAGAAGGGCGAGCCTATTCCGAGCATAGCGGCTGAGCTAACTCTTCAAAAAGCTGTAAGAGATCAACAATTGCCTTGGCCATACTCCATTATGAGGGTGTCAGCAAGCTGGTGCTTCTCTCTTGGATGCATTTTTTAGGAAGGAAATTGTAGACTATATTTCCTAGGGGCTAACTTACTCAGTTTTCTGATGAGCAACATGTCTTACAAGGGAGGGCAAACTTGACAACCATGAAAGGGGTTGAATTTCAGCTCCTCTCCAACTTTTGACCAGTTTCTGAATCATCCAATATGACCACAAACTAATGAGTGACACAAGTGTGGATGTCTAAATGTTTGCTAGTTGATCCCCCAAAAAGAAAGCCCAGGAATCAAACCATCTCCTATAGCCTCTAATAATGTCATCATTCTGGAGAATAGGTTGAACAACCACAATCTGAAATTTGAGACCTAAAACCCAAAATGATTCGGAATCTAAAACATTTTAAGCACTCATATTTTATGCAAAAGTGGAAAACTCCATACTAGTCGTCATAAAGGAATAGTCACAGTCAAATATAAGCATACGAAGGATAAAGACCATCAGCCTTTGTGTATAAGATGCACATAAAATACACTTATCAAGCCGGGCAGTGGTGGCGCACACCTTTAATCCCAGCATTCGGGAGGCAGAGGCAGGCGGATCTCTGTGAGTTTGAGATTAGCCTGGTCTACAAGAGATAGTTCCAGGATAGGCTCCAAAGCCACAGAGAAACCATGTCTCAAAAAAAAAAAAAAAAAAAAAAAGAAAAGAAAAGAAAGAAAAAAGAAATACACTTACCATCAGTCAAATTGGGTCTCATCACCAGGATATTTCATTATATAAATGAATCTATTCCAAAGTCTAAAATATCCAAAGCACAAAAGACTCAACTGTCTGAGAATTTGCACATGAGTGCAAACATCATGTCTGCCCCCTTCTCTCCCCTTCCAACTTGACTACCTGTCCTCTCTGACTCTCTCAAATTCATGACGTCTTCTCCCATAATTGTTACTGTTTTACACATACATGCTTATTGTATGGACCTACTGAGTCCAGGTAGTATTGTGCATGTGTTTAGGCATGCCCACTAGAATTCGATAACCTATCAGGAGACTTGTCCCTGAAGCAAACAGATCTTCCTTTCTTAGAAGCCACTGAAATCTTCATCTAGGGGTGAGGCCTTACAAAATATCCTCTGTCCACAGTTCCGTGTTGACTGGTGGTGTCATTATGCAACTCTCATCTAGGCAACCATCATGCTGAAATGTATAGGTATAGCATCCTGTCTTGTCCAGAAGACACTGTCTAGCAACAGGCATCCTGATCCTCTGGTTCTTAGAATCTTTCCATGCCCCACCCCCTTCCATGATGTTCCCAGAGCCTTAGGTGTAGGGGCTACATTACAAATGTACCACTTACAGCCCAGTATTCCATGGTCACTTATTCCCTGATTTTTGACCAGTTGTAATACCATCTGTCTATGGGCTAACAGCCACACATACATGCAAGCATAAGGATACACATTTAGGAAAATGACAATAGCAGGTTATTCTCTAGGATCTATGACTTCTCCAGCCATCTGTAGTTTTGCTAAGTTTATAGTACTAAGCATATTTCCCTCTTGTTGAACAAACCTTAAGTCCAATGAGACAGCTGTTGGTTATCTCCAAGGTAAAAGTGCCACTTTAGCACCATTGGGGGCACCTTGCTGGGCAGACATTGTTGTGATTCATGGGCTTTGTAGTTGAGTAGAACTATTTTGCTTTTCTCCCTTACAAGCTTGCATAGCACCTTCTGGTATTAAAAGGTTTCTCGCTATCAGGAATTTCAGGTAATGGATTCCCAATACATATTAACTTTTAGTGACTTTTCATAATTATCTGTTTCATAAACAAAGAGGTCTGTATACTATTCAATAAATAAGATGGCTCTCAAATGACCTGGGAAGAGTCTTGGTACCCACCATAAAAATGTTTATTCTAACCTTGGTAGTCAAGACATAAACCTTTAGAGAAAACTAGGTATCAAATGCCATAGAATTGACAACTAATTAAAAATTTTTATATATTGTTTTTAATTCATATATAGCCTGACTTCCCAATCATTGACACTCCTTCTAGATGAAGACCATATATTATCTTTTGGTGCCTCACAAAATACAACAAAGTACCATCTGTAAGCTTCAGTTGTCAAAGGCTAAACACCTCAGACTCACAAAGATAAATACATACTGGATTTTGTTTTGTTTTGTTTTTCAAGACAGGGTTTCTCTGTGGCTGTCCTGGAACTAGCTCTTGTAGACCTGGTCTTGTAGACCAGGCTGGTCTCGAACTCACAGACCTGCCTCTCCCTCCCGAGTGCTGGGATTAAAGGCGTGCGCCACCAACACCCGGCCATATTGGATTTTTTAAGTCCTATCAATTATTATGTATTCCGGTTCAGGTAGAACAGCTAACAAAATTATTGCACAATATACACACAGATTCTGCCTGACTCCACTGTCCAAAATCTTGATGAATAAAATGATGTCTGATGTATATTACAGGGAGAAAACAGGCTTCAAGACTCTTAATGGCCTTGAATACAAAGGGTTCTCTTTAGAAAGAAATCACAGTCTGTAAATATAATTCACAATCAAGGCTCTCAGATTCACAAATAGCAATGACTCCATCCCTGATTACTAATTGAGTCAGGCACAACCAGGCCTCCTGTGAGCATCAACCCCGTAGATGAAGCCCCCAAGCTGTGCTTGCCTGCATTTTACCCCAGACATCATCCATTCTAAAAGATTCTGTTCTGTTTGAAGAATTAAATCAAGAAAGATGATGTTCTAAGCATCACAGCAATCTTTTTTACTGAAACACTACATACAATTTAACAAGAACAGCATGCATTAATAATGGTCATTGTGTCTTTTCTAAGAACGAGAGCTCTGAAGCCAGTTTTCACCACCATGTTAAGACCCACATTAGAAACCACCTCCTTTGCTCAATCTAAAAGAATATGTAGCAATGATTTTTAAAAAGCCCATAGCTAAGAAGCTGTAAAGAAAGCAGAAATTACTGCAATTCGTGCAATGTAAGAAGCCATCTAATGGGTCTCAGAGAGGAAAACATACACACAATATGTTCAATTCCTCATTCACTCCCCCGCTGGCCCATATCTTACTAGCTCTTCATTTTTAAAAGTTCCTGCTTCCCTACCCTGCTATAGTTCTCTGTTGGGCCTCATAGACTCACTCTGCCTCCACACCAAGACTCAGGTTCTAACAAGACATTTAGCATAATCACTTCACATAATGTATGAACACTGCTGAAATTGCACACTGGGGGAAAACATATACAAACCTTTCTCCCCTAGATCCAGAGTAATTATTGGAGAAAACCTCTAAGTGCAAATGAAATGAAATAAAACCTTGCCTACTTTAGAGTTTAGGTTTTCCTCAACTATAATTGCTATTTTTTTTATTCTAACTCTTTTCCCTAAGAATGAACAGCTTACTGCAGGCAAAAAAAATTAGAACAGACTAAACTTAATGATGGAAGGGACTCGATGCTGGCTTTAGTTCTGCCTCTGTACCCAGCTGTGGTATGAAGAGGTAAGTAAGGAATAACTTAGGTGAGCTGAAGCCTCATGCCAGCTCACTTACATCTATGCATGAGCATAGACCAGATGTTTCCAGATGTTTCCATGGCAGTTAAGAGGTTTGAAAGGAGGCTATCATTCAGTATACAGCTGGAACACACAGCCCTGCCCGATTAAATAAGATACTCACTCATTCAGATGTATCCCATCAAAATGGATGAGGTCTCATAGGGCTGCAGTTTTCTTCAAGTTTTAAAAAGCTTTCAAATCTGATGAATAATTCCCACCTCCTTCCAGCCAACTCACTTTCAACACCAGATTTAGTTATCTGCTGGAATAAGCATAGGCCAATTGTGTCATACTCCTGAATAATGATATGGCTTCTTCAGCTAGATTTGGAAATCAACATGTGATCAAGTGTTTGCCCCACACTGTCTTGTTTATAACAGAGCAGCCAGTTGACAAACTCAATGTGAGGACTTTCAGAAATGTCAATTTATGTCCAGTTGCTCTAGTCACTTCTTCATGCTTGACTAATTACCACTCCAACTTTACATCAATTACACTTACCATAAAAATTCAAGGGGTTTTATCCTGTGTACCTAATAGCCACAAACATATTCATGTAATATCTTTAATTTTGTGTTAAAGAACTCAGCTACTGGAAACTATGATCCCACCCATCCTGTTTGTTCTGTATCAGACTCCTAAAGAACACAAAATGTGTTAGTCAATAATGTTATTTAGGATGCTCCCTCATTTTCCCACTTAAGTAAGATGTGGAGACTCTCACAATTGAGAGATATAAGTAAAATGTTCATCCTGAAAAGAGCAAAAAGTTGGAGGGTGGTGGAGGATTTCCAAATCTTATGGTCCAACCAATATGTTATTCATTTAACAACATGCAAATGAATTAACAAGAATACAAGCTGGCCTCCTGAGGTAAATAGTTTCCACTTCTATTCATTGTCTGGAAACTACCCTTAAGCACCTCCAAGACACTAATAGAGAAATAGACAAGAGAATGAATTCAGAGGGCCATCTCTCACCCAATACTCTCCTTAAAAAGAGTGAGATGAAGAAAGATATGGTTAGAAGGAAAATGTGGCAGGGGAAAGCTGGTTCATAATTTTTTCTCCATTTTAAAGATTTCCATTTGGACTTTATGGAATTAAATCTTTGTAAATTTGTGAATTGCAGAATCTATGTTCACTGAAAGTACAAAGCTTATAGAAATTTTAAAAGGAAAACTTCTGAGAAACACTACATATGAAAAGCACTGCATGTCACTAAGCAAAGTCATTAAGCTGAATGAATGAATGAATGAATGAATGAAATCTAGGCATAATTTAAATGACCAGCATGCTTGAATCCTACTGGGTAAATCAACAAGAGACACAAAAACACAGTTTGTGCTGTAACCTGACAAATGATATGCTATAAATCTATCTATTGCTGTCACGTCTATTACTTTGTCCTCACAACTATATATGCCGATATTCTAATCTTCAATGTGGCTGTATTTGAAGACAGGTCTTTAAGATAGAGGTAACAAAGGTTAAGGTATTTCAAAACAGTGGGGTCCTAATCCCATATGACTAGTTTCCTCACAAGAAGAGAAAGAGACACAGAAATAAAGTCCCCACTATCCCCATGCCCACACAGAAGCAGTATGTGGTGACTGAGAAAACACCAGCCATCCACAAGCCAAGAAGAGATGCCTCATGGGAAACAGTCTTGATGACATCTTGATCTTGCACTTTCTGCCTCCAGAACTGTGAGAAAACGATTTTGATCATTAAAATCACCTGAGATGGGATACTTTGTTATAGTACTGAGTAGAGTTACAGTGTATCTGAGTTTGATAAGCAAGTCCACCAGCTTTTGTTACACTTACAAGAGAAAAATGAGAAATTAGCCATTAACCAAACAACTTATATCAGCACAGGTTTTATTAATATCAAAAGATGATCAAGTGCTTTGAATTGCTAATCACCATTCTCACTTTAATGAATGGAAACTCAGTAATGAAGACAGCAGAGAACCACCTGCTATCACAGAAAATGCATTCTACTGGGAGACATGAATAATAATCATGCAAGCCAATAAACTGATGGGATAATTTTGACCATCAATGTTGCCACGAGAAAAATAAGGCAAGGCACTGTGATGAAGAATGACGATAGACAGGAACAAGTGACAGGAAGCCTCTTATGAAAGTGGTACCTGAATGAAGACGAAGTTAACCATGAGGGAAGGAAGCATCAAGGGCAATGACTCAGAGAGCGACATGGGCCTAAATGTCCCATCTGATGATCAGAAAGAGTGGATGTTCCTGGTGAGCAGTGAGCACAAGAGGAAGTTACCAGTGATACAGGAGACAGATGGACCATCTCTTGTGAGGCCAAAGTAAGAACAAAGAACTTCTAGTGACTTGCAAAGCTTCAGGGAGGTTTTAAAGATGGGAAAATGATATGATGTGATTCATACATTTTAATACTACTTTAGCTATTGGAAGATGAATGACAGAAAGCTCAAGCTAGGAGACCAGCAGAGTAGCAACTATAATAGATTCAAATGAAAGTGGCAGGGATGTGATGGTTGGGGAGGGGAATAGAGCCAGGTTATATATTTTTGGAACCAGAGTCAACAATTATATGGCAGTATAGGTTGGATGAAAAAGTATAAATTATGAGTGACTTCTTGGACTCTAGGCCCAAGAGAATAGACAGATGACAAGGGATTGGCATTTCTCCATGGCACACAATGTCTGGCTCGGAGAACACATTCATGGAAAGGAAGATGGGAAGTGTTGGAGAAGAGAGGAGAGGAGACAACGGGGAAGGAAGTATGGAAGTAAAAAGGAAGGAAGGAGGAAACGTGCGGTGGGAAGGAGGGGGAGAGAAGGAAGGAAGGAAGGAAGGAAGGAAGGAAGGAAGGAAGGAAGATGGGAGACCCTTTGTAGCTTTACCAAAAAGCAATGTCCCTGTATTTTATAAATACACAGCTAGAAAAAATAAAATAACACCTGTGTATTCTGTATGCCCCGTGTAATTTGATGTAGTTATACCTAATAACCATCATGTATTGCAAAAGTTCCTGTAACATTTCTAAAATGTAGAAAGAGTAAAGGCTGAGGATGTGACTCCGCTAGTAGAGGGCATGGCTAGCATCCAGGGAGACTGGGTTTGAGCCAAGAACCATGTTAAACTGGATGTGATGGCACACACCTTTGATCACAGCACACTCTGAGGCAGAGGCAGGCATTGAAGATAATGTTATCCCTGGCTACACAGAGAATTTGAGCAAGACTGGGATGCATGAGTCCCTGTCTTGAAAAGAACATGGTCAAGCCTTGAGTTCTGTTTAATACAGGTTTAGAGCTAAGCACGCATACTTTTCTTTTAAACGAAATATCACTCATACTGTACAGCACCCTCCAGAACCAGACTCATTCAAACCAAATGTTCTTCCCCCAACTCTGTCTTTGAATATCTTGTTTATTGCATTACTTAATTTTGAAACTCAAGGCTCAAACATGACATTTCAGAACTCAGCATCCAGAGAATTTCACAATAAGTTGATACAATAAATGATCACATTCATTATTTTCTTAAAAGAAATTACTCAAAAATTGGACAAATTGCCAGGCGTTGGTGGTGTACGCCTTTAATCCCAGCACTCGGGAGGCAGAGGTAGGCGGATCTCTGTGAGTTCGAGAGCAGCCTGGTCTCCAGAGCGAGTGCCAGGATAGACTCCAAAGCTACACAGAGAAATCTTGTCTAGAAAAAAAAATTGGACAAATCTTTTAATTATACATAAAAATTTCCATGATTGTCAATCATGGGTGTCTAAGAGAAAACCTCAGAGATTCCCCTGAATTCCAATGCTTCACCCAAAGCACCTCTTACTCACCCCCAGTCCCTTGGACTGGAAGCCACAATATGGTGTGAGATTTTGTTTCCATGATGAGCTCTGTATGACACAGGATAGATTCATGCTGAGCCAAGGGTTGTTATCCTTTCACGACCCCATTTACTGTAGACCCAGGTGACAGTTCCAAAAGGGTGTCTGGGTCTGGGTTCCTCAGGAAGCAGAGGAAGCCTCTCTCCAAAGGTGCCGTGAACGCAATGCAGGATGAAGGGGGACATAGGGAGCACTCTGCGGCCTCTGTTCAGCGTGAACACACGGCTGTCTTAGAATTCTTCAAAGATTGGGAGTGAAAAGAAGGAGAGAATGGGGGAAGAAGGGAGGAATGGAGGGGAGAGGAGGGAAGTTGGCGAGGAGGGAGGAAACTGCTTCCCTTTGCAGCAAGATTAATCCTTCTCGAACAGTAGCATGGGCTGTTGGACCGGAGAGAACACTGTTCTGGCTTGCTTCAGAAAGATGTAAGGCTGGGAGCCGAAAACTTACTGAAAGTAGTAGTTCGTGCTCTCAGTCAACAACAAAGGCTTTGAAACTAGAGCTTGTGTCTGCAGAATGCAAAAGGAAAGAGAAATGACAAAAGGAAGTATGAAAAATCATTTTAATAAAGATGCTAAAGAGGGAAATTAAGAAGGAACAGAAGGGCTTTCTCTCGGTGTGCCTTCTATACTGTCCAGAAACCCAGGGAGTCAATCATATCCAACACCACCTTATGCAACAGATTCCCTGCCTGAATTTGCTGAACACACTTCCCTGTGTGATGTCTTGGCAAGCTCCCCCAAGTCAGCAGAGAAAACTTTCCCACATAGTGTAGGACGTCCATGGTCTGTGCTGTCTCCTGAAACCATGTTGATGTCCATGGTCATGACAGTATCCATGTCTGTGCTGTGGCCAAGGACCGTGTTGATGTCCCTGGTCTGTGCTGCCACCAGAAACCACATTGAAGTCTGTGGTCCATGCTGCCCCTGGAGGCCATGTGGATGCCTGTGTTACCACCCAAGGCTATGTGGACCACTGTGGTCTATGCCGCCTAATGCCTTGTTGACGTCCATGGGCCATGCTGCCAGCAGAGGGCATGTTGATGTCCATGGCCTGTCCTGCTGCCAAGGGACATGATAGTGTCTGTGGTCTATGTTGCAGCCAAAGGCTGTATTGATATTGGTGGTCCATGCTGTTGCCAGAGACCATGTGGAAATCCATGATTGGTGCTGTCACTGACTGTAAAGGGCAAGGAAGCTTCTTTTTAATTGATGACTGGAGACTCACAGTTGCAAATGAGAGACATAGAAGACTTCTGTAACAACCTCGGCCCCACCCTCACCCCGAAAAAGAAACAGTGTAGACAAGAAGCACTGAAAAGTACTATTGAAATTTGTAATAGATGCTGAGTTCTGGAGGTGGTGAGGGTGGGGAAGGACTATTTTCTTTAAGTGGCTTGCCAGTGGGAGTTTGGTCACATTTTGGTGAGTATATGGGCAACATAAATGAGACTTGTTTTTCTTTTCTTCTTTTTTGGGGGGAGGTCACAAGAAAGGGATAGACCTGGAAGAACTTGGAAGTGAGTGTGATGGGGCACATTATGTGAAATTCCCAAATAATCACTAAAAATTTCACTTTGGGGGAAAATACCACCTGGAGCATGGGCCTGCCACTGCTTCAAAAACTCACATGTTCTCTTCTCTTTCAAATTGCACAGATCAGTTATGAAGCCTTGGCACAGAAAAGTAGGTCAAAATATCTGTTCAAATGCACTGGGATTTATCACGTGGTTGGCTGCCAATCACTACAAAGAAGATACATTTTGTAAACAATCTTAAAGAAGGTAGAAGGAAAAAAGGAGGAGGAGAAGGAGGGAAGGAAAGGAAGAAGAGGGAATGAAAGGGTTGAAGAAGGTCAATAAAGAAAACTGTAACTGCAATTAATAAACTAATATTCACTGTACTGATTAGCCTCTCCCGGAGGGCCCGCTGATGTGTTTATTCTGTTTAGACCACCTGATATGACAGGGAATACCCACACATCACACACAAAAATTTTTTTCATGTTTCTCTTCCCCTCTTACTGCAAAGAACACAAGAGAGCATGTGAAGGGAGATAGAATAATTCATTACTTTGTCTCCTACTGCTTCGTATGTTCAACATTTTTGAATAAATACAAAATCATAAATTAGCTTGTAGCAAAACAGAATTAATTGAATGTCTTAAGTAGGATCATCAAACCGAGGTTTGAGTCAATTTATCTGCCTAAGATTTCGCTAATGTGGTTTCAGCTCATTAAGGTGAGAGCTGATGCTGGAGATGGGACGTTATTAAAGATCAAAAGGGAAAAATCAAAAACCACAAAAATCTGACTTCCTCTGTCTTTGCAAAAGGATGTCTTGAAGGCTACCCAGAGCATAAAATAATGCTAAACCCACTCCCTTCTGAGCAATAAATTGTGGCTGAAAAGTGAAGACATTTCCTAGAATCTGAAAGTATTTACCCACTTAAGGGCACAAAGAAGTCTTAGGCCTTCCTTCACTCAAATGTCCTTTACTCAAAAATATCTTAAAGACATTGCAGGACCAGCAAGTAGGGGGTGAACATAAAATAGTATTACATACACATACACACACACACACACACACACACACACACACACACACACACACACACACACACACAGTGTGCTCGAGCTGTATCGTTTTGTGTCAAATTGATACAATCTAAAGTCATCTGAGAGGAGGGAACCTCAATTAAGAAGTGCCCCCATAAAATCTGGCTGCAGACAAGCCTTTAGGGCATTATCTTTATTAGTGAATGGGGTCAGAGGGCCCAGCCTATTGTGGATGATGCCATCCCTGGGCTGGGTTCTATAGGAAAGCAGGTTGAGCAAGCCATGGGTAGCAAGCCAGTAAACAGCTCTCCTCCATGGCCTCTGCATCAGCTCCTGCTTCCAGGATCCTGACCTATTGAGTTCCTGTGCTGACTTCCTTCAGTGATGAACAGCAAGTCAGATAAACCATTTCCTCCCCAACTTGCCTTTTGTTTGTGGTGTTTCATCACAGCAATCAAAACCCTAGGTAGTTAATATGGGAAAGTGTAACATATTCTATGTAAGTGTGTTAATATAGAGAGACTGGCATTATTCTGATTGTTTGCTTGGACTCAATTTTTCAGGCATCAAAGTGAAACAAAAATAATGGTACACAGTGAGGAAAGGAAGACAGCAGGGTGTGAGCAAAGTGGACTTTTCCTGCATTCCCAGTAATGAGATCGGCTATAGTCTGTATTGTTCCCCTCCAATAAAGAGTCCCCTAGGAGAAAATCCAAGACAGTCACATTGGTCCACCTTCCACCTGATCTTGGTCAGGCAACTCATGCACAAATGTCCACTCTAGCCTCACCTTCAGTTAAGTGTTGTTGTTTTTTTTCTCACAGACAAGATACAATATCTTATAATTACATATACAACTATATAAAATAAGAAATAAGTCACAATAAATTAAAGAACCTGGATGTTCGATTGAGGCTTTTGTAACATTTGCACCCAAAGACATTAGGCTTATGCATGACTTCACACGGACATTTTATTTGGTTAATTCAAATATCACCAAATCTATACGCACAGAAAAATACATTGTCAAGGTTGTGCTGCCAGAATTAAATAACCAGACAGAGGTCCAGTTCTGGTTCAACAGAAACATGAAGTCATTTACTCAAAAGAACCACAGGTAAGTTACCCAGTGCTCTTCTCCACAAAATTCAGAGAATATAAACATCCCCCAATATAGATTTGCCATGAGCACTCCAACAGACGGTGCCTTCAAAGCTCTGAATGCCATGCCAAGCACATTATACACACTTAATACATGTCATTATTCTGCAGGTAATTTCTCAGCTCTCATGTCATTGAGCTTCTAGTACACCCAAAGGTTGTATAATGGGATACGGATGCTAACTTCTTCTGGTAATTTGAAATCACACAAATAGATATTTTTTTATCATGTTTTAAAAACTTTACTGGTTTAAAAGCAGGTACGAAAACTTAATTAGGTAGCTTTCATTTCCCTACCGTGGTGGTGATTAAAAGGAAGTTTATGAGACAACTTTGCACACATGAGTTGTGACACTTTTGATCCATGCTACAGGTATTAGGCACAGCCTCAAGATATTTACAGGTTAGTGTGCTGAACTCCACAGCAGAAATTATAGTAAAACTATGTATGTGCAAATTCCTGTCATTTGACAGGTAGTATTCCATCTAAAGAAAGGACTCTCATGTCAAGCCATGCCTTTGTGTTTTACTATAGTGTCCCTTTAAAACGTCTTCATTTTTTTATTATTTCTTCTTGAGTAACAGTTATAGTTACTGTAAACTTCCAAAGTTTACTCTCTTGTTAGGGAAAGAGTGTTGATGGTTGCCAGAATTAGCAATGACCTTGCCCAAATGAGGGAAACAAAAGATTGTTTGTTTGGGGTGAATTTACATTTATGATCAGTTAAATCTTTCTCTGGTGCCTCTGATCTCCCTCTCTGGTACTATGAGAAAGCAACTTTGGTTAGTTGCTTCCCCTGTCATCCGAACAGACCTGCAATAACAGCAAATGGACCTTGGAAATCACAACCCCATTAGGCTGCTGTTCAAATAGCTTTTAGGGTTGTGATAATAGGAGACACTCCTAATAACTGGTGACTCCATAAGACCCTGCCCAGAAGGCCTCCAAATGGCAGCACACCATTTAAATTTTAATCTGGAAGCAGTGGAAAAGATGAGATTCCAGCTGGGGACCTTCTGGTCAGTGGACCAGTTCAGCGTCACCATTCAATGCCCCAAAGCTTTGCTGAGTCAATGACCAAACACCTCCAACCGTCTCACTCCCATCCCCTGAACTCACCTCCCACCTGATTTCAGCAACCATCTGGGGGTGGTTTTTCTTTTCTCCCACCGAAACTATGATGGAGCCGAGCAGGCATTCTCATGTTGCTATGATACAACCAAATTCATTTGTGCGTGACATCTGTAAAATGGCACTTCTGTCACTTTGACAAGTGATAACTTTCTGAACTTTGTTCCTTCCGCATGCAAAGCAGGCTTTGGGACACACTTGCCCACATTAAGCTTCAAATGAAAGCTGGCAGGTGCGGGTGATAGGCAGGAGGAAAACAGTTAATTTTTTTCCCTACAGTAAGCAATAACCCTTACGGTAACAACTCAACATGAGTTAAATAGCTGAAGGCGACATCAGTGGGACCCTGTATGCATGGAAAGGAACAGCTGGCCATGTGGGTAATCACCACATGTCGTTACTTAGGAAGCCCACTCCCAATTCTGCTACCAACTTGTATTTCCTGCATGTTTGGGCAGTTAAATACAACAGATGAGAGTGTCTCATCAGAGGACATGGGGGGCAGAGCTCTAGATTCTAATGCTTGGGGATGCCAGGCTTGATTTCCAATGAGTATAGAGAAAACAACTTCCTAACTAGAATAAAGATGAGAAGAAAATATTGAAGAGTCCTGTAATACATTTCAAACTTCCGACTGAATTATTTTAACAGGAAACTTTTCATTCACAATACACAGCAGTGATTCCAGTGACTCCGGAGAACACTAATTTGTCTCTCTGACCATGAGTGCGACTCTAACAAAAAGAGAAACATTAATATCCGAGTGTCTGGAACACTCAAGAGCACAAACTTGGGTGCTTCTACCAGGTTCTATTAGGACACCTATTCCAGTACCCCAACAGCCTCCACAGAAGAATTGGAAAGTTGTTTTGGTTGATTTTTTTTTTAACCACACACAGGAGCAAGTTTCTTCAAGGTAGAAAGGGGAATAAAAACCAGTGTTTTGGAATTTTTCTTTGCAGATAGTCATCAAATGAGGTACAATATTTGCTAACAGAGGGTAATTTGAATTATCCACGGATAGTTCAAAAACACAAAGAGTTCATTACCCAGATATCTCTATTTAAAACAGATTTGCTTTTGCTCATCAGTGCAGCACACATGGCTGGGAAATGGCAAAGTGCCAGAGTGAAACTGCTCCTAATTTTCAGAGGAGGCCACCAGCTAATTACACAGACTGCAGGTGTGAAGAGAGAAGCTCAAAGTAATCAATAGCAGTAATTAATCTGCTAGACTGGAGCTAAAGAGCTAACAGCTGGACATCAGAAATGGACACATGCAACAAGATCAGCAATAATTACCTCTTTAAATATTGAATTTCCATAGCAACAATTAGACATATAAATAAAGGCTGGAAACCAAGGCTTCCAGGCATGACACTGCATGGCAAACACAACATCCCCCAAATCAACCCTTTTAATAAAACACCAACAATATGCCTGGGCTGGGTCAACCGAGTTCCAGGGTTGGAAGAAGCCCACTAGAGCTCCTCCAGCTAAGCCATCTTGACAGTCTGTTGTTGATGTCTAGATCCCTGGACCACAGACTCTAGAAGTTTATGCTGTGAAAGACAGCAGCACCCTTCACCCTTCCCATTGCAACAGAGCTCCCAGCTTCAAGACAAATTTCCTTTCATCTATGAAATGTTCCTTAAAAGAAAAAAAAACTTAAGTCCAGAAAGACAGTACCATGAGTAAAGTGCTTGCTGCACACTGGATCCTAAAAGATGTGTTTGTTCAATTCAGATCTCCCATACCCACTAAGTGTTGGGCATGTACCACATGCCTAGAACCCTAGTTCTAGAGGGAGCAGAGACAACTGGATCCCAGGGGCTCAATGGTCACATGACCTAGCCCAAGTAGTAATCTCCAGGTCCAGTGAGAGACCCTGCCTCAAAACATAAGGTGTAAACACCCCCATCATGATAGACTATTTATCCCCTGGGACTGCAAGCCGAAATAACTCTTTCTCCCTTAAAAAATAAAATATGGTGGCAAATGGCTGAAGAAGGCACCCCCACATCGACCCTGGCTCCACACAGGCATGAGGCGAACACTGCCACACACACACACACACACACACACACACACACACACACACACACACGTTATACAGCTACACATATGTATGTACAAAATAAAGATAAATTTCTAAAATCTTAAAAGTGGTAAGGAAAACTGTAAACCACAGACTTCTGGGAGCATCAACATCAAAGAAAGCACCAGAGCAGTATTTTTGAGAATTATTTTCAAAATCAGAGAAACAAAGAGAGACCCAGGCATTAAAGCTCCCACGTGTCTTTTGCTTTGTAGAAAGAGTGAGGAAGGTGTTTTATGGTAGATTTTATACTGTTTCTGAGCTGATGGGAAAAGGGACTTTGGTTGCTACTGAATGTGAACTAAGTACACAAAACTATGATTTACACTTTGTTCCCCATGCGCTTGAGACTATGGCACTGGCTCACTTGACTCTCAAGAGAAGTTTAGTGATCTGAAACTAGCCAGGGTCCCAGAGCTAAAAAGACAGGCAATGGGAAGGCTGTGGTTTAAACTTACCCATGGGACTTTTGAAGACAGTTCAGCAAGACTGACAATGTGGCTCAGTGAGAAAGGTGCTTGCTGCCAAACCTGAGAACTTGAGTTTGATGCCCTGAACTCACGTACTGGAAAGGGAAGTGACCTCAGATGCTGTCCTTGGATCTTCACACACCTGCTGTAGCATGTATGCCTGCACACACATAGAAAAAATAAATGTTTAAGACTTAAGATTTTTAATAAAAGATACTTCAAAACACTTAAGGGTCTTTGAAAAAGAATTGTTATTTAAAAACATTGCAAATTAATACCATGATTTGAGAACAAATTTAAATTATGCTAATTGTATATTCTCAACGTTACAAGAAGTCTGTGATGGGTGAGATTGTTCAAAAGCTATTTGTATAATTTTCTTTCCTTTTCAGGCTTCCTGGGTTTGAGTTTAGTTCACAACTTCCATGGCCCTGGTTCAAGCACATGATCATTCCATGGGAAACAACGATGACCAGTGATTATCAATCATTGCCTTGTGCCGGATCCAATGGCAGAGTAACTCTGGAAAGTAGAGTTAGCCAGGCAAATTTCATACTAATTATCAAAATGGAACTGCTTTTATTGTGTTCCTATGCTGTCTGCCAAATACTGAGCAAGGCACTTTTCGTGTGTTATCTCGCTTAATTCTCAGGATAATACTACAAACTATATAATACAACTATATCCATTCACACTTGAGAAAAATGAGAGGTTAATCAATATTCCCACAGACCAGTTCAAGTTGACTGAATCAGGACTTATGCCCAAGCTCCATTCTCTGCTCCCATGCTGTGCTGCATGCTGCCACTGGTTAAGGTTCTGGTGCCTAGAAAGTGACTTTTTTTTATTTTCTGTGTTTGTATGTATCTGCATGCCTGTTTTAGCATGTGCATGTGTGCACATAGGTTGGTCTGAATGCATGAAAAGGCCTGGGGTTGAGTAGGCATGGCTACAGCTTCCTGTCAGGCATCATCCTCATTGGTTCTTCCACTTTATTCTTTGAGGCAGGGTCTCTCAATCAAACCTGGAGCTCACCAGTATGGCTACTCTCTTGCTAGCCAGCTAGCCCTGAGGATCCACTGTCTCTTTCTTCTAGGGCTGGAATTACAGGCAGGCTGCCACACCCAGTTGTCATTTACATGGGTTTCTGGGGATCCAAACTCTAGTCCCCATGCTTGCCCAGAAAGTGTTCAATGACTGAGCCATCCCACCACCAGGCCCCTTGAAGTGACACTTTCCATCCATCCAAAGATATGACAAAGACAGTACCAGCATTTTGCTGAAGAATTGGCTAAAAGCTTTAAATCTGGCACTGTTAAATGAGTATGAATTTCAGTCTTAGCATTTAGGAAAATGGGAGTAATAGCAGAATCTTCACAGTGGTGTGAAAGACTAAAAGGGCTTGAGTACAGAGAGCAATTAGCAAAGATCTGACCTGTAGAATTTCCTCCCACGTGAAGTGCTGCGATATTTCTCACCTCTCCTGTCCAAAGCCAACACCTTTTATCCCAATCATTCTTTGTTAATTTCACTCCACTACTCTAGGATGTGGTCCTTATTCCCGTTGCCATGTCTCCTCTCCCCAAGCTGTGCAGCTCCAAGACGCTGCCTTCCCAGATGAGGGACATGCCCAGTATTGCTGTTGCATGGACACTGAATGACAGAGCAAACAAATTCCTGCAGAACACAGTGCATTTGGATTGGATGACTGCTGCCATAGACACATCCAGCCTAGAGCTGATGAATGTATGCAGACCACAGTGAACTCAGATACTGTGACCAGCATGGAGGACACATCTAGCAGCAAAATGTATTTTAAACAATAACAAGGGGGCTGGAGAGGTGTCTTGGGTGCTAAGACTACTTGCTGCTCATCCAGAGGACCTGAGTTCTGTTTAATAGAACCCACATCAGACAACTCACAACCAACCCTAACCCAGCTCCAGGGGAATCTGATGTCCTCTTCTGGACTCCTCTAGTGCCTGCACTAGCATCCACATACCAGCACAGAGACACAGCGTACATACACATGCATGGTTTTAAATCTTCAAAAAAATAAAATGGAACAACAGGAAGACTATCAGAGAGTTGTACAGTGGGGTGTCATTTCGAAACCTTTTCATGAAACCGTAGTTAGGACTGGAATGTGATTAGGGTGGGGCCTGTCTTGGGCTATTCAGACTGAGACAACAGATCTCTTAAAGTAAGAGGGCTTATGGATACTGATGCCTCACAGTGCTGGAGGCTGGAAGTCCAAGGTCTAAGCAGTGGCAAATTTGACATATGCTAAGGGCTTCCACTTTGATCCCAGATGGCACTTCTCATGGTGTCTTCAAATAGGGGAAGGCAGAGTTCTGAGGGCCATTTGTAGTCTGTGATACTTCACTCTTTGAAACACAGAACTATGCAGTATCAAAAACAAAACAAAAAAGCCTACAGATAAAATTCCCATGATTGCTGCTTTGTGTGTAGAATACGTAATCCCCATATAAATAATTAAGCCTCAGTCATTTGTACTAATTCATTAACTGAAGTTTGATCGTTAGGCTGCCACTGCAAACAGATAAATAAATCAATAGCATTCAGAAAGAATGTGCATCTCCAAATTCATGTCCCCATAAATGGCAGAGGACTTCTGCTCCACTGTCCAACAGAGGAAGGGATCAACTTAAGTGACAAAGTAATTAAGGGGAAGATTGGAAGGCAAATAGCGTGTTTGGAATCTCTCTTCTAGCAAAATGCTGTCTAGAGGCTATTGGTCAGCTAATTCTAAGGGCTGTAGACCATAATAACACCAATGTCATCTGATCTGAATGTGGCTCTAAAAGGACTTTGTTGTCCACATAATGTGACCAAATTTTCAGGTTATTAAACACGTGGGATTTCTAGTTCTGAAAATAACTTCCAAACAAGGAAGTAAAAGCTCAATGAGTGAGATGGCTCAGAGGGTAAAGGCACCTGCTGTCAAGCCTAATGACCTGAGTTCAATCTCCAGACCCAACATGGTGACACGCCCACATATTTTCCTCTGACCTCTATACATGCATCATGGTATATATGCACACACACACACACACACACACACACACACACACACACACACACACCAATAGCTCCTCATTCTTCTCTTTGATTCCTGGTAACCACCATTCCACTTTCTCTCTGAATTTGAATATTCTAAAAACTTCATATAAATGAAATCATTTGTTGTGGCTTAGTAATTCTGCTTAGTAATAAAGTTGCATGCCTTAGAATTCATTCTCTGTGTTAACAGTCCTGGCTGTCCTGGAACTTACTCTGACCTCAAACTCACAGAGATCCGCCTGCCTCTGCATTGTGAGTGCTGGGATTAAAGGTGTGTGTATGGGATACTGTAGTCATGCCTGTCTAGGGGCTGGCTACAGGTGTGTCTGACCACGCCTTTGAGAGCATGGTCAGGGTGATGTAGGGAAGGTTTAAGAGTGAGGGATGCTCACGTGGCAGCTCCGCTTTCACTTTCATCTTCAGCTTGCTGTACTTACTACTGCCCCGCGAGATGGCTAGGTCACTCTGTAAGTAAGGCTTTTCCATATTAAATTCCCTTGTATTTTTACCTGGCTATGCATTGGTAATTTCCCACATTGTCTGGTGTCAGAAGTGGCCTTGTAAACCTAGGCCCTGTTTTGGAGAGCCTGCGGGTCCCACCAGGATGGCTGACTAGCTGGCCTGGAAAGCTCTCCCTGTCTCCACAGGTGCTCCCAGCTCGCAGCCAACCTGCTGCACCACAAGCAAATTCCCACTGCTGCTAAGCCTCTCTGAACAGTCTGCCCATCTGGGAGAGTTCTCCGGACTTCCCCACGGTTTTACTGCCACAGTTTCTAGCTGCGTGCATGAGACCAGCCGGGACTGCAGCCTACCAGCGCCAGGAGGCCTCCTGCCCTTGATCCAAGTAGGCCTTGGGAGTAGGCCTCGGCTTTCAGCAGGGTCCACGGCTTCCCCTGACTGCAGTGGCCATAAAGCTGTTCCTCTTTCAGTGGTTGCAGCTGCAAGGCTGTACATTCCCAGGTAAAGCACAGCCACCTGTGGGACTTCAGCTCCAAGGCCGCCACCACCATCTTGCCTGACCAACCCCTGCCAAACACCATGCGAACAAACTGAATGCCTGCGTCACCTGCTGGTCAAAGATAGTTACTGCATCTGGAGTAGAAATCAGATAAAATCATGGCGGAATATTTATCATTTTCTACAATCTGTATTGAGTTACTGTCTTGTTCCTCTGACAAAATACTCAATAAAGGCCACCTAAGAGAGCAAGGAGTAATTTTGGCTCACAGTTTGAGTCATCATGGAAGAAGGGGTGATAGAAGGAACATGAGACAGTTGGTCAACCCCTGCATGGGAATCTCCTAGTACAGATATCTGGGCACCTCGGACACATCAAAAGGGAATGTCCAGAATTACAGTGCTGCAATTTATATATCCTCTAGGAATGACTGTGACAGCTAGTCTTCAAGTGAACCTGTGAGGACTGATAAACTAAAGACTCCCCAGAAATGCACACCAGTGTTTCAAGGATAGCAACCTATGGTATTCAGTGAATCCCAGCATTTAGCAACATCCTAATGAACACCCAGCACTTAAAGCGTGTGCACTAAGCTGTGGTAGAGCTTAGCATGACATCAGAACTGGATTCTGGTGTGAGAAACAGTGGGAAGTGAACAGAGACTGTGTGAAGAGGTATCTTCAACTCCCTCACGAGGACCCACACAATCAGGGACGGGATTCCTGGTCCAGCTGCCTGTCTTTTCTCTTTAGCCCAGCATCTCTCAGCCTCTGATCTATTGGCAGTGTATCTACTTCTGCATTGTTTTGTTCTTCATACTTCCCAAGTCTCCTTCTCATCCTCCTCCCTTTCTGCTGTTCTGGGAATCTCCCATCTCATGGTTCATCAAAGCTTTGGTGAGTTCAATTATGGGAACACAGTAGTGTATTCTCATGTTTCCTTTCAACTCATTGGACGTTTCCACAGAAAGCAGATGGGGAACCTAACACAAGCAAGATAGCACAGTTGCAACACATGCTTATCCCAAACAAATATGGCTCCATGAAAATCTCTTTGGATTATGAGAGAAAATAGTGCTGCTCCCCAGTCTTGCTCAAAGAAACTCCCACTTACAGTGGGCAGCAACTAAAGCACAAACTCATGACTGGCTGGTGTGCTGAGGATAAATTGGTGTTGAATGCTGATTTCTGTATCAACCATCCCAACCCCAGAAAGATGGAAGAAAGAATGCAAGAGGTGAGAAATAGAAAGAGTGCTGTTGGATACTGTTTTCTGGATATGACGTGGTCATTGCAATCATGGACACACAGCAGCTGTGGTCAACCTACATAAGACCCACCTAAGACCGAACCCTTCAACATTGGGGGAGGGTCTTGTGAGGCATTACCCTTCCCTGTGGAGGCAGTTCATGCTTGCCTGTGAGCTGGTGCCATTTACTTCAGTGGTGCATCCCCTAGCAAGTTGCCCTTGCTCCAGCAACTAAGACCACATTACACACACACACACACACACACACACACACACACACGCGCGCGCGCGCACGCACGCATGCATGTACACATACCCCTTCATGCAAGCCTCTATAAGAACACTCAGCCAGTTGCAAAACAACAAAGCAAGCCATGCAAGTAGAAGGGAGATTAGCAGAGAAGGAAGGAGGTCAGTGGGTGTGGGAGAGGGGTGAGACCATATGCAATATGCACCTATGAAGCCTTAAAAAAGTAAATAATATTAACAATAATAATCTTAAAAATATCCCATGCTGAAATGCATATAGCACTCTGAGTCTGACTTCAGCCATCCTGGCTCAGGAACACAGCACACTATAGAGGCATTTGTGTGTCAAAGCCCCAGGTTAGCTGCCTGGAAGATGTAACTCACCACCACTTCCTGACATACTGAATGAGTGTTGCACTAGGAAGATCAAAATTCACAGTTCAGTTTCTACCAAGTGTGCATAATTTTCCCACCACCACAAAGTAAAATCTCCTAAGTGAAGTCACTGTATACAATGGGACTTATTAGTGCATGTACACAGACACACCACACACACACACACACACACACACACACACACACACACACACTCAGAGGCATCTTATTTGATATTCAAAATAAACATTCAGGAAACCTAAATCTGTGAAGATAGATTCCCAGATGCTGCATGCATATGATGAAACCCAAATAAAGGCGGATGTTTAAGTCAGGTTTAAGTTCTGGCTTGGTCGGGGGGGGCTCTTGTTTTGTTACACCTTCGAGGTTTGGGAGGAGTAGAAACCCACATCACAAATTGCCTCTGCAGATGCTGATGGCAAGCCTTGTCACACGGTGACTGCTCTTTTCGTCACACAGCCACAATGAAAGGCTCATTTGGCATCCATTAGCCCTAGGGTGCCCTGGGTTTCATGCCCTCTTTGTCACTTATGAGACACCAGCAACCCCAGCAGCCATTCTCACCCCCATGTGACCAAATGCAATTCTCCAATACAGACATCCAAAAAATTTTACTGTCTGCAGAAGCAGAGAGAGAAAATAAGAAGGAAACGCATGTGCTGGCCATTCCATTAGCTACCCCTGGGGACACAAGGTGATGTCCCATCCTTCTCACAAAGGTCGTGAGAAGTATGTGCTTTCTCCTCTCTTGACCACTGAGGAAACTGAAGTCTAGAAAGTTAAGAAAATTCCTAAGTAATAATCTGAAAACCGGACGTCACTGAGTCTCCACGACACTGAAGCCAGTGTTCATTCTCCTGTGCCCGGCTGCCTCTCCACTGAGACAGAGACAGACCTGTGAAGTCTGACTGACTGCTTGCTTCACTCCCGAGCAGTAGCTGCTGACAAAGCACTTACCACTTGCCAGTGACCCAAACCTAGGGCAACCTCATCTCCATTTGCAGCTGCATAGACACTATTTCTACATTCACACATCTGATCATATCTTTTGTGGAAAAACAGTTCGGCCCACAACAAAGAGAAGCTACATGCTACCATAACTACAACCAAAGAGAATCAGAGTGGAGAGAGAAGGTTAGCATGAGACTGCATTAGAGGGGCTGGAGAGATGGCCCCATGGTTAGGATCACTGGCTGCTCTTCCAGAGGACCTGGGTTTGATTCCCAGCACCCACATGGCAATTCACAACCATCTGTAGCTCCAGATCCAGGGGATACAGTACCCTCTTCTGGCCTCTGTGGGCACCAATCACACAGTGCCACACAGACATATGTGCAGCAGAACACCATAACATCAAAAATCAAACAAAAATAAAAATTATAAATATGCACCAGAGGTGAAGGGTGGTGCAGAAACCATAAGACCGAAGAAAAGGAAGCCAAGAGAGTCATGAATAGCAGGCCGCACACCATGCTCTGCCAAGCACAGTCTCCCATTTAGGTTCCGAAAAGAAAAACTTTAGCTTCCTGCAGAAGAGTAGAGAAGAAAGAAGCAAAAGGAAAGAAATTACACTGAGGTAACAAATGGCCCAGTTAGACTGACATTTTAAAGGAGCCAGACCAAAGCCACATAAGAATTCAATGTACATATCTCACAGCAGATAAATACACACATACATGTGCCAAGCAGTTCACATAGAAAATCCAAGCTGTATAGCTTAGTGAAAATGTGAATGTACTTTAATGAGTCACTGAATAAATACATTCTCATGAATTACTCTCAGTCTTGAGCCTAACAGTTGCTATAAAATCCATCTCGAGATAATTGCCCGCACACAGAAGGAGCAAGGAAAAAAACCTCAGGCACTGACTTTCTGAAGTTTGTAAGAACTATATATGAATAAAACTTTTTCCTTGGAACTGCTTTTCAAGAAATTTCTGCTTTATTTTGTGTTTGGTCTCCCTTCATTTCCCTTTGATGTCTGCACCAAATTTCTGCTGAGATGGCACTTGCACACATGCATGCACACACCCTGCCCCCATGGTTGCATAATAGCTGAGACAATGCTGGGAACATCATACACTCCTGGCTGGGTGAAAGAAACCCCTGTTTTCAGGTGCCTTCAACCAGGGCCATCGTGACATAAGTCCTACAGCACAAAACGGATGTGAAAGAAAATGTCTCAAGGGATTAAAATGAAAAAATAGTATCAGAGGGTTTTCCCACTTACCTTTGGACTCTTGGGAACAAATATTTAAGATGCATTTATCTGAACCCATGTTGTATTTTAAATACAGACATACATGGAAATGGTCATTTACTCCACCCGTGGTAGAAACAGAATGTAGCAATTTGTCACATGAGTTCTCCTTCACTCTGTTGTTTTTCCTGTCATCTTTTGTCTTCTTGTCCCTCTCCTTTAAAGTGTAATTAGATTTTCTACCGTCTCCATACCAGACAAATTGATGGACACTTCATCTGAGAGACGCAAGGCGGGTTGAGTGGACAGGAAGTCATGCAAGGCTTCAGGGAGATAAAGAGGTGTGAAATCTGACCCTTAGCTAGTCAGCTCACACGCCCTTTGTAGCAGGTAAAGCCCGGCCTCCCTGTCCACAGTCCACAGTCCACAGTTCTATGCATTCTCAAATCCCAGTTTCACCAATGGTAACAGTCACAGCTGTATTCTACAGACAGAGGGCAAAAAGACAGCTGGCAATGAGAAAAAGAAGTCCTTTCTGTAACTGAGGAGTTTATGGTCAGCATACGAGACTTTCCCTACTGAAAACTGCTTCTCTGCCATGGGGAATTCTACCAACGTAGGTGAAGTAATGGGAACATGAGATGCATGCTCGTAGAAGCAAGAAAAAAATTGGTTAAAAAAAAAATGAGTTGGTAAAACTATCAAAGAAGGTTCATAGAGCTTCATGCAGTCTTATACATGAACCCCTTTCTGGGCTGATCTCAGAATCTTTACTCACTATGAAGGACCAGCAACCTGAGCCTACCCTTCTCCTTCCTTCTTCTAATCCACTACTAAGCAGTTCGTAGAAATAGCCCTGGACTTAGGAGGAGATGCCATCATAAACCTACCCTGAATTGAAAAACATTGTAGGCTGACAATTCATTTAATACATTTGACCCCCCCCCAAAAGTCATAAGTGAGCAGCAGAGCTAATCATTCTTCCTTGCAATGATGGCGCTGGACTGTGGCAGCCCATCACACACAGGACCGGACCAGCCATCCCTAGGCTGGCATGACATCAGAGCTCAAAAACTAGACATTCAGCACTGAATGGGTCTCCCTCACACACCCTCAAAGAGCCAGAGATCATCCGTAATCTCTATTCTGCCTGTGACTGTGGTGAAGTGACCAGAGCCTTCTAAAAGCCAAATGCTACAGCCTGCTCCTGTCCTCCCCAACCTTCCCATCATGCTCTACTTGACTACCATCTTGACCCAAATTCTTCCCTCCTAAGGCTCCACTAAAATCACATCATTTCTGTGGGAGCCTGGGTCTCTGGTTATTCCCTTTTATCCTTCCAAGTTTTCTCCTTCCCATAAGTTAGGAAGGGGGGGGAAGGAAGAAGGGAGGGAGGGAGGGAGGGAGGAAAGGAAAGGAAAGGAAAGGGAAGGAAAGGAAAGGAAAGGAAAGGAAAGGAACTCCTTCCAAATCACTGTCTTTTGCATTTCTTTTTCTCTCTGACAGTACTGGCCACTCCTGTAGCATCAGTGGGCATCATTTGTGTGTTTGACCTTCCAAATCATCCCTCTTGTCCCCATCATCAAAATATCTCTCACCTGGAATTTCAAACAACTCTACACATCTTTGTAAATACTCCAGAAGCCTCTTAGTACAGCTAAGAATAAAACTGAATCTGCCTTCTTACATCAATCCATAGTTCCTCTGTTAAAGTTGCCACCACCTCAATATTCAACCATTTAAGTCTACACACTCCTCTTCCCAGCCTCCTCATCACCACCCCCTACTGAATTCTATCTAGCCTTACCACCACGTGCCCAAGTGACAGCATAGTTTCCTAATCACCCCCTAGCCTCCTATCACTAGCCTCAACAATTCTTGTGTCCCTGATAGCATCCATCTATTTACATACTTTTGTGGCCTCCTCCTTGCTTCCAAGACCCATAAAACCACCTCAGCTCAACCTTCCAAATGCCCACAACCTAATCCCAATCTAGGCTTCTTACAAGGATCCCTCATCTTATATCACAGGACGGTGTAACCTAGCCCCTTATTCGACTCCTAACTTTTACCTCATGGCCTGCCTCTATGTTCTCAGTCTTGGCCTCCTACCACCACCTTAACGGAAGGCTCACATCAAAGGTCATCTTACTTCAAGAATGCTGGGTTTGCCCCAATGTGACTGGAATGTTTCTCTGTAAAATCTCTTGGTTGCAAACATCTCCAGGCCCGTGAGGTATGCTAGCTCTCTGCATGAGTTCTTTTCTTCCAGTCTATTGCAGTCAAACAGGACAGAGGCTATGTCTTATCTATTTCTTCATCTCCAGAATATAGGTCAGTAAACATTTCTTCTAGTTGAGCTGATTCTGGTTTTCACCCCCAAAAATGATAGTGCAAGAAAATGAAGGTTAGATTTTGTGGCTGTCTGCCTGCCTTGGAGTGTCAGGCAGCTTCCAAATCATCCTCATTTCTACTCGCAGAATGTAAGCACTCCTTGATCTTTTAAAACATACTGTTATCCCACTCATCACAAAATCGAAACTACTTATCACTTTCAAGCTCCATGAAATGGGCATGTAACAGGGTAGAAAGCACAGGAGTGTTGTTTCCTAAGATACAGTGGACCCCTAGCTGTACTCCTACAAACCATGATATCATACTCCCCCTTAATTAAGTCTATTTATTTATATATTTAAAGCAGACACAATATGCTTTTTCCTTGTAAAATGTTCAAGCCCCTAAAACTAGTACCCAGAATAGCACAGTCTTTTTCCACACATCAGTCATTCAGGTTCAGAGCCAATACTAAAGCCGTGCTCTCCTACAGAGATCCATGGTCCTGTAATTCCTTCCACCAAAACTTGAGCCGTAAGGAAGATGGTTCAGAACTTTAATCAAGATGTTCAAAGATAAATTCACTAAGTGAATAATTTTTTTCCCAGTAACTGGCAAAATCTTTGCAGAAAAGAGAGGCCAGAAAGGCTAGGGAGGTGAACAAACCATCTTTCTGTGGATGCAATGCTTGGCTGCAGTCTCGTTTTCCATCACACTTTAATTTTTCTTTACTTATATCACATAAATTAACTCAGCAGTCATGCAGAATAATTTTGCTTCATTTGGATCTAAATTAATGAGTGTGATCACAAAGCCATGTATACAATTTCAGTGAAGACACACTATAATTATTCTATTGCATGGGTTAGCATTTCAGCCATGTATTAATGTATTTTGAATGTGTGATGTATGATGCTTTTGCGGTCTCCTGCCATAACATCCTACTGAAAAATGCACTCCAGTTTTTTAAAAATGCTAAAATAAATTATTAAACACACAGAAATGGAACAGAGAGAAAGTCAGAAAGAAATAAAGAGATAACAAAGGGAGAAATATGCTTGCAGGAACCCATTTCCTCCTGGACATTTTATTTCCAAATAGCTTTGTTAAGTAATGCATGAAGTCGTACAACAATAGATCTTTTTGTTCTCCTCTCCCAGCATTTGAGGAGTTTCATGGACAGAGAAATCCGGCCATTTGAGCACAAGTACAAACTGGAGAGGGGAAACCACAAAAGCAGACAGAGCCTACATCTGTGGGCAATCTTGAGTTTTGCCGGTAAGAGTCAGCTTGAGACCATGAATTATTCTGGCCCAGGCCATGGAGTTCACAGAGCCCTGCTCAGGAAGCATGACACGCATAGGGAAGGCAATTATATGTTTTTTCAAATTAATCCCAAACAAGACAATGATTTAAAAATAGACGCAGTCTCTTCTAAAGAGCTTTTAGTGGTAAGAGTAATTTTTCCCTCCCTACTCTTCAGGTCTTCCAAACAAGCCCTCTTTCTCCTTGCTGCTGTTAAAGGTATAAAGTGGGGCTTCCACCTGCTAGCACTCACAGACCAATACCTTTAATTTTTGGCACTTATTTACAGTCTGAATGGACCGTCCACACCTGCTTTCCCTCTAATTAGCTGGCTATCTAAAGGCTTCAGTCTGAGCCTGCCAGCTTCCTGAACGGAGAGGAAGATCATTTAGCTGCTGATGTGGGAGAAATGGGGGTAGGGAAAGGAGGGATATTTTTCTTTGAGAGAACTAAAGAGGAAAACATTAGCACAGAATGGAGAGTTATTCATAAAAAAATAAGAAGTAAAAAGCCTTTAAGACAACCTGAAGCCAAAGAAATGAATAGCATGCCTAACTGACATTGATAGTCATTTCTACCTAAAAGTCCTGGAAATCTTCAATGGTGTCTTAGTCAGTGTTCTATTGCTCTGAAGAGACGCCATTGATCACAGCAACTCTTACAAAGGAAAATATTTCATTGGGGCTGGCTTACAGGTTCAGAGGTTTAGTCTGTTATTGTTATGGTGAGAAGCATGGCAGCACTTGGTGCTGGAGAGGGAGCTGACAGTTATATATCTGGATCAGTAAGCAGCAGGAAAAGAGAGTGACATCGGGCCCTATCCAAGCTTCTAAAACCTCAAAGCCCACCCCTCGGAGAGAGACTTCCTCCAACAAGGCCACACCTACTCCAACAAGGCCAAACCTCCAATAATGCCACTCCCTAGAGTCTAAGGGGGCCATTATCATTCAAACCAGTTCACTATCTGTAATGTCACTCTGCATCAGGCTGTCAGAGATAAGGATCACAGTCCCTATTGTATTAGTCAGGGGTCCCTAAAGGAGCAGAACTATAGACTTAGTACATATTATAAATTGTTTGTTTAGACTAGTTTGCACCATAATAGGGCTGGGCAGTCCAATAATAACCATCTGCAAACATGAGTTGTTCCTTCCACAATGCTGGTGCTCAGTGGTCCCAATACAGTGTTAAGGACCTGGAGAATTTTCAGAGAGCCTTGGTCTTCAGTCCACATTGGAAGGACAAAGAAACTGGGTTCCATAGTCAACAAGGGAGGAAAGAGGTGCAGATAAAATAGTCACTCACCAAGAAGAAACAAAGTTAGGCACTCAGCCCGGATTCCCCTTGGACCACCACGGTCAGCAACAGCTAGCTGAGGAGCATAAAGTCCTTCCTGGGAAAGTCCTCCCAGATCTGCCCAAAGGTGTCTCTTAGTTAATTCCAGACCCAATCAGGTTGACAATCAAACTTAATTACCACACCCACAGAGCACAAACAAGTCTGGGTTGGAGGCAGAAATCTCCAAGCTCCTCACTTAACCTCTGACCCACTACTGGAATCTGAAGAAGTCATGTGATTTAGGAACCTAAAGGCATGTCCAAATACCAAGCCCCCATTTCCAAGGCATCCAACTCATTCTTCTGGCCTTTGCAGGCACTCTGTGTACATAGTACACATACATACACTCAGACACATGGATATACACATAAAATAAATATTTTTCATTAGCATACACAAAAGCAAGCCCTGGAATTCTCTCTGATTCACATCTCAACATCAGCGATGCCTCTTGAAGAATGTTTCCTGTTTCCCTCTTCTCTTTCTTATCCCTGTCCTTTTAAGTCAGCTCCTTACCATCTCAAAACTAGGAGGCTACATTTTTACCAATTTGGGGGAGGGGGTATTGTTTTGTTTTGGTTGGTTTGGTTCTAAAAACACATACTGTTTTTTCTGGAACTCTATCATGAGACATGAAATTTTAAAAGTTTAAATACAAACTTCTCCCAAGTCTGCTTGTTTTCCCCAGCACAATAAATGGGAGAGAGATGAACCAGGAAGAATTATGTTCCAATAGCGCCCACATAAAGTCACTGTCATTTGGAGGCAGCTTCAGAAATAATCTGCCTGGTCAGATTAGGAAATAAATTACACACTGAGCCAAAGTCACACTTTCCCAGGGACTTGCTTGTTTTTTAAGGCTGGATTGGTAGGAGACGACACTAACTTGCTGAGACAAACTACCTAGTCTTCTACAGTTTGCTATTCATTGTACTGATAGCTTTCGTAAGAATAACTCTGCTCTGGGGTATCAACAAACCCTCCTTCCCCTGAAACTCTTAGAAATAAACAAATGAAGAGGACACTTGATCTCCATTTTCCTTGGGGATTTATCTCTCTCCATTTGGCTAAGAGAAACATCCAATTGGCTTTCTCTCGGTTTTGTGACCTGTCTTGGTCATGTGCACTGAAAAGTGCACAGCTCCATGGCTCATCAACTGGAGAGTGATTTGAGTCCCTATGAACTCATAACTCTAGGGCAGGCACAAAATAAGTAACATCCCAGTCTCACGGGGTGTCCAAATCCCACTGTGTCTTGGACAGTTCCTCCCACCCAGAGCTACAAATCTGTTCTGCCCCCTTGTCTCAAAGGATGCATCCTACCAGGGAACAAAGACCACACTTTCTGCATGTACCCAGCCTGCCATTCAAAAAGAGCCCAGAACAGTGCTGTCAGCTCTGAGGCATACCTCAGATTTTGAAAGATACCCCACCTCACTGGGCCCTGCCTAAGTCACACCAGAATTTGCATGCGGAAACTGATAGCTCTTTGATTAATGGTGACACCTTGAAGCCGTGTAGCTCCTATCCACTCAAGACTCAGAAAGTCTTTACAGGGGGAGAGTTCTTTTCTTTTGGCTTTTAAAACATGTATGCATTACAAGGGATCAGTTGGGAGTCTCTTGAAACCATCGAGTGAATCAAAACAATTTCCCCACGGTTTAAGATGTAAATTAAATGAGAGCTGGTTGTAATGCCAGCACTCAAGGGGACTGGGTTAGAGACAGACCCTGTCTCTAAAACAAACAGAAAATAAGATGAAGTAAGCAAAAGAGAAGGAGAGAAAATGGGGTGAAAACCAGACTGGACACAACTTGTGTCGTGGAGTTTGGGTCTGAAATGTCCTCCACAATGGCATGTGTTCACACACCTGGTCCCAGTTAGTGGTGCTGTTTGGGGAGTGTGTGGAATCTTTGGATGTGAAGACTGGCTAACAGAGGCGCATCTTTGGAATTCAGCCTTGAAGATTATACCCACCTTTGCTTCTTGTCTCTGCCTCCTGCTTGCTAGATTGTGGCCAGGCATCTCACGTTCCTGCCATCCTGTCTCCCCCATCATGCTGGACCTGAAACCATGAGACAAAATACATATTTCCTCGTTTTAAAAAAGCATACATTTTACGTTTGTTTTATGTGTATGAATATCTTACTGTGTGGACGTCTGTGCACCACAAGTGTGCAGGGCCCATGGAGGCCAGAAGCTGTCAGGTTTCCTGGGATCCAGACCTAAGCTCTCTTCTCAGAAGCTGTTCTGTCTGGTATTTTGTCATAGAAAGACGAATAGAACTGGCGTTTTGTTTTGTTTTTAACTTTTATTAATTTTTTTCATTTATTTTACATACTGGCCACAGTTTCCCCTCCCTCGTCTCCTCCCGTTCCCTCCCCCCACCTCCTATCTACTCACGCCCCGCCCCATCCACTCCTCCTCCATCTCCCTTCAGAAAAGGAGTCAGCAAAGCATGGCCTAACAAGCCGAGGCAGGATCAAGCTCCTTCCCCTGCATCAAGGTTGAGTGAGGCAACCCAGCATGAGTAATAGGTTCCCAAAAGCCAGTTCAAGTGCCAGGGACAGGTCCTGCTCCTATAGGAGCCCCACAAACAGACAAAGCTACACAACTGTCACACACATGCAGAGGACCTACGTCGGTCCCATACAGGCTCCCTAGCTGTTGGTCCAGAGTCTGTGAGCTCCTTTGAGCTCAGGTCAGCTGCCTCTGTGGGTTCCCCTGCCATGACCTTTGACCCCCTGGCTCATACAACACCTCTTCAACAAGACTCCCTTTGAGAGTGTCACATGGCTTGTTTTGATCACATTCACACCCCCCTCCCAGCATTGCCGGGTCCATTCTGCCTTCCCCACCAATCCAACTCTGTGTCCTTTAAAAAGAAATCTCACAACCAGTTTCTGCTTTAGGGATTCTCTTTACAGCTGGAGAGATGGTTAAGTGGTTAAGAGCGCATGTAAGAGGGCCAGTGAGCCAGACCAGAGCCATGACAGGTTTCTAATAGCCCCTGCCAGGGACCCAGACTTGGTTTTGGTTTCCTGGAGCTGGCTGGAGCTGAGCAAGCAGTTCTCAGGAAAACCACATCTCAAGGGCAACCAATCAACAGGTACCCCACAGATTTATGCTAGCTCAGCAGGTGCCCCATAGCCTCCTCTAAGATAAGGGCAGCTTTCCCTACCCTGCCGCTGCAAAGTCACTAACCACTAGAGCCACCTACCAATCCTATGAACTTTGTGTTAAAATCCACCAATCAGCCCCCAGACTAAAATCCCCTCCCTGGAATTCTCCTAATCTTGCTTAAAAGAAGCCTTCAGGCTTCTCTGTGATCGATATTTTGCCATTTCATCAGATGGTTAGATCCCATTATTTTAATAAACACTCTTGCTAATTGCGTACGTGACTGGTGGTCTTTTATGGGACTCCTCCTGGACACTAACAGCGTGCCGCTCTCCCAGAGGGCCTAAGTCCAGTTGCCAGCACCCACATGCAGCTGACAAGCACCTTTATTTAACCCACGCTCCGACTCCTCTGACCTCTGCAGGCACCTTCACACACATGCACATATCCACACACAGATGTACACACACACACACACACACACACACACACACACACACACACACACACAATCACAATAAAATGTGTCTTTAAAACACAAAAGGGTTATTTTTTAAGAGAGTTCTTTAAATGAATATTTTTATTTGGAGACTTATTTTGCCTCTAAGGCTATTATTTACATTGTTATGTAAATCATAAGATACTATAAACAAATAATAATCACAAAATAATCCAAGCAAATATTGAAGAAATAAAGAAAAATCATACTAACAGAAGAAATGAACCATCCAATTTTAAATTGAGCAAAAGAAAAAAAATAAGATGACTGCTCTCTTGGGACTTACTGGAAGCCTCTAACTGTTTTGTTTTCATAGAATGTGCTGAATCTGGAAAGACAAGAGGAAAACCTCCCTGATATACCTCCTCGCTGTAAGTTTTAAGGCACATGGCAATCTGGCTGTCACCTTTATCGGTCTTAATATCCCTTGCTATCATTTTCTCCAGTCATTTTTAAATTCCATGATCCCATTTTGATGACTGACCCAAAAGAACATAAGCAACTCTCAAAGCTTCTCAGCATGTGATAGTTCTACCTCCAGACATAATTCTTTAAAAAAAAAAAAAAAAGAAAAGAAAAGAAATAAAACAAAATGAGAAAAGAACCACACATGGGTAAACTGAAGGCTTATCAATGACATGGCTCAATAACTGGGTCTCCCTGTCCTTAGCCATGAACCTGAGTGTTAACTTGATTCTATCATGAGATATTGGAGTTTACCCATATATGCTGCTGGGGTCTTATTTCAAATCTTTGCAAACATGAGAACACCTTATCATCCCTTTCCTGCATCCAAAAAGTTGATGTTACTGCAGACCATGTGGAAAGAACCACTGTGTAGACTGTGTGGAGAGAACCACTGTCCAGACTGTATGGAGAGAACCACTGTCCAGACTGTGTGAAGAGAACCACTGTCCAGACTGTGTAGAGAGAACCACTGTGTGCACTGTGTTGAGAGAACCACCGCCCAGACTGTATAGAGAGAAGTACTATGCAGAGTGTGTAGACCATGTGGATAGAAGCACTATGCAGACTGTAGGGAGAACTACTAGAACTGATAAGAAACCAGGAAAGGATACGATAAACATCCAATGTTTATCCATCCAGCTTCCTTTCCTAGATTTCACCACCCACTGGCTTAGTCCCTATAATTAAAAGCAAAAAGCTTTTGTTAAATAGCCCTTTTCAAGGAGTTCTCTTTCAAGAACTTGAAATTCTCTCAGTCATTCTAGATTGTTCCTGTGGTTCGTCTACAAGCTTGAATACATTATTTTAAATTGTCCTCTGGTGAAACCCACTCAAAATCCCCAATTTCCTTCCAGATCTCTGACTGACCTTCTAAGAACATGTGGCACAACTACATTATCAACCGATGGAAACCCTGTAGACAGCCCAGCATTCAAACCCAAAAGGTAGTATTCAATCTAGATGCCAGGTGCACCCACTTCATTCTCCTCTTGCCTTTCAAGTAGAAAGAACAATACAGTGTTTTAAAATTAATGCAACACAAAACAATTAGATATAAATGTCTGCCGGGCGGTGGTGGCACACGCCTTTAATCCCAGCACTTGGGAGGCACAGGCAGGCAGATCTCTGTGAGTTTGAGACTAGCCTGGTCTGCAAGAACTAGTTCCAGGACAGCCTCCAAAGCCACAGAGAAACCCTGTCTCAAAAAGACAAAACAAAAAAAAAAAAAAAAAAACAAACAAAAAACCAGACTTGTCTTAGATATAAATGTCATTTAAAAGAATCCAATTGGAGGGCCGGAGAGATGGCTCAGAGGTTAAGAGCACTGACTGCTCTTCCAGAGGTCCTGAGTTCAATTCCCAGTAACCACATGGTGGCTCACAACCATCCGCCATGAGGTCTAGTGCCCTCTTCTGGTGTGCAGATATACATGGAAGCAGAATGTTGTATACATAATAAATAAATAAAATAGAATCCTAAAAAAAAGAATCCAATTGGAATAAATTCCACATGGCATTTTGTAAAATATTTGTCTTCATAAAGATCTTTAGAATTCTAGAATAGTTTCCTTATAGGATTAAATATCTCAATAAGAAACATCAAAAATAACTTGATATCACACACTCTGAGTTCCTTTACCCATTAGATGCAATCCAACTCTTTGTGTTTCTGACTAGGCAAAGACATTTGTACATATTAAGAGCTAGTCAAGCAGAAGAGATGACACAGAACTTACCTTGACTGAAAACCTTTCCACAGAAAGTCACCCAGCCCCTTCTTGAATTGATGATTCTTCACTCACCAGTCAGAAAACAAAAATACTGTGGAAATACTGGCCAATTGTTCTATAACAATTTCCTCCAAGACTGAAACATTCCATTCTGCAGGGAAGCCACTTAAACAGCAAGGTAAACAACTCAAAATAGCTTCAGGAAGTCCCTGAAACTGACCAGATTTATTAGGCCCCTCCCTATCAGAGTAAACAATAAAATCGGCAAAGAAAACTCAGAAAAGACAAGCTGAAAAGACTAAGAAAACTCAGAAAAGACAAGCTGAAAAGACTATGAGACCAGACCAGCTGCCTGAAAGAAGCAAAACCCTATGGAGCTGCCCGGAAAAGGGTTAAAACTGAGTCACTCAAAAGAGACTCACTCTCTCCAGTCTTTTGAGTGTGTTCTGTGTTCCCAGCTTTGTGATCTGTCACCAGACTGGGTTGGGGTTTGGTGATGCAGCTGTCTTTGAGTCATTTCTGCTCCTATAAGTAATCCTTTGCCCATATTTCTATAAGTAACCCCAATTAAAACTCATGGTTCACCAAGTTCGACTTTGATGGTATCCATCCTTTGGTCTATTGTGGCTTCCTATATGGGGTGGGCAGTGTGTGTGTGTGTGTGTGTGTGTGTGTGTGTGTGTGTGTGTGTGTTGCATCTCCCCAGGAAAAGTTTTGTCACACAACACAAATTACTGACAGGAGTGTTTCTCTCATCCACAATTCTGGTAGATTCACTTTATGTCAACATTTAATATTCCATTCTGGTCTTAATCCAGGATACATCCCTGTCCTCTACAGCACTGAGTGAACTCCTGAATACTTTTCATTTCTTCTGTGGAAATGAACTGATTATAGTGACAGTATTAGAGAAAGCAATAGTTTGAAAACATTGCCTGAGGGACACAAAAGTTATTTTTATTTCATAATTAGGCACTTCTGTCCCTGGGGCATTTTACAGCCATGGTTTGAAATAACAGCCATTATTGTATTACAATTTTCTATTTTTTTGCACATAAAAATATTTAGAAAGTGTTTTTAGCTGAGTTTTATTAGTCATAATGCCAGGAAGTGCCTAGTGTTATGGATGATGGAATTATCTTTGAGGGCTTCCCTTTAGTGTTATGTCTTCCTTATAGTCTACATTCTCTCACTGTGAGGTACTAGAACTGCAATATAAAGTAGGAATTGAATATTCTCTCCATTTGTATAAGTAATGTGCACACAGGGATAAAGTGCACTCTGTCCGTATGTCTCCACTCTTTCCCCAAATCAGCGTTAAATCGTCCATGTCACACATGAAACTACTTTATATCTTAGGTAAAGCTGTATTCACAAGAACTAGAAATGTGGAGCTGATTCAGCAAACACAGAAGAAACAATTACAAAACAGTCAACTGGATGGACTGCATTTCCCTCTTAGGTGATTTAATAATCTCAAAACTGTGCACCCTGGAATAATGAAGTAATAAAAAACAAAAGATTTCCTAATGTATTGAGACAATTCTTAAATACACAATTGAACTCTCCACCTTAATATCAACTGGTTTGTGTGACATATGTATAATATGTACAGGTGCCTTTGTGTGCAGAAGTCAAGATCAGTGTCTTCCTATGTCACTTTTCACTCTACCATTTAAGACAGGGTCTCTCACTGAACCTGGAACTCACTGACTCAGCTAGATTCATGAGCCAGCAAACCCCCAGAAACCTACTGTTTTCACCTCCCTAGAGTTAGGATTACACACACACACACACACACACACACACACACACACACACTCACACACTACTTAAAAACAAAGTGCTAAGAATCCAGAACCAGGCCCACAAGAATATACATAAAGCATTTTACCAGCCAAGCCTTGTCCATATACCCTTAATTTTTTCTTAAATACTTGGGACTGACTATTTAAATAACACCATGTGCTGGTGCTCTATGAGGAAACAGCTCCATACATAGAAGCAAAATCTGTTTCTCCTTCTTTTCTTCACATTGTATGTTTTTCCTGTGGTAGCTTGGATGAGAATGTCCCCCATAGGCTCATACATTTAAATGTTTGGTCTCCAATTGGTGCAACTGTTTGGGAAGGATTAGGAGATATGGTCCTGTTGGAGGAAGTATGTCACTAGGGATGCACCTTGAGTTTCAAAAACCCCATACCATCCCTAGGCTCGCTCTCTCTCTCTCTCTCTCTCTCTCTCTCTCTCTCTCTCTCTCTGCCTCATGCCTATAGAACAGTAAGCTCTCAACTACCATTCTAGTGTCATGCCTGCCTGCTGTTGTGTCCCCACCATGGTGGTAATGTACTCACCCTCTGAAACTGTAAGCCTCTAATAAACTATTTCCCCTGTAAGTTGCCTTGGTCATGGTGGCTTATCACAGCAATGGGAAATTAACTAAGACATTTCCTATTGGATGTACACAGAAAAATTATCTTTCTCAAACATCATCATGCTACAAATGTTTGAAAAATGCCATGCAAGTCCATTGTAGTGAACCAGAGCTATCCATCTCTCTGCTTCTGATCTAAGTTTCCCATTGTGGGTGTACTCTGAGTTTTCTCTTTCCACTTATTCACTGACCCACTGATAGACACTCGGTCTTTGGTGTTCTCAGCCATGTTGAAATAAATATTGGCATACAGATCTCTTCAACATACTAGTTTCATTTCCTTTGGAAGTATGCCTAGAAGTGAAATTACTGAATCACACTGTAGTTCTCTTTTTTTGCTACCTTAATTCACATCATCACCAACAGTATACAGGAGTCTCCTTTCTTTAAATCTTTGCCAACACTTTCTAGTTGTTGGGTTTTTGTTTGTTTTTTAGTAAAAGCTATCCTAACAGTATATATCTTATTGTGCCTTAATTTTTATTTCCCTGTTGATTCGTGATGTTACACTGTTTTTCATGAAACTATTGGCTACTTTAGTGTCCTCTTGGGAGTAATGTCAACTCAAAAGCAGAAGAAAGAAACAATTGGGGACAAGAAAGAAAAGTGGTGAGGGAGGTGAATATCACCACTATATGTAAATGTAACAAAATTTATAATGTAACCCATTGCTTTGTACAATGAATACCATCTAATAAAACAATTTAAATAGTATGTGGCACACTCTTGTAATCCTAGCACTGGGAGGCAGAGGTAGGTACATCACTCGGGGGAAGGCCATGAGGTTTGCCTTGGTTACTTTTGTATTACTGTGATAAGACACTATAACTGAGGCACCTTACAAAAGAAAACATTAAATCTGGACTCTCAGTTTTAGAGGATTAAAGTCCATGATGGCAGAGCAAAGTCACAGAAGCAGCAACAGTTGATCCATAAGTAAGAGTCAGAGAGAAAAACACTGGAAATTGTAGGTGGAAGTTTCTGCCCTGCCAGCAACTCCCAAATAAACACACTGAGATTTAATATTACTTATAAATGCTTGGCAGATAGCTCAGTCTTGTTACTAGCAAATTCTTACATATTAATTAACCCATTTCTGTTCATCTATGTATTACCAAACAGCTGTGGCTTGTTACCTCATTTTCTGCACATCCTGCTTGCTCTGCTGGCTGGTGTCTCCCTGACTCTGCCCTCCTTCTTCCCATATTCTCAGTTTGGCTTTCTTGATGAACTTCCGGCCCAACTACCACCAGCCTGTCAGCTTTTTATTAACCAATTAGAGTAATACATATTCACAGTGTAGAAAAGGATTATTCCACAGCAGGGAATAGCATAGGTCCTTTAAAACCTCAAAGCCTATCCCCAGTGACAGACCTATTGCAGTAAGGCCACACCTCCAAGTCGTTCCCAAACAGTTCCACCAACTGAGGGCCAAATTTTCAAATGTATGTACCTATGGAGGTCATTCTCATTCAAGTTTCTATAGCCTGGTTGCACTCTTGTTCTCTCTGCTTCCTGAATTCAGACACAATGTGATGAGCCAGGTCACACTCCTGCTGCTGTATCTTCCCCACCATGGTGGGCTGTGAAACTGTAAACCAAAATAAGCCTTTCTTTCTTAGGTTGCTTCTGTCAGGGTACTTGTAACTGAGACAGTAGCCATTCCTGAGGATGATACCTGAGGTTGTGCTCTGGCTTCCACATACACATGCACACACATGGAAACACATATGCATATACACACATACACACCCAAAACACACACACACACACACACACACACACACACACACACATATATATATTATATATATATATATATATATATATATATTATCTTTCATGTTCTTGGTTGAATTTATTCATGGACATTTTCATACTATTGTACATGACATTGCTTTTCTTAACTTCCTTTTCAGGCACCTCAATTGTTAGTATAAGGAAATGCTACAGGAAACACAAACAGCATTTTACCATGTTTTTCTGATTTTATGCTGAACATAGTTGGGAACCTGAGTGCTCTTGGCTCACTCCTCATTGTAGCCTTTTCACTACTGACTACTGCATTAACTTTGAACTTGTGATACATGATTTTGTTGAGGCATACATGCTCTGCAACCAACTTAATGACAGACATTTACCATCAATTTTTGTTGGGATTCATCAGATATTTTTTCCACATTGATTGACACAATAATGGGTTTTTGTCCAGTTTGCTAATGTTCTTTGTCATGCTTCTTGATTTGTGTATGTCCAATGATCTTTGCATCCTGGGGATAAGTTCCACTTGGACGTCATGAATGACACTGTGAGTCTGATAACTTCAGTATTTTTATAGAACCCTTAAGAATGAGAACTCATTTTCCTGCTTGGACTATTAGTTTTACAATATTAGAAGCGCAAAGCTTTAAATGCTACCTCATAGAGAGATTTTTTTTTTTTTGGCTTGGTTGGTTTTGATTTTTCCTGAAAATGAACACAAGTAAAAGAATAGAAGGAAAGGGTCCATGATTTTGATCTAGTTACTTAGCCTAATCCCCAGTCTACTTCTGCATGAGTCCTTTCCACTGACTGGGTGAGGGGCACACAACTATAACCCTTGGGAGGCTGGGGTTAGAAGATTGCCACAAGCTTGAGGTCAGGTTGATGTACACAGAGAATTACAGGCCAAAGAACACACACACACACACACACACACACACACACACACACACACACACACACACACACACACCTTTATGCTATTGTAAGGGCTGAAATCAGACAGCCTGGAAATTCTGGCAGGAGTCAGTGTTGCAGTCTTGAGTCTCAAGGTTCTCTGGAGGCATGATTCCTTCCTCTTCCAGGGATATCAACCTTAGAGTGCTCAGCTGTCTGAATATGGCTCTGAAATGACAATACAGAGGGTCATTTTCATCACTCAAAGTCTATCCTCCATAAGATCCAGGGTAGCATGTCTAATTTATTGAAACTCTGTCTCAATGAATTAAATAAATAAATAAATGATTTTCTTGAAAGAGGTCTAACTTGTAGAACTCATGTGTGTGTCCTTTCTAAGGAGCATCATAGTTTCTCTGGCTATTCATGTGCCATGTGTTCTAAGATGTTTACCATTCTGGTTAACTCACTTCTTAGTCTTCATAAACTGTGAAGCCAAAATGGACCCCAAAATCCAGTCTGACTTGAGCAAACAGCAAATGTCATCCATTAATCATCTGCATTTAACTCTGTCACTGGCATGTGCTGTTCTTGAAGAACACTGGGATGGGTGATATTATATGTCACCTTGGCTCTAGAGCACCCATCTGTTTAAACATGCTACCCTGGATCTTATGGAGGATAGACTTTGAGTGATGAAAACGACCCTCCGTATTGTGAGAGAGCCATATTCAGACAACTGCGTACTCTAAGGTTGATATCCCTGGAAGAGGAAGGAATCATGCCTCCAGAGAACCTTGAGACTCAAGACTGCAACACTGACTCCTGCCAGAATTTCCAGGCTGTCTGATTTCAGCCCCTAAAACAGCATAAAGAAGTGTGGTGTGTGCGTGCGTGCGTGTGTGCATGTGTGTATGTGTGTTTTCTGTGGCTTCTGTGTTTCCCTAAAGAACCCTGACTGATACAAATGTAAACATCATACACTTCTTGCTTTGACATCTCAGATAATGGAGAGTTAGTTTGCCTGTATAAAGGTTTCTATCTACAGCTCTTCAAATTCATTATACTTTGCCTGTGTGCATATACTCGATTGATTTCCATCAACTGAGGATTCCCTCACCTGCCATGTCTATTAAGGCTCCCAGTTTGGAACTTGGAGACATTGTTAAGAAGGCTTTGATCTCTTTATCCCAGTAATTAGAAAACAGTTCATGAAGCCCTAGCTTATACTGCAGCCCTGTTGAACACAACTGGAACTCGCATCAATCAGCATCCCATTGTGTGAGCTGTTTAAACGGTTGTTAATCTGCCTAACAGGATCATCACCCAGCTCAAACTTCTCCAGCTTTCCTACAGGAATATTACAAAAGTTCCCAGTGAATGCCTTGCCAAAGTAAGAGTCTGGTCACAGATTTGTTTCCATCTTTCATTCTAATGACCCATATGAAAACGTGTACTTTGACAACAATTGATGTTTTCTATGCATTCCTGTTCTAACTTATTATTACTTCCTTCTGTGAAGAGTCCTATAAACTATTCACATCAATTTTTGCCACAGTCCTTCAGATTACAGGAATAATAAGTGCAGAATTCAGTTTCAGTCTTTTTAAGTGTCTTCTTCAGAGATTAGACATATTGACTATGATTACATCTCCAAACTCATTCATTACTTTGCAAAGCTCATTATCAAATGATGAATAGTTTTGCTCAACTGAAAGCAAAGTGATCTTGCCTTTTGGGGTTTGGGATGAATTTGATAATGCTAGTTTTGCTCTCTCCAGCTTAATGGTTCCTTCCTTGATAGAGATGCTGTAAATGACATGGGGTCAGGTAAGAAGGCACAACAGGGAAAATGCTACAATAAATACAAGAAACACATAAGTTTTACCTGTTTTCTATTTAGAAGAAATTTTAATTTCTATTTAAGATCTAGGCACATTTGTGCACACCCGTAATTCCAGAACCTAGGAAGCTGAAACAAGAAGACTGCATTTGGAAGCTATCCTGGGCTAATGAGTATCTAAAAATAAAAATATCAAGTACATAAAATCTGATGTTTAAGCCATCAAACTTCAGAAGATAAGTTTTTAAAAAGACGTAAATCACATGTAAAAGAAATAATATATCCAGTTGGTACCTTCAGAATTTCCTAATATGTGTAAAGTGGGTGAATACTTTTTTAACATTTGCCTATCAGATTAGTAAGCTTTTTAAAATATATATAAATATATATCAAATGCATATGACAACTTATTGTTTTTCATGCCCTTTCCATGTATTCATCCACAAAGCCCCAATAGAAAGATCTGTAAATGTTAGTCTTGCTATAAATGGGCCAATTTAATATTTTATATCTGTCAGTGTCATACAAGCAAGGATGTTTGTATCCTCTCTTTATTCTTGACTATAGGTGTAATATGACTGGCTGCTTGAGTTCCTGTGTTGACTTCCCAGATACAGTAGACTGGAACTTGGATGTATAAGCTAAATTAACCCTTTTGTTCCCTAATATATATATATATATATATATATATATATATATATATGTGTGTGTGTGTGTGTGTGTGTGTGTGTGTGTGTGTGATATATCACATTTATATTACAATATGATTACATTATTTCATATATATTGAGAATTACATCTATATATAGAGAGATTGTAATATAATTACATCATTTCCCTCTTCCCTTTCCTCCCTCCAATCCTTCCCACATACCCCCTCATTTGCTCTCATTCCAAACCATGGCTTCTTTTTCTTAAATTGTTGTTACATATGGGTATTTATCACTGCAACAGATGTGAAACTAGAACAGAATTGCCAATGTGGTTGTCTTATCTTTAAACATGATTGAGTCTTCTTCATGCAGGGAAACATCAGACAAATCAAATTCAACAAGACAATTGTACTTGATTATTCCAAAATGACCATGTAATAAAAGGCCTTAAAAATCTGGTGGGAGAATTGTTCTAGGTTATATAGACTAAATAGACATGCCAAACAAATGCAGAGTGTGACCCCCCACTCAGCCCACTGAAGAACATGATACATAAAGCTAGAAAGTTTGACACTAGATATAATCTTAAATGATAACATTGAGTTGACACTAACATTCTTGCCTCAGATAATTTAGTATTCTTAACATAGAAGAATACCTCGGTTCTTAAAAAGTGTATCCTCAGATATTTAAGGATTGTGTTTGCAGATAAGTTAGAGAAAATTGAAAAGATGCTTTAAAAAATAAACGTGTGCCTATATAAACTTATGCATATATGTATGTTTACATAAGCATGGGAAAAGTGCAGGAACAGGACCGATATGACAAAATGATCATCAGTAACAAACAGCAGGTTTGTTCATTGCTAATCACGGCACTTACCGTTGTTGTTTGTTCCTATAGGCTTTTGATTTTCAAAAGCAGGCAGGGGAAGGGCAAGGAAAATCAGTGCATAAGCTGTGAGGTGAAAGGGGGACTTTAGAAGGCTTCATGATCTGCTCTGATGAACATACTTTGGTAACAGTCTAATTTCCAGGGGCTTCTGTCTCATCTTTTGTAAAATGAGGCTGACAAACTGAAGAGTCTCCAATGCCCTTTCCTGTAGTATGAGCATCAATTTGGGAATAAATAGTCACATGTCTCTATGTGAATATATGATGACATGCAAGGATAGCAAAACAAAATGGTTATTTCTCCTCATGAAATTACTCACTGATAATTTAGTAGTTGATGAGTTATTCATTCACGACACCCTGGCTAGTTGCATGTGTTTCATGATAGTCACCAACTTAGCACTAGGATTACGTTCCTTTTTCCAAGAACCAGACCTTTCACTCTCTTTATTAAACATAATAGTTATGTGCTAATTATATCTAAAAAATACATAATATACATAATAAAAATATCAAGCAAGAAAGGAGTCAAGAGGGAAAGGAATTAGAGAGGTGATAGGGGGTAAAAGAAAGATAAAGAGGAGAAGAAAGCAGGTGATGGGGATTAGCAGAAGGAGGGAAGGGAGAGGGGAAGATGGGGGGGGTGCTAGCTGAGAAGAGCCACAAAGAGTTCTGACATCTGGGCTACATAACCAAAAGGTGCCTGTTGTTAGTGGTACAAGACTCCCGACTTGATCACCTCTAATTGTGAGTTTGGATACAGAAGCAGTGTCCACTCCATTGATCCTTGTGCTTATGTATCTAACACCCGGGTGCAAAGCTCTCTGCCACTTGCCAGGAACCAGAGCCAGGAAAGAATCAGTAATGAGTAAGTCTGTAAAAGAGAGTGGGTCGTTTAAACCCTGTCTGGAGAATGCTCCCCAAAGTTCACCTGAGGGGCATTCTCCAGACTAAAACAATTAATAAGTAAATAACTCCAAGTAGATCAATTTGTCCAAGACTGGGCTTAAAAATAAGAAAAAAAAATGAAGTTTGCAACTTAAATTTAAAGTATATTCTCACAATCCTTTTTGTTTGGTTGGTTGGTTTTTGGGTTTTGGAAACAGGATTTCTCTGTATAGCCCTGGATGTCCTGGATCAGGCTGGCCTCAAAGTCAGAGATCTTCCTGCCTCTGCCTCCCAAGTGCTGGGATTAAAGGAGTGTGCCACCACCGCCCGGCTTAAGATCTCTTTTTAACACAAGAAAAATAACACGAAAAATTTCTACTGGAATAGTTTTTTAAATTCACTTTAATATTTACATTTAAGTATACCCCTTACATATTCTGACCTTTAGCCATGCTTATGAATTATTAATATCTTAATAATTAACCAGCCATTTGTTTGTGGCACACACCTGTAACCCCAGCACTTGGAGGTCTCAGGAGTTAAATGTCATACTTGCTATATATCTCGTTCAAGGCAAGCCTGGGTACATGAGATCTTGTCTCAAAAAATAAAAATAGGAGGATGGAGAGATGATTCAGAGTTAAGAGTCCATATGGCTCTTGTAGAGAACATGAGTTTAGTTTCCAGCACCAATAGGAGTAGTTCACAGCCACCTGTTATAACTCCACATTTAGAGAATCTAGTACCTTCTTCTGAACTCCACCCGTGTTTCCACTCATGTACACATAGCCACACACAGACACAGAATTTTAAAATAATAAAAATAAAAACCTCAGCAGTACTAACATGTGTATAATTTGACTTAAGGCAACTCAACAGAAGGGATATCATTCCTGTTACTGATCTTCTAGCTAACAACCCAGGACTGGTAAGGTCATAGATCTTAGAGAACCTTCAACCATCACTTTACTGAGCCAGCATAATTCCAAAGTGCATTCTAAACGCCCACAGGAGGGTAGCTTTCATCCCTCATCAGAAATGCATCTCTTTGGATGTTGACCATCACAGAGCATCACACCTGGTCAACATACAGCAGACAAATGGTGGGTTGCCTAGAACAAACAGATAGATCGCCAACACAAGCCAAAGGACCAGGAAGGCTAATGTGAGCTCGTGTATTCTAGAAATGGCAGGGAAACTGCACCCATGATGCCTCAAAAATATAGCTGCCTGAACAGGATCTGAACAGTGGCAATAGACATGCTATTACAGAACGGTTTGAAATCTCATGGGGCCCACACTTGGGCAAAGAACTCTAGGCACCTAATGACTGCCAAGAGAGGAAAAATCAGTCATGTCCAGGAATGAGCCTCTTACCTGGTTATCCAAAACCAAATGGTCAGCCCTGAAATCATATACATCCAACAGCACTAAATGCTGTAATTATATATTTATACATTTATACACATGTGTAACAATAACAATTAGAGGCAGTGAATTTGAAAGGGGATAAAGTGGGTACATACAGGGGGTTGGAGGGAGACCATAGAAGTAGGGGGAATGACATAATTATATTAATTTTTAATTAATCAATATGACTTTAAAAATGAAATAAAATAAAATTTAAAAGAGAAAAAATTCTTAGAGCCATTGTCTTAGTCAGAGCCATTGTCTTTTGTTTGTTTGTTTTCTGTTCTTTCTTATTTTATTTACCAATCCCAGTTCCCTCTCTCTCCCATCTTCCCATGGCCCCCACTGACCCCTATCCCATCCCTCTTCTGCTCCATAGAAAGAGTGAGAGCTTCCATGGGGGATCATTAAGGTCTGTCACATGATTTGGGGCAGAACCTAGGCCCTCCCCTGTAAGTCTAGGCAGAGAGAGTATCCCTCTGTGGGGAATGGGCTCCCAATGTTTATTCATACACTAGGGATAAATACTGTTCCACTATCAGAGGCCCCATAGACTGCCCAGATCTCCTAACTGACACCCACATTCAGAGGCCCTGCAGAGCCATTGTCTTAAGCAAGTAAAACCAGAGCAAAGCCATCCATTCCTTGGGCTGCAGTAGGGCCATTCATAAGGGTTTTTACAGGGTGTAATATGTTTTGAAGTGTTTTCTGTTTTTCTATATGTGTGCATATGTGTGCCCATATGTATCTGTTATATATATAGTATTATGTGTAGATATTATATGTAACATAGTATGCATATATGAATACATATGTGTGCATATGTATATATGTATATGTTTGGGTGCATATATGTATGTATACACTTGAACAAAATAAGCCATCTATTTCTAATCCCAATTTTGATGTGCTCTGTTAGATAATCAACCTTATCTGAAAGTTGGGGTCAAGTCTCATTCAACTTCTGGTGGCTCGCTGGGTGATTTGGCCATTTTTACTAAACTTCGATTAAGGAAGAAGAAACAGGTCCAACTTGGGATGGAATCAGAGGTGAACCTTTTACTCTTATTCCTGCGCGCCTATTAAATTGTGTTTTCCAGCTTAAAATACGGCTTTAAATCAGTATGCTTAGCGGTATTTTAAAAAATAATAACAAGTGTCACTGAAGTCAAAAAAACCCAAAATGTTTGTATATTTATTCTTCAAACTTCTCCTTCAACTCACAGTCTATTAAAAGGCAATGATAGTCCCTTGGAAGGGGCTTCTTTCTTATAATGGCGCCAGAAAATGCTTGTAGAAACCTAAACAACCTAGCTGGGGACGCATCTTTGTTTGGCCACCTGAGTATTTGCTTCTCTGAGCCCTGTTCATAGCATCGCACAAAGGGCTTCTCTGCAGCCAGGGATAATAGCAGATCCCAAAATCTGGCACCAACACTTAGAAAGATTAATTACCCTATTAAAATCTTAGACATTACTCACAGAATCTTTGTATAAACCTTTTAACTCACAACAAATGCAGCCCCCTTGGTGCCTTCAGCCTGTTACACAATGAAGGTCCTCACCCTCCCCTCCCGATCCACCACTGCTTCCGGCATCTTCTGCAATACCCAGATACACTTACACAAAAGTACATGCACACCGGCACACCCTCGCCCAACAGCAGAGAACTGAGGCTGCTTCCTGATATGGAGGCCGAAGTGGGAACGTGTTTGGAGCAGACGTGGTATAAATCCCCTGCCTATGAACTGACTTCTCAGAGATAAAGCAGAGGGGCAGACACTTGGTGACACAAAGCCTGCTGCTGTGTTGGAAACAGGGGGTGCCTAAGAGGGTTCAGCTTGTAATCCCTATGCAACTGATAACTTGACTATACTAAACACAGGAGGGCTGCGGCTTGCCATCATCAGTTTCCCGTTGCGCATTAACTCAGGTGCTTGGACTTTGATGGTCACACTGGCTGTCAACCTATCATGCATCGCTTTCTTCCTCAGGGTTGCCTCTGTTTCAGAACTCCAGACAATCTATGTAGTTGAAAAGAAAAGTGTTTAAACCTCTGCTCCCTTTATCAATTATATTTCATAATCATGTTATCACATAGCCTGATCAAATGTTGTCCTCTGAAGTAGGCTAGACTGCTGATGATAAGATATTGATGAAGAGATGGCCCACAGAATGACTGACCCAGTGCCTGAACCCAGCCTAGTTAAGTTTAACCTCACATGCCCCATCTGGAAGCTGGGAATGCTCATAACAAAAAAAAAAGAAGAAGAAAATGCCCACGCGTGTGATGAGACTAAATGAGGAAAGTCCTAGCATGGTGCCTAGCACAGAGTCAGTACCTCGCTCTGGGTGCTCAGAAAATGTTAGCAAGTGTTATCACCATGGTGAGTAAAAGCAGGAAGAGAAGAGACTGCTGTTCTCACTAGTCACTCGACTTTAGACTAGCAAATAGATCAGCTTCTTTCTTACAAACTTAATGACAAGGGCACACAAGGATTCTAACATATAATTTTGCTCACAAATTCGGCAGAATCAGAAGATCAAGAACTGCATTTCATGTGTCTTTTTATCCCTATGGCCCAACAGCTGGTTTACATCATCTTGTCCTCTTGATAGCGCATCCTGGTTCTAGTTTTATCTAAGATATCAAATAACCAGAAAAAAAAAAAAGACTTTCCTATTTAGATACACACCTACACACACATACACATGCACACATACACACACATGCACATACACACATACACACACATACAAACACACACACACACACACACACACACACACACACACACACACACACCAAAAGCATACATATACAGATTTAATTTTCTGGAAAGCCCAAAACTGCTCCAACAGGACCAGCACTTTCAGCAAAAGGGTTCTTTGCATTTTCAAGTTAGTGGCCAGAGAGTTGGGCTGTTTTGTTTTGTTTTGTTTTATCTTGTTTTTACCAGAATTAGCAAAGAAAACATAGACTCATAAATGCTATAAACGACATGAGCATGAGGACTTCGCTGCCTCCACAGCAATGAACATCAACACTCAAACAGAAGGACGCCATGGCTCTCGGGTAACAGAGGCCTTTGGTTCCCTGCTCTCATACACATGTGGGCATTTGATTCCTGAAGAACGTGGAAGCTGGAGAGCCTTGGTTCCCAAACAGGTCCTTGTAGACCTGACATCCCCACAAAATGTTTCTGTCTGGGTACGGCTGAGATGTGTGCTGTGTTTTATGTTATTCAGAGAAAGCAAATTTAGTTCATTTTGATGTGTATAAGAGTCCCAAGAGAAGACATTGCCAAGGGACTCAAATGAGCCCTGATAGAAGGAATAGAAGATTGTAAACTTCTCCCTTCAGGACCTGCTCGATGCTGTCACTGCACTGTCTGTCTCCAGACTTCACAGATCAAAACGTGATCTCCAGTGTGGTTGTGGTAAGGGGTGGGAGTTTAGGGTTTCGATTATGAGAAGCCCTAATGAAGGTATTAGTGAATTGTACAGTGAGGTCTGAAAGAGCTTGTCTGTCCCTTCTCCCATTTGAAGACACAACTAGAAGTGTTAGGTATACGGCTGAGAAAGACCCTTCGTCTGATACCAAGCCTGCTCACACCTGATCTCGGGGTTTGTAGTCTCTAGAATTGTGAGGGATACACTTCTGTGGTTACAATGTCTAGTCTAAGGTTTGGGGGGGTTGAAGGTTTTTTTGTTTGTTCATTTGTTTGTTTTGTTGTTGGTGGTGGTGGTGGTTTGGTTTTTCAAGACAGGGTTTCTCTGTGTAAGCTTTGGAACCTGTCCTGGAACTTGTTCTGTTAGACCAGGCTATCCTCAAATTCACTGTGATCCACCTGCCTCTGCTTCCTGAGTGCTGGGACATGAGCCACCGCTGCTACCACCACCACCCGGCAAGCCTAAGGTATTTTATTATAGCAAGCAAAGCAGGCAAAGGTGGGGACTTGCTCCAGCACACTCTGAGTCTGTTCTTGGGTTTCTGCCCTTCAGTCTCAGATGAACAGAAACAGTTCACTGGGAACTAGGATGGCAGGATAGAGATCTCCAGGGGTCTCCAAAACCAGAGAAAAAAATCAAAGCCCAGCAATGTGAGGGGCAGACGAGAATTCGGCATCCAAACCCTCAAAATGCACACTATGCCCTCAAACACACCCACATCATCACATTTTTAATACTTTTATACAAACAGACTTGCATTCCCATTTTTAATTCTGAGGTATAAATAAAAAGCATGTTGCCATGAACCCAGTCCCAAGGTTGTCTGTTTCTGGTCAAAACTATCTGATTAAAACATCAATAGACCGCACAACAGAAGCCAGGGAAGGTTGTGGGCCACAGACTATTATTCTACATAGATTTGCTTTCAACTCATAGGATAGAAACCAGCCCTGTTCTTGCAAAGCAATCTGCTTTAAGGACCTCAAAAATCTATCCTTAGCATCATCTAACATCTCAAGCTATAAGGCAAAATGGCTGTTGCTATCTGAACCCAAATACAACCAATATTTTCCCAAAAGCAAGTCTGGGCATCACCAGGGAGGAAGAATTTCAAACATTCAGACTTCCCTATGACTGGGTTTTCCTTTCCTTCTCATGACCTCCATTTAAGTCCAAGAATCATGGCAGAAAAGGAACATTCTCCAATGCTCCTATTTACTTGGTTTCTGCTTTTTATTTTCATCTGGTAGCAGAAAGAAATCTTGAACTAAAATAAACACTTGGCAAGGAAGAAGTGTCATTTAGTCTATTTAGGCATAGTAGCTGTGTCCTTCATCAAAGAAAGAAGAATTCAAAATGTGCTTTGTAGAAACCATCAGTCATCTGTAATAAGGGTCTGCACTGGACACTGCTGGAGCACAGTGGAGAAAAGTCAAAGTTGTGCCCCAAACATTTAAGACTTTATAAGTATATAGGGTCAATGAAGAACTAAATTTTATGGTAAGCACTTTGTGAAGAACCTCAGTTTATATTATTCTCATAGGTGACACTGCAAACTCTCGACTGGCAATTTAATCCATTTATCAAGTCATTTATTTGATTTTATTAATTTGAGATCTGTCATTGCAAAACACTGTATAATCTTTATTATTGCATAGCATAGATATATTTTTCCATTGAAACTTGGCTTTTGTGTGGAAACGTAAGCCCTATCATGCTGCGCTTTTTGATAGCCAGGTAAGAAAGTGACAATGATAAACTGCAAGTAGATGGTTACCTTAGTGACAATCCCCAGTGAACCACTTCTCCTGGCACACACGCTACTACAGGCCTCACCCACAGACAGCCTGGATTTGGTCATGTGATTTGCTTTGGCCAGTGTGATGTCAACAGGTGTTTCACAATCAGAAGCTCAACAAGTATCCATATATAACAACTCCACCTTTGGGAACCCTGACTGAAAGACCACATAGAAACAGAGGTCCAACCATGCAGCCATCCCAGCTGGGCGAAGCCTCAAGCAAAGCCTCTGACCCACCTTTCATTTAACACACACCCATCTGTACAAGACCTGCAGAGATCAGCCAAATGCTTGATTCCTACAGACTTGTTGCAAATAAGCCACAGCCACTTCAAGCCAGTACAGTTTGGGATATTTTGGTTCATAACAAGAGATCCCTAGATAGTGGCTATAGTGACCAGTGACATTAAAACTGGGAGCAGGAATCCCAGGCTTCAGGCCTGAACTCTGGTCTCCAGACACATGTTTAACTGACATAATGACCGTATTGTTTAATCAGATTTCATACCAATATTGAAATGGGAGACCCTCCAGGGAGAGATTAAGCTACCCTGACTTTAAAGAAAGCTAGCTCTCTTATCCTCTTTGGCTTTCTGGACACATCTGAGGGCAACCATATTAAATCTACAAAAATCAACCTCTAACCCATTCACTCACCTCTAAACCGTTAAATCATAAACATGAGAGGAGAAGGGACCATGGAGAACATATAATAAACAGGTGGGAAATCAGTTTTATTTTCTTTGCCAACACTAACCAACTGATGGTGACATCCTGGCCTGCAGTGTTGAGCCAAATGACAAATGGCAGGGAGATGTGCTGGTATCTATTAGCTATGCCTTGCCTGGTCACAGGAGGCAGGTTAGCAGCTAGGACACACACACTTGCCAACCTAGATCTAATTCTATAATTTCATTGTAAAGAAGAGGAGAGAAAATTGAGAGTGATGGGCAAAAAACTTCCAAACTTGAGCTGCTGTGGATATTAGGGCTTTCAACTTGAGATCTAGTGGCCAGTATTTGTCATTTACTTCCCTAATACTTATAGATAGGAAGAAGTGCCATTTAGTCTATTTAGACATAGTAGCTGTGTCCTTCATCAAATAAAGAAGTATTCAAAAATGTGCTTTGTATAAAACATCAGCGATCTGTAATAAGGGTCTGCACTGGACACTGTTGGAGCACAATGGGACCAGAGGGAAACTTTGATTTTACAAGTCAATCTTCAAAGCTTTGAAATCTCTATTTTAATACAGATATTAATTTAAAGTAATAATGCTGATACAGATAGACTCAATAGTTCTTCCAAAGCGCCAGGCAGGATCCTAAGTAGAACTTATATAACTATTCAATGTTCCAAACATTGTTATTTTGAGAAACTAAAATTTAGGAATTTAAATTAATTTACTAAGACTCTAATGCAGAGCCTTTATAAACAGGTTTGGATGTAGACTAGATGCAGAACCCATACCCTTAAGTATTCCTTCAAACTGTTTTCTAATCTAAGCTTCAGGACAGAAGTTTCCTCTATACAGTTCACATAAACACTACTGGAATTTATTAAACATGACCATGGAGGCCACCAAAAGAGCCTCCCCTCGTATAAGTCTCTTCCCTGCCCATGCTTACTGGATGTGGATGCTTACACACCCTTGTCTCCCAAGCGGACAGCGTTGTGGTATTTGCCAGCCCTGGGAAAGCACTCCTAATGCATGCTTCACCTCTTTTTTTTTTTTTTTTAATTTTTTGAGACAGGGTTTCTCCATGTAGCTCTGGCTGTCCTAGAACTATATCTGTAGACCAGACTGGTCTTGAACTCACAAAAATCTGTCTGCCTCTACCTTCTAAGTGCTGGGATTAAAGGTGTGCACCGCCACCACCCTCACCCCCCACCCCGGGCCCCCCACTCCCGCACCCCATTCCCGCTCCTGCATCACCACCTCTTGACCTTCCCCAGGGCTGACAGGCTCGAACACAGACTAATTCTGGATCCACATCTCCATCTCTTCCCACTCTTTCAAGCAGAGGGTGGGTGGCCTTGCTTTGGAGTCACTGTGTCCACATTTGCTTCCCTCTGTGGGAAGCAGGGGTGCAGTGTGTACATGGGAGATCTCGTGAAACAAAACAAAGCAGTCATTATAAGAAAAAGCGGCTGAGCGGGGCGTTGGTGGCGCACGCCTTTAATCCCAGCACTCGGGAGGCAGAGGCAGGAGGATCTCTGTGAGTTCAAGGCCAGCCTGGTCTCCAGAGCGAGTGCCAGGATAGGCTCCAAAGCTACACAGAGAAACCCTGTCTCGAAAAACCAAAAAAAAAAAAAAAAAAAAAAAGAAGAAAAGAAAAGAAAAAAAAAGAAAAAAGAGAGAGAGAGAAAGCGGCTGATGATTTCAAAACCAACCCAGTGGTTACCAAAACCCGCTCCCCTGACTCCGGACTTCAGCAGCAAGGAACAACAGCGTAAACGACAAGGTGTTGGGCAATAAGGAAAAGTGATGACTGCGGGACTCCCCATTCGCAGCAGATCACAAACTGGAACAGAGAACCCCTGAAGAGACACCTCCCCCTTGCTGCTGCTGCTCCGTGTGGGCCTCTGTCATCTCAGGGATGAGCTGCTCTCCACCAGGTCAGACTCCCAGCGACCCCCTCAGAGTCAGGGAGGAGCTGCTTCCTTCTGTACAGAGCTTGCAAAGGACCTTTAGTGAGTTACTCAACCTTCCTCAGCCTCAGGTCTTTATTCAATAAACATAATGCCCATTTCAATTGTTGTTTTAAAGACTCAATGAGGCAATAACTTTTTTAACAGGTCAAATAAATAATGCCAATAAATGCTAGTGTACTGTGTTTCTTGGTCTGTAACCATAATCTCTTTTGTCTACGGGGTTCCCATGGATCATGGGCCACAAGGGCTGTCTAGGGCAGAGCATCCTGCTAAGTCCAGTTCAGGGCACTGGTCCTCATCTTTCTCGCCCTTTAGCCTGTAGCTCCAGCAGCAACACTCCCATGCTGGAACCCAGCAACCTGTAATGTTCAAAAATTATTCCTCAATTACTTCACCTTGGCCAGCTTCATCCTGATTGGCACTCAGTGCCATGCACTCAGACAGCAAGAATCCTACTAATAAAGTCTTCATTCTATGTGTTCTCCTCCTCCCCGAAATACAAACATGCAAACACAGCTATGCTGAAAATCTAAATTGCTAGGAGATGGCATTTTGTGTGACATGACAGAAAACGGTGTGGGATGCCTCTTTGTATGCTGAGAACATGTTTCATTACATTGGTTAATAAATAAGCTGCTTTGGCCTATGGCAGGGCAGAATACCACTAGGAGGGCAGTCCAAGCAGAGAAACAAGGAGAAAAAAGGCAGAGATGGAGAGATGCCAGCAGTCACCAAAGGCGTAAGATGCCAGAGCATTAACTGTAAGCCACTGGGCACATGGCAATACAGATTATTAGAAATGGGTTCATTTATATAGAGAGCTAGCCAGTAAGAAGTATAAGCCATCAGTCAAACAATTATAACTAATATTAAGCCTCCAAATGATTATTTTATATGTGGCTATGGGGACCAGAGGGTGGGAGAGGAACCGTTTCATCGGGACCAGACAGGACAGAGAAAAGTTTCCAGCTACAGAAAATTTTTGTCATTATCCTTGGTTTCTTATGACATCAATTTTGTTTTGTTTTGGTTTTCAAGACAGGGTTTCTCTGTGGCTTTGGAGGCTATCCTGAAACTAGCTCTTGTAGACCAGGCTGGCCTAGAACTCACAGAGATCCACCTGCCTCTGCCTCCCGGGTGCTGGGATTAAAGGTGTGTGCCACCACCGCCTGACTGTGACATCAATTTTTTTTAATCCATTCTAGCTTGGAAAGATGAGTTTGAGCACTAAATAAATAGAAACTCATAGTTAACAGGTGACAATGAACACAGATCCCCAGTCAGTTACTTTACAGAAATAATATTTTTAAATTCTTGTCACTTCAAGTTAAGCACTGTTACCCATGACAAGGGTGAAGTGGAGGCCCTAAGTGGCTAATTAGCTCACCCAAGGCTGCACAACTACAAATGTTGACATGGGGCCTGAAACTACAGATCCCGAAAATCAAGCTTAATCACCAGGCTCCATCACACTGTCCTCCTGGTGTTTTCATCCTAGAGCAAATTTGTCTTTCCAACAAACGTATATTGATCAGACACAGCATGCTGGCACTGCCTTCGAACAGCTGCAATACTAAATAAGCTCTGTATTGGGGAATTTATCTCTTATTTGTATATACAGACTTTTAAAACAAGCCTATCTATGATAGAATTCGTACAGCGATGACTTCGATGAGGACAAAGGGCTGAGAGCTCTATAGAAAAAAAAAAAAAGGCGATTGTTTAACTCAATTCTGGACCTTGAGCTGGGATGTGTACTGTTATCTCCATGCAACGGATCATTAGGAGAGAATTTGGAAAGTTAAATGACTTCCCAACACCCCACAGCAGGTAAGAAATAAAGTACAGACTTCAACCAAATTTACTGATTTTCTTTTTAGTGTGTCATATTTAGTTTGTCCAGTAAAATGCTTCAACCCGAAATACACATCCAGAAATGCTGTTTTTAAGCACAGATAACCTCTGTGTAGTCATTTTTCCTTATTGGTCCCAGTACAAATGATATCATCTAATACAAAGAAATGTAGAAAGGGAAAAAAAAGATATCTGAAAAAAAAAGGAAAACTCTCTTAGCTCATGAATTAGAAACTGAATTATTGTCCAAAGTGGAGTCTTTCTCTTATCCCACGTTTAAATACAGTGATTGACAGCAGCGAGTTCAGATGTGTTTCATTGCCTTAGTCAGGGATTTGGCTTTTACAATTAGAAATATCTCTAATCCAACCCTTCAATTACTAAGGGAAAACATGAGCCAAAAAATCACTACTAACCACATTGACATACTCTCCAACCCTGCTTTTCCATTTGTTTGGGTAATAAACAAATGAAATTTTGGTGACAAATTGATTTCTCACTCCTGTGCCATGAGACTAGGTTTTGCAACAGGCTGAAACTGCTGTTATGTGGCTTTGAATTGACAAATATTAATTCAGCTTAAATTCTCCAAGGACTTTTTGAAAAACATTACCCAATGGGGGGAAATAAACCCCAACCATGTAACTGATTAAATGTCTTTGTGTTTATTTCCTTCCCATGTCTATTTTTTTTAATATTGGCAGGAGAACAGATAACTGAAAGTGTCATGTCTCAACACACTGTATCACTTAAAGCCCTGACAGAAATTGTATTTGACAAGGGTTCAAACTCTGGACTGAGCTTCTCCTGAGCTGGGCATTTGGGTAGCTAAAATTCCAATAACAAATTAATTGGAATGCATTGACTTTGCAAAAGTGTGGGTGACAACTGGGATAATGCCACCCTAGAAATTCTGATCAAATTGATTCAAACCTCATTCTGGGAGCTGCAAGACAGCCCTAAGGGTAGAGAGCTTGTTGTGCAAGCATAAGTGTCTGAGTTCAGATCCCCAGAGCCCACAGTAAAACTAGATATAGGTATGTGCTATCGCTCGCTGGTGGTCGAAGGCAGAGTCAGACAGACCTCAGGGTTCACTGGCCAGCTGCACTAGCTGACCCAGTGACTTCAGTGGGAGGTGTGCTTGAAATCTAAGGTGGAGAAAAATAGATGACACCCAACAACAACCTGGCCTCCATATGCTCTCTCTCTCTCTCTCTCTCTCTCTCTCTCTCTCTCTCTCTCACACACACACACACACACACACACACACACACACACACACACAGAGGGAGAGACAGAGACAGACAAGCAGGCAGACAGGCAGACCTAAAGACAGACAGATGATAGAGATAGGGAGAGAAGAGAAACAGAGACGTAGGGACCTTATTTTAGCTCCAATGGGTAGTCAGCATGCTGTTTCGTATCACTGGGGATTTGCCTATGGTTCGTGTCTAATCTTGACATCTGTAGCTATGGTTCTCCATCAAAATTCCTGTGTCTCCTCTTGAGGGTCCCTCCTCAAGTCTCACAATACAGGCACTTTCCTGACCCAGAGCCTGACTCTGAAATTAATTAACTTTGTCATCATATGTAACTGAGCTGTTTACATCCAATGCTGTATCAGGAACCCACTTCATAATTATTCTTATAAAATTGTACATACTGATTACAGAAAATGTTTGTCAAAAAAGAAAACTCACTTGGAGCCTCACTCCCAACATGTGCTTACTAGTTCACAGGTTAGCACATTCTCTATAGGGTTCATCATTTCCTCTACAGATATGAGCTTATCACCATATGTAGTCTTGTGTTCTCATCTTGATGCTTCATGTCATATATGGAGCATCCTCAAGTGTAATTAGTGATATCTACATAGTAATCTATGTGCATGCTAGCTCACATAGCCAAATATTGTTTAGTGCTTAAAGATTTACAAATATCAAGTTAACCCTGAGTTAGCTAATCATCTCTGACACAAAAATGGGTATACATGTGTTAAAAAGATGTACAAATAGCAAACACGAGACAACCTAGGATGTAATTGCATGATTTTTCAGATAGAGGCATGCTTTGTTTAGTGGTAGAGATACATTCTGTAAAGTTCAGCATTAGGCAATCTCACCTTCTTGCAAACATAACAATCTTAGATGACATGAGGTAAGCACTCAGTATAGTCACTTGATGCAGTTAAGGGATATGGCAAGGGCTGGGGTGACAGCTCATTGGGTAATTAATATGTTGGCCTTATGATTGTGAAGAGCCTGACTTCAGTCATCAGAACCCACACTTTCAAAAGGATGCATTTCAGTGTCCTGTGCTTGTAAGCCAAGCACTGGGGACATAGAGACAGAAAGACTCCTGGGGCCCACTGGCCTGCCAATTTAGCCCAAACTAGTGATAGAAGTGGCCTCTAAGTCTTAAAAACTAGTAATAAAAAGTACATGTCACCTGAGAAAAACACTTGCGGTTGTCCTGTGGTCTTCAATGCACATATGTGTGCATGCATGCTTGTACATACACACACACACACACACACACACACACACACACACGAGTGCATATGCACACTCAGAGAGAGACACATATACACACTAAAAGAAATGGAGCAAACACAAAACACTGAGACTGCCATTGGAATAGTGGGTAAACTGCTTTACAATCAACTTTTCATATGCAAAGCAAGACACTCTAAAACAAAGGTTAGCATGTAGAGTGTGGTACAATAATTACAGAAATCAGTAACATTTATTACCATTTCCATGTACTGTGCGCTGTCCATAGTTGCACAAGTTTTACTTGTATGCGCCTGACCACACAGCAGTGTTGGCCAGCAGTGTCACCACAAACACATGTGGAATGTGTTAGGATGGCTGACATCGCTACGCGATAGGAAATTTTTTGGCCTCGTTATAAACTTATGGGACCACCACACATTCTGTCACTGACTGAAACATTATCACGTGACATGAGACTGTGATTTACATAGCCTAAATGTTTTGAATGACCGGAGACTGAGAAAGATTAAAAAAATAAAATAAAATCAACCCATATGTTAAGCAGGGGAGCAAGATGGCATTCAGCTCTACCCAATACTGGACCCATAGAGGCCACAGGTGAAGACGGAAGATTCTAAGACTAGAAGAAGCTAGCCAGTATTCTTTCTGATGGTGACAGCTAACATTCCAGGTTATATGGGCCCCATTCTACCTATTGGAAATGCTGTAAATGATTCCATGTGTGAACACAGAGTTCTGGCAGGTTGATCCTAACTATGAGCTATGTGATGTAAATGATGCCCTTTACTCCACTAATCAATCTTGCCTCCCAAATACATGGTTCTAATTACTGTTTCTGAACTATATTCATCAAAATCCCAAAGACCCCTTGATTTTTTATCTTCCTGAGATTTTTCTGAGTAATCTCTGAGAGAAAAACCTGCTGCCACAGACATCGCATGTGTCTTGGTTAGGGTTTCTATTGGTGAAGAGACACCAGAACCAAGGCAACTCTTAAAAAGGAAAACATTTAATTGGGGCTGGCTTACAGTTCAGAGGTTTAGTCCATTATCATCGTGGCATGATTATGGTGGCTTGCAGGCAAACATGGTGCTGGAAAAAGAGCTTAGAGTCCTACATCTTGATCCGCAGGCAGCAGAAGCAACTGTGTCATGGGGCATAGCTTGCATAGGAGACCTCAAAGCCAAACCTCACAGTGACACACTTCTTCCAACAAGGCCACACCCACTCCAACAAGGCCACACCTCCTTATAGTGCCACTCCCTTTGGGAGGCATTTTCTTTCAAATGACCATAACATGTTTCCATGAAGCAGTGTCCACTTTGCCCAGTATGACATCATGCTAATCAGTCTGCTTTCAAAACCAGGACCAACATGAAACACTATGGTGCAACCGTGTCTTAAAATTATCAATCTTCCACTTTCTAGATCCCAGTCTGATATTCCTGTGCTAACTCCGGGTTCCCTTATGGCTACTGGGGACATTAAGGGCCATAAACTGTAACAATAACTCTTTCCAGCCAGTCTGAGTTCCTCTGCAACTTTAGGGACCACAAATAACACACACAGTCTTATTTTATTTACAATGTTGCTGGCCAATGACTAGGATTTCTTATGTGCTAGCTCAGTCTTAATTATCAACCATAACTACTAATCTATATATTTTATAAAGATTTATCTTATCATGGATGCTGACAGCATGTGTCCTCTCTTGCCGGGATCACAAGGCAACTCCTTACTACATTTCCCAGAATCCTCCTCGACTCCTGGGCCCACCTAGCTTGCTTCTCTATTGCACAACAGTGCTTTATTTATCAACCAATAAGACAAACATATACATAAAAGGACTTCCCCATCATCTCCTCTTTTCTGTCTAAATAAAAAGAAGGGTTTTAACATTAGCATAGAAAAATATACAACAAAACAGTTATCAAGTAAGAACTATAGTTACAATATTTAGTTCATTAACATTTAGCAAGATTTTAAAGAAAATATTCTATCATCTATCTTATCTTTGTGAGTCTAAAGTCTTATATGTAGCTTATCTTTTATAATAACTAAAGAAAGCTATAACCATAACTATCTGACTTCAACTCCATCAAAGACCACAGAAGGATAATATATAAACTCTAGATCTGACAGAGACATCTTGCTGCCTGGACCATCACCCAAAGTTCCTCTGTAACATAGGGTCATCCATCTTCAGCCTATAGGCCACAGTGTATCCAGCAGACTTCTCCATGAAGCAGGAACCCTTCAGGACTGTCTTGTTTTGCAAGTTCAGCAGTCACTTCCCTGTGGGTCCTGCATGTCCAGTTTATCAAACAGTCCAGGCAAGAGCAGTTTCTTGCCCAAATAGTTAATCTTTCCATGTTGAAAGAAAACTCTATAATGAGTTTCTTCAATGCCCATCTTCCTCTCAATATAATTGGTGTGCCAGGAGCCATTGTGACGTAGCAGGGTTACCAGAGAGGCACACACGCAGCCCTCTTTTTCTCTCTCCCGTCTGACTGAGCGGACATCTGCGGTTCCCTCTGGCTCCAGTGTAAACCTGGTCACTGGCCCTTGTGTGAATACTATCCCTTTAATAGACTACCTGCTGTCAATCTAGTTCTGACTCCTTTGCACTCAGCATTAATAAACTAACACTCCCAAAATGGTAGAGAAGAAACTCAAGCCTAATTTTGTTTCAAACACCATCCAAAGGTTAAACTAGAAGTTTACCAAAACTGAAATGTACACACCTCAGCCCTGTAATGTCACCACACTCAATACTGTCCTACTGTCTTGTGGAGCAATCAGAAAGGATGCATAATCTAGAGCTAACCCTGGGATCCTGAAGGACTTAGAAGACAGTATCTGGCTTAACGTAACATTTCACATACGACATTGTGTGCTGCACTGGAGCCAGACACTCAATAAAGCTGGCGTGGCTCTAAGCAGAGAGGAATAAGAACCAGAAAAGTCTGAGTCGACAAGTTTCTCCCCCAGTGTGCCTACCCTGAGCAGCAGCATGGTAAGTCAGCTTTGTATGGCTCTCCACTATGTCACAACTAGTCCCCAAACTTCCAAGAGGACTGTGGTCAGCCAATCAATCTGCTGTTATTTCTTCTTCCAGAAATCTCCTTAGTATCCAGAAGTCATAAAGCCACCATTGGAGAGAATACAATGGCTGTCTCAGCAGGAGTGCCTGTCATTGACCAGTCCTGGCATCTTCCTGAGAACCAATCACAAAACACACAAATCACAGTAGCTATGCAGCCTTCTCCACCCTCTTCCCACTCCCACCCACTTTGCTCCATTTCCACCATCCCTTGCTTGAATCTCAAGCCTCTGACTCACTCTCAGACTCCACTGAGGGCTGTCCTCAAAGCCTATTGTATTGACCATAAACCTGAGAACTTCATCCGAAAGAAACACACACACACACACACACACACACACACACACACACACACACACACACACACACACACACACACACACACGGGCTACAAGAAAATATCTTTGCTGTCAGGAAAAGCAAGTTTCTTTACAGCCCAGCTCTCGCTGACCACCTTCCATGCTTTTGAATTCCCCACTGGTCTCTCCTGGAGTAAACAATCCTAAGGGTCTTCCAGGCATCCCCCTACTGCCATGGCCAGAGGGCATGGGGGAGGGGAGTCCCTGCCATAACTAAAGGACACAGGGTCAGTCCCAATGGCTAGGACTGCTGTGTCTGCTCTAGAGATGAGGCAGGAAGGGTTGGCCCCTTCTTGGGGACAGCTGTTTCAAACTTAGCAGGCAGCTGGCAGCAGCCCCCTTGTTTGAAGCCAGGGCAAAGAACAATGATTCCGGCATCCTCCAAAGCCGTCCCCGGCTCCCTCTCGCATATCCTTCCGCCCGCACTGCTGCTATCACTGTGATTATGAAGGCAGCAGTTGTGTGGTAATTAGGACCCTCCCGGGCCAGCCAATCTCAATAGAGCAGGATGCCAGCTGCTCCAGCGCCAGAAACATCTCAGTGGCACCCGGTCCTCCTCAGTTCTCTCCCTCTCTCCACACTCTTCCCCGTCCTCCTCTGGTGTCACTCAAGCCTGGTTAGACCAGGGAGGTCACTTCCCTTCTGTTCCTGATCCAAGGTCATTTACCCTCCTGGCTCAATGGGAGCCATCCCAGCTCAAGACCTGGTGCAAAGGGGTGAGTAACCAGTTACCCTCAGCAACCCTGTGGTGAGAAGTGGGTCCTGTGGATTACCTCAGCAAGCAGAGCTTGAATTCTCTTTATTGCCCTTAATGTTCCCACAGCATCATTGATTCTTCTTGTCCAATGGACACTTTAAATGTTCCATTTCTCCCAACAGCCATGACCCTGGGCTCTTTCTGACACTGGAAACTGTCAGTTCTAGGTCCAGACAAGATAACCCATTCGATTTCTGGACAACAGGAGAACAGCCATCTGTGGAAAGAACCTGTCTGGGGTGCCCAGAATTCTCTCCCTTCCTAGTCCGATTTTCCTGCCCTTCCACTTTCTGGGACCTTGAAAAAAACATAAACCGGAAATGCCAAAAATGCTCTTCCACCTGTTTCCTGCTGGGAATAAGAGAGCTCACCTAGTGTGGAAGAAGGTGTCCCAGAAACCAGGAGAGAAGCACACTGTTCTAATCTCCCTATGGGAAACCAAGAGAAAGCCACAGCCTGGGCAAGCTGATTGTAAGACTCCCTTCCACTCCCATGCCTCTCCTCTCCATCAAACTTGATTATAGCATTTCAGTATTTCAAAGCTGGAACTTAGAAAATAGTCATTCAATCACTTTCCAAGTCCCAGTCTGACATCCATGTGAAAACCCCAGGTTCCCTTACCACTAATGCAGACATTAAGGACCCTGATTTAAACCATGTTTCAATGTTAGAATAGATTTTTTTTTAAAGGCTAATGTTTTAAGCCTCATTCTCCTCCCTGTGACTCAAATAAGGACATTGTGAGAAAGTGGTTCTGAATCCTGCTTTTCTGGTTCCCTGGGGCAGTTCCGGGACTTTCCCCTCCAAAAGAAAGGGGGACTTTTGATAGAAGCAAAGCACAGTGGAGGGTGGAGTAAGAGAACCCTCCATCACCTCCCAGCATCTCCCCATGCGCCTAAGGCATCACTTTAATCCTGAGAAGACACAGCCAGGGAGTCTCTGGGAAGGCAGTGGTACCAAAAACAAGCCCCAAAGAAAGGGCTTGATTGTAGTGAACTGAAGAAATGGCCAATTTAATTGCTGTCTGCCTGAAGGCTGTGCCACCCCTCCCTAACTAAGGAAGTAGCAGCTGGCCCTTGCTAAAGAGCGCCCAGACACCAAAGACCAGAGCACACCAGTCACAGGACACCTCACATCCTCCTGGCTCTCGGCCTAGGCAGTTTGGTGTATGACAAATTGGCACAGGCAAAGGTGAATGCTGGGGCATTATCAAGCCCAGAAAAAGAGCTGTGGCTGGTGACCACCGCACCATGACTAATCAGCCAGAGTGAAGTCACACATATGAACTGTCCAGGGGACCAGTGGTTGATGAAATAGCTCAGACTTGTATAGGAGCAGCACAAGAAGGAGCCCATTTCTGCCTCTAGTGGTAGAACAGACAGGTCTTCAGAGACTTAAGGGAAGAAATGTCACATTAGGAGATGCAAGAGGCATGACGTATGATGTAATAAGACATTGGAAGAATATTGGCTTGGTAGTTTCATTTTCTATAGAAGAACCACTCACTTCAAGCCTGATAACCTAGAACATTTTCAAATAACAAAAATATGGGTGAAAACATAGTAGAGTCATTGTCCAGCATGCCAAAGGCCCTGGCTTCCATCCTCCATGCTGCAAAAGTAATGAACCGACTGCAACTAACTATTAGCCTTGTCCAGCCATCCCTGGCTTGAAGATGGTACTAAACCCTAAGTTGACGGATGTATTCTTGCCATGACGTAACATCCAGTCTCTAACTAATAATGTAGTAAACGAGGGCTGGAGAGATGGTTCAGTGGTTAAGAGCACTAACGGTTCTTCTAGAGGACCTGGGTTCAATTCCCAGCACCCATATGGCAGCTCATAACTGTCCATAACTTCAAGATCTGAGATCCTCACACAGACATACATGCAGGCAAAATGCCAACGTACATAAAGTAAGAATAAATAATTTTTAAAAATAAATAATGTAGTAAACTAGTATATGCGCCACTACAGCTTCAGTTTTTGGAATCCCTTCCTGAATTATTGTTTCTGTTTTTAGTATCAGATAATGAACTGTCACTGATAACACCAGGACCACCATCAATACCATGTCTCCTGATGAGATACTTGGCCGAGTTCTGGAGCCTAGGTAGAAAGTGATTAATGTATTGATCCCAAAAGGTCCCAGCCTTACTCAATCTTGTCAAATATCCCACTCCTGCTCAAGAGACCCTGACTGGAACTTACCCTTCTTGAGGTCACTCTGGGGTAGCAGCAGACTGACATGGGAAGTAGTTCAGACCTTCGTGGTCCCATGATGAGTTTAAGAAGCATCACACAACCTCCACCTCCTGTCTCCCTTGTTCTTTTGTCCCCTCTCATCCCAGCCTGCTTCTGCTGTTACATTAAATTAATAATGATCATTTTCATGAACACAAATGTGCTCCAAAACATCTTGCTAGAAATTACTGTGGCTCCATCTTTCAAATGCTGCAGTATTAATAATCCCCACAGACTCATAAAGAGCTTATGGAACCAGCACTGGAGGAATTGAATGTGTAGTCCTGCCAAACAGAGATGCAAATCTGTTACTATGATTGTTGCGGTAGGTTTTGATATTTTCACACCATTCTAGTTTGCTTTCCATTGCTGTGATGAAACACCGTGGCCGAAAGCAACTTCAGAAGAATAGTGTTTCTTTTATCCTCCAGTGTAGAGTCATCATGAAGGGAAGTCGGGGAAGGAACTCAGGGCAGGAATCTCAAGACAGGAATTAAAGTAGAACCATGAAGGACCGATGCTCACTGGCTTGCTCCGCCTGTTTTTTTTTTTTTTTTTTTTTTTTTTTCACAACACCCAGGACCATCTGGCTCAGTGGTTGGTGCTGCTCCCAGTCATCTGGGCCCTCTCACGTCAATCATCAATCAAGAAAATGCATTTGCCCACAGATGATCTGATAGGAGCATTTTCTCAATTGAGCAGCCTCTTCCCAGATAATTCTAGCTTGTATTGAGCTGACACAAAGCTAACCAGGGCACACATACTTCATGTAAAAGAAGTATCAAGTTAAGTCTAGCACCTTCAATCCTGTCCTTGTCCTCCCCACCCTCAAGTCTTCCGAGACTCAGTCAAAAGCAAGATACAAACAATGTATTCACAGGAGTTTTGTTAGGATTCTTGTCTGTGTAGAAACCTTCCTTTTTGGGTCCTTATTCATTTTTTTTTAGTTAGGAACCCTTTCCGGAATCAAGGTACTTACTTAGCTTGGCTTTAGAGTTTGGCAGAAAGAGCTGTTTCTAAGTTCAGCATGTACTCTTGTTCCCACTGCAAATGGAACTGAATAACCTCAAACCTGGAGACCTGTGATCCGCTCCCAATACCTTGACATCAGATTTTCCTTCTAAAGCAAGGTTGGTTTTAGGGGTTACCAAGAAGGCTAAGTGGTCCAAGTGTTTCACACTCAGACAAGAGAAACTAAGACTGGATCCCCTGCACCCACATAAAAGCTGGGTATACTGACACCCATCTGTATTTAGGCACTAGCAAGGCAGAGAGGATCCCGAGAGGTCATTGCCCAGCCATCTCAGACACTTAATCAATGAGCTCCAGGTTCAGTGAGTGACTATGTCTCAAAAAAAAAAAAAAAAAAGTTAGACTATGCACATACGAAATCCCTAACTAAACCCAGTGGGTCACAAACACACAGGAGATTCAAAAGCAGGAGGGGGGACTTGTTGGAAAGTTTCAGTGAGGGAGGGAAGGGGGTGAGAGAGGGGAAGTGGTATGATGAGTGGTTTGTCAAATACATTATGAAACGATCAGAGAATAAAAATAAATACAAAGTATTGTTTTCCACAAAGAGCCATTGTCTAATGTCTTTCATGAAGTTATTCCCTTAAAAATCATCCCCTTTTCCCAACTGGGGTTCTGTATGTATATTGCGGAGGTGCTCACAAAAAGAAAGAAATGGGTAATGTTTGTTTTAGAGTATTTTGTTTAACCACCACTGTTCTGATTTCCACTAAGTTCAAACATACATTCAGGGTCCTAAAGAGGAGCTGAACAAAGATGGCACCAATAGACATGCTACTGTGGACAGCAGAAAGCCCAAGAGGCCTCAACCTTAGTTGTCTATACTTCAACACAAAGAACTACAGGCAACTGAGGAAGGCTGAGAGCCTGAGAGCTGAGAAGTAGCCTCCCCCAGGGAAGAGCACACCAACCAGCTATCTGATACCACATAGTCAGCCCTGAAAACATATACACAAGAAACATTATACAGACTGAGCAGGTTGTATTTGTGTGTTCAGAAAATTAGATAGATAGATAGATAGATAGATAGATAGATAGATAGAGATACAGATATAAATATAGAGATATTATAAAACAATATGTTGAAGAAATATGGTTAGACACTTTGAGCATCAAAACTATGCCCCGTTCTTCATAGGTGCCCCTCCACGACAAAAAAAAAGCCATACTCCAACCACTCTTAGCAATAACTGACTCTCGGTTGAACACGGGCTTCGAGCAGGGCTGATAGCAGGAACTGTGTAGCCCAAGGTCAGGTCCCTTACCTGGGAAAAGATCAGTCAAGGCGACTCAGAACAAGGATTTGGGGTGGGAAGAGTTCAGAATCCTGGACTAGTTCCCATAAAATCGTTACAAAGATTTCATGACTGAACACAAAAAGGGCATGTGTAGTGAAAAACTCAGGCACATACACGAGGCAAAGTGGGTTAGAAGAATGGCTATTTATCTCCTCCAACCCATTCTGTCATTCAGCTAAATGCGCACTCTCCTTACTGTAGTTTGTGAAAATGAAGGAATAATACACATGCCCTAGCCCCACTGAACGAGAAAGGCAGGGTCCGTCCTGTTCATTCCGCTATCTCAAAAAGCCATAGAAGGTCCATCAGTGGTGGGAGACCTGGGAGCCTGTCTGGACTCTAGACGTCAGCTCCTGGCTGATTCCACGTAGTTGCCCTCCCTCTGGTGGTGAAAGAAGAGATGGCAGCTCTCTAGGTTAGTCTTAGTCCCACTGGGGAAAAGCAGCGGGTGTTTTGCCCCACCTCTCAAGTTCTGCCTGTCTGTTTCCGAAGCTCACTGCTAAGTTTTAGAACAAGATGTCTGAAAAGGCTCCCTCTTAATTAGGACATCTTGCTTGTTTGCAATGTTCATGGCACTTACAAAAGACCATATGTCTTTGAGATGCTCCTTGGCAGGACTTCGCCAGTGTTTACCAAATCTATTTTGTATGCCATGCTAATAATAGTGCAGTGGGTCCCCGGGCGGAGAGAGGGGACTGAGGGCTTCTTGTTTCTGTTGGTACTCAGTATTCTGCCCTTGGAATATAAAAGGACTCTTAGTTCTTGAGCAAGGACTGAACCAGGCTTCCAAGTTTCCCAAATGCTGTTATTTTGGGAAACATTTCAAGGGCTAAACTGTAATCTTTGACAAGTCAACATTGGGTAATGCTCTTCACATTGCTACAAACCAGACCTTAAACTAATGCTTTTAACAGAAATTCACAAGTGAATAACTAAGCCATTTATTGATTGTATCCATAACTCTGTCTCTCGGGCCATACTCTGTCACCTTTTAATTTAGAAAAGAACAAGAGAGGTGGCTGGGTGAGTGGTATATGCCTCTAACCCCAGTCCTTGGGAGGCTGAGGCAAAAGGCCCTGCATTTCAGGGTAATCAGCTACTTTGGGAGTCCAGCCAGCTTGGGTTACATAGCAAGGTGTTGGCAGGGATGGGGTAGGGAGTGAACTCTTATTTTAGTGAACAAAATTGATTCACATACCTAGCAGTAACTGGCCCAAGACCACAAAGCTTGGTTTGCACAGCACACGGTAAATCTTGATAGAACTGTGTGATTGAAATCAAAGTGAATGGGCCTGCCTACACTCTCACTCACAGGGCCAATGGAAATAAATACTAAGCAGTCGTTTTTGTTTTGCTTGCTGTCATGGCAACAAAAAGCATGTGCAGGTTATCTTTTCATTCCTCGGGTGTAGTTTTGTTATCCTGGGAGCACAGCATTGTCAGTCACATCAGCAAAAGTTTTGTGACTATTTATAAAAATTTACAAATTAGGGGGCTGAAGAGATGGCTCAGAGATTAAGAACACTGGCTGCTTTTCCAGAGGTCCTGGGTTCAATTCCCAGCAACCATATGATGGTTCACAACAATCTGTAATGAGATCTGGTGCTCTCTTCTGGCATGCAGGCATACATGCAGGCAGAACACTGTATGCATGCATACATACATACATACATACATACATACATACATACACAAATTAAGCATGTTGCTATAGGCCTCATCCAAGAGTAATTTAACTTGAGTGACTTTTTAAAAGACAACTCAGACATATTTTATGTGCCAACTACATGTCAGGCAACAAATAGTTCTTTCTTTTTTCTTTATTTTATTTTACATACTAACCACAGTTTTTCCTCCCTCCTCTCCTCCTGTTCCCTCCCCACCCCCTTTTCTACCTCTCCCCATTTACTCCTCCTCTGTCTCCTCTTGCTCAGATGGAGCAAGGTCTCCCTTGGGAACAATAAAGAATGGCATATCAACAATTTTTTACTTATGTGCATTTATGTATGTATGTATGTATGCATGTATGCATTTGTGAGTATACGACACATATATGCAGGTACCCACAGAGGCCAGAAGGGGCGCTGATCCCTTGGAACTGGAGTTACAAAGTGTTAAGGGACCTCCAGTCATGGATGCTAGGAAGAAAGCTCTCGTCCTTTTGAGGGGCCACAAGTGCTGGGCATCTCTCCCGTCAGAGGTTCTTCCTTTTTGTGATGATGGTGAAAAGCTTTGAGGGTTTTTGTTTTCTTAATAATGATAATTCAGTAATTACGAGTTGTACACGCCTTCATGGCGACCTGCTGTATACATCGGGAAAGATCCTTAACATCTATTTCTCCCCACCTGGAAAATAGTGACCACAGAGCAACAATGTACAAAGAACTTAGAAGTGGCTCACAGTGGTCTGAAATGACAACCAGCCTGGGGGCTGGAGAGTTGGGACCATGGGGAGAAGGCATGCCTCAATCCTGATGACCTGAGTTCAGATCCCCAAAACCCACATAAAAAGCTGCATGGGATCATGAATGCATTTGCTATCCCAGTACACCCCAACCAGAAGACGAGAGGCTCAGCAGCAGCCTGCAGGCCAGCTTGCCTCATACACGAGGGAGTGAACAAACAGCAAGAGACCCTGTCGCCATGTAGAAAGTTCCAACACCTGACCTTGTCTTCTGAATTCCACGTGCTCCACCACACTCACACATACATGAACACACACATAAACAAAAAATTGTTTTTACTTTAAAGGGAACCATATACCCACAGCCTGACATGAGTAAGCCAGTGTTCTATATAGTCATTGATTCCACACAGTCAATTCATAATGTTACTAGCAGACTGGGTGTCCCTATTGAATAAGTGCACCTTTACTTTAATCAAAGGATATCCAGAGTTTTCAAATATACTCATTAGTTGTGACAAGATTCCTAGGAGACTATTAGTACCTCATATTCTATTTCTTCATATTCTAATCTTCTCTTTTATAATCCTTTTGTCATTCAACCATGTTTCTAGTCTTCAGAATCTGCCCTGGTTTCTGCCTTGATATCCTTGAGAGAAGGGTCTGTTTTAATCCCTGAATTTCCTCATTGTAAATAACTTTATTATGTGCAGTGGGTGGCTTTCCTGAGCAGAATTTGTTTCTTTATATCTAAATTTACTTCTGAAGCTTAATTTATCAATAGGAAGGCTCCGCACCATAAAGACCCTTTATTTCCCAAAGAGGAAAGCAGAGTTCTGTTTGGGAGTTATAGAAAGCACAATTAAATTTAACTCTGAGGCTGTTCAACTGTTTCCTTCGGCTATAAAAGCATTGGAGAATGAATGAGTGGTGAGTGAAAAAATAGTCAGGGAAAGTTCTCTGATGAGTCTGTACAAAGAGAAAAGTCACATGTGACGATGTGACAGTGGCAGTAAGCCAGCTCCTAAGGGGCAGGACCATAACTCCAGGAAGTTTCAACTGGAGCCAGACTTAGGGAGGTGATATAACTGGTAGGTTTCGAGAACCTGCACACCCATTCCCAGGGCATGAAATGCTTTACATAAAATAATTGGCCACACACACTCTGAGCTTATATTTTAATCGGTTCCCCAAATCATTCATTATGTTTTCCCCACCCCTGAAGTCCAGGCACACTCCTCCACACATGCTTGCAATTCTCCACACCAGTGATTTTAATGGTTTATGTGTCCTGCCTTAGGAATGAGGGAAATGGTTTTACATTATAGTTGGCAGTGTCTACATAATTTTGAAGTCCAGATTAAAAACTCAAGGGAGGGGCTACTCTACTAAACAGATTATTTCTTCCCAATGTGTGTGCATGACTTCAGTCAGTGGAACTTTCTGAGCTCTCCTACGAGAGTTCTGGGTGGAAGGAACCTGGGGGACAAAGTCCTGCCCCTCACAGTGCTAAGCGCATGCATGTATCTAGTAAATCAGCATTCCAGGGATGCTCCAGGGCAGAGTGCTACAGTGCACAGAGACGACCACGGGCAAGCTATGATAGTGTAAGGAAGAGGTGTGGCTCCAGCTATAAGAGCCCAGAGGGAGAGCCGGGGAGACTGCTCAGTTGACAAAGTGCTTGCCACACAAGATTAAGGACCTGGGTTTGCTTTCCCAAAACCTACATTACAAAGCCAATGCTGGGGGGGGGGGCATGGAGACAGGAAGACCCTGGTGGCTTACCCACCAAATAGTCTAGTCAAATCAACAAGCTCCAGATTCAGGGAGAGATCCTATCTCAAAACATAAGGTGGAAAGCAATTGAGAAAGACACCCATCCTCAACCTCCAGCCTCTACACACACATGTACACATGTGAACACATACCTGCACACATGTATGCACACAGACACAAAGAGAATCCAAAGGGATTTGATGGAGAAGGTGAAATGCCACATGATAGTTTTTCTGTACTTTTGACAGTTTCATGCATATGTACCTAAGCATGCAATTATGCGTGTATGTATGTAGGGGAAGCTGTAGCCACGCCTTCTTAGGGGCTGGCTACAGGAGTACCTGAGGGCTTGTGAGGGCGTGGTCAGAGTGAGTAGGGGGACTGCGTTTTCGGTTTCGGTTTCTCTTTGCTTCTTGCTGTACAGACTACCACCGGCTGGCTGGTCCACTCTGTAAGTAAGGCTTTTCCCTATTAAATACCCTTATATTTCTACCTGACTCCGTATCGGTAATTACCTACTATATATGTATGTTTAGACACAAATCTGAAAGAATTTCTAGGTAGAATTAACCATGAAAGAAAAGGCCATAGGGAAAAAATCAAGAACCAGACAGAAAAGTAAGTCTTACTTAAGAGGAAGTTCTGGAAGGCAAGAAGGAAGAAACTAATTTAGAGAAGGGCTGCATTGTTCAGTCTATTTTAATCCAAGCCTAGGAGGATTCTGTGCATGCAACAGAACTTTAGATCTTTCTAGAAGCTACAGGAAGAGCAGGGGGAAAGGAACCTTTTCAAACAAGTAAAATGACAGTCCTGGGCATGTCATTAAATGTGCCTAAGAGCCTATCAGTGTCTCTTGGGAGGCAGCAGCTACTGCCCTGAACTCTAAGGAAGTAGGTTAGGTGCCACCCTGAATTCTAAGGAGGTATATTGTATGTAGGTGTTGTATATGGGGAGTTTCCACTCTATCTCCAAATGATTGAGCCTTTATTTGTGGTTGAAACACAATGTCAAGACTGAATTATTCTATTCAGTTTCTATAATTACAATGAAGGTGCTGTTTGATAAGGACATACATTACAATGTTGAAGGAACAAGCCCAATGGTTGGCAAGATCGTGACAACATCCTGCATTAATCAAGTAGAACAAGACAATATTTGAATTAATTTTACCTCTTCTTCCTAATGTTTCAGTTGATTGCCCTAGACACTTAGCACAGAGAGCCAACCAAAAATAAAGAAGTAAAGACCTTGTGATATGGGGGGATGCAATAAAATAACTAGAAATTTGGGGGATTCATGGTTAAGAATTCAGTTCTGGTGCCTTTCTTTCTTTTTTCCATTTTTTATTTTTTATTTCATTTTACATCCCAACCACAGTTCTCCCTCCCACCCCCCTCATGTCCTCCCACCCTCTCTCACCCCCCCCCGAGTCAACCCCCAGTCCACTCCTCCTCATGGATAAGGGCTCCCATGAGGAGGAGTCTACACAGTCTGGTACAACAGGTTGGGGCAGGACCCAGCCTCTCTCCCATGCATTAAGACTGAACGTGGCATCCCATAATAGGGAATGGGCTCCAACAACCTAGCTCCCTTTTTTCTCTAAAAAAAATACTATAAGTTCTCAGACCTCAGGGGATTTAAAAAAAAAATAGTGTAATGAAAAGTGAATGTCTGGACAAAATAATTGAGCAAGACCTGGGGCCAATGTGTCTTTCACACAGGTCCAGCCATTGCCACTATTTATCTAAAGTTTGTATTGAGTTCATTTTACTCTGTTGTGTTCTGGAATGCTCTGTCATGAATCTAGAGATTTACTCTCTATCTACAATTCCTAGCTACCTTTGTTTTTGTTTCCAGCCTCAACACTCATTCATAAATATACAGCTACGGGATCCCAAACATTCATTCATGAACTGCATAGCTATAAAGTCCCTGCTTGGTACTCAGTGCACTAGGTCATTGTGCTTCTATTGTTCTCACGTCCCAGAATTCTGCAGTTATTGCCACTGACGTAGTTGATAACTTCCCTTAAAAGGGACTAGGGAAGGTGAGAACTCATGTTATATGTTATTGTTGGGATGTCCAAACAGACGATGCAGATATCATCAATTCTAAGCACCAAATTTGACCCCATCTGGCTTCGAGAGATTCTTGGAAGAATCAATTAAAGCACTTTTCTTATTACAGCTTTATATTCAAGAAATCAGCATGCGATCCGGAGAACCCTAAGCTGGCCTACAGTATTGTATCTGCCATCAAGATAGGTTACAGGACATGTTCTGACCGAGCAGAATGTAAAGTAAAGTCTTAACAGTGAGGTGCTTTACTTTGTTGATCATTGTATAAAACCACATGGGAATTCCAAGGTAAACTGAGTCTACATAGCTTCAATAAACTGCTGGTCCTCTATCATTCTCCTCTGTGACATCAGAGCTAACACTTACCTATTCATGACTGTTAGTAAATACGTACTCAGTGTGCTGTGGAGAATGTTCTGTGAGCCTAGTTCTCACAGGTTCTGCTGAACCAAAAGAATAAACAAAAAAAAATCCCTTAACAATCTCAGCTTTTATGTTTGTTTCCAAAAGACAAAAACCAATAATCAGATAAAATCTCCCCAAAAGGAACAGTTGTACATAGGTGTTTTTAGATGTGGAGTATAATTGGCCAGTGATTTGCTAATAATACATCAGAAGTAACTTTATAAACACTTAGGAGGGACTAGGGAGATGGCTCAGTTGGTAAGATGCTTTCCCCACAAACATGAGGGCCTGAGTTTGATCACCAGAATCCACATGAGAAGGAGGAGAGGGCAGGTAAGGACGAGGATGGGGACGACAAGGAGGAGGAACTAGTTGTTTAGGTGTGGTGGCATATTCTGTGATGGCAGAGCTGAAGAAGTAGAAACAGGGTGATCCCTGTGAGCCTACATGAGCCAGTCAGTAGCCTACTCTTCAAGTTCCTAGTCAGTAAGAGACCCAGTCTCAAAACCAAAGTATTGAGGAATGATACCTGAGGTTGACCTCCAGTCTCCACACTCATGCACATACAAACCTGCATTCAAATGCACCCACACCCACATGAACATAAACACACACACACACACACACACACACACACACACACACACACACTTAGTGAATGCAAGCCATACATGGCACAATAACAAAAACTGCATCAATTTTGGGGGCGGGTAGTATAATTGCTCAGCACAAATATACTTACACAGCCAGGTGCAACTGGACTCTAGAGGGCACAGTCTTTACCTTTGCAAGGAGCTCGACTTAGTTAGAGACCAGAATTCAGATCCCATTTGCAATAACAGGGATGTAAACAAAAAGGAGCACAGGGTTCTGAGGTGGTATGCCAGGGCCCCAAATGCTGAGAGAAAATTTGTGCACAGCAGGAAGCAAGCTCTCCAGATGGGCAAAAGTGAGCTCATGCTACTCCATCTCCCACCACCTGCTCCCCTCTTCAACAGGAAAACAAAACAAACTCTTTGGGGAATTATGTCTCACCACATGATAAGGTTCAAGATTCTCCAGTACCCTGTAGTCTCTGGCAGCATCACCAGAGTCAGGCAGAGCCAGGCTTGTAGGGTAGTGAGGAGCACTGAGAAACCAACTAACTGGGGAGTTCAAATTTCATGAGCAAAGCTCTGCAGAGTGCTGTCTGTTTTCCCACATGAACCCAGGGACTGTCTGACAAAGGGGAAGACTGGTGGGAAAATGAGCAAGTCCACGTAGTTGATAAACCTCTATCCTGAAGGCTGAGACCGTCATTTGCATCCCCCACAAAGTTCATAAATTAAACTAAGCTGCAATGAGTGTATTCATGACATTTGGAGGTATAGTGCAATTAGGATTGGATTCAATGAGGTCATAAGGAGGAGGGTTCCATGATGGCATTAGTAGCTCTATAAAAAGAGGAAGGAAGCTCTAACCTGGCATCTTGGGCTGCCTTTTCTTGCAATGCTCCCTCTGCCAGGTTATGATGTGACAAAGTGACCCTCACCAGATGCCATCACCATGCTCTTAGACTCTCCAGTCTCCAGAAGCTCTATTTTTCATAAACTATCTAACCAGTGGTTTTCATTTACAGAAACATCCCTGTGGACTAAGACAGCGTCGATGAAACTGGAGATTGCAACAAGTTCTCAAAACAATGCAAAATTACAAATCGCAAAATGTCAGAATAAATATTGAAAACCCCAGTGCAAAACCCCACTCCAACTAAATAGAGCCAAACTAAGTAATAGAACTGTGTGTGTGTGTGTGTGTGTGTGTGTGTGTGTGTGTGTGTGTGTGTGTATTTATGAGGGAGAGAGAGAGAGAGAGTGAGAGAGAGAGAGAGAGAGACCCACCCACTCCCCCAAAAACTGGCATAGGCAAAATAAACAGTAGAAACTTGAAGTGAGACTTGCCAGAGGTAACAGTGACCTCTGTGGTTAAATCTAAGCACTGGTGCCCCTTGACACACTTAGATAACCCATCAGTGTAGAGCCTAAGACAGCAATACCACGCCCACCAAGAGGTACAAAAGGGGACAGTTAGAGTATCAGAGGTGACCCTATGCTCCAGTAGATGCTCCTACACCCATGCGTGTACAGACAGCACTGGGCGGGTTTAATAAGGGGAGGAAGGGAGAATATGAAGATGGGAAGAAAAGATACTAAGGGGTGGGGAATAGATCAAAACAAATTATACAGCGGGTGAAATTCTCAAATGATAAAACATTAAATCAATTAAAGCGTTCTCAGGTACATATACATATATACATATGCATATTCCTCCAATTCAAATGTTACCACTCAGACTAAACAAGGCTGCTGGCAGGGGACACTCTTGAAAGCCCTTGGCAGTGTCAGTGCTGTACCAATGAAAAGCAGTGACTTCTGAGGGTTTAAAAACTGCTAGAAGTCTTGGACACATCCTCAGCCTAGTAACTTTGTAACTTAAGAGTCTCTCTCTCTCATGTCCATGCATGTGCTTTCTCTGTCATCTCTGCCTTTGTTGTCTGTCCATCTCTCCATCTGTCTCTCGCTCTCTCGTATGTATATGTGTATGTACATGTGTGTGTCCCTATTTCTGTCTCTCTATCACACACATGCTTTCTCTCTCTGCCATCTGTATCTCTCTGTCTCTCTCTGTCTCCATCACTGTCTGTGTGAGTACACGCATGCGCACACGTGCATGTCTCCATCTCTGTGTGAGTACATGCATGCGCACATGCGCATGTGTTTCTATCTTTGTCTATCTCACACTTTTTCCTCTGTCATCCCTCGGTATCTGTTTCTCTGTCTCTCTCTGTGTATGCCTTTCTCTCTTACACACACACACACACACACACACACAGACACACACACACACACACACAAACACACACACACAAACACACACACACAGACACACACACACAGACACAGACACACACACACACGCACGCACAAACACACACACACACACCTCAGTTTTCCCACTCTGTTGAGCCAATGCATTCATCTTACACATTCCCATTTATATGGCAAATGTTTTCAGATGACATTTTATCCTAATAATGTCCCTGAAAGACTAACTGATGAGTTCCAGAACAAGCAGTTTAGGGGAGTAGGGAACATGGGACAGAAAGATTTTGATAAGATGAAAAAAGCAAAGGGAAACTGGGCAGAGATATTACAGTATCACAGTTTCTGCCCCTGCTGTTCCCTGCCGTGTTCAGTGGAATCAGAGGGCTGAGAGGCCCCGGCACCCTTCACACGCCACATTCAGTCACTTAGGTGGCCCCTGGCTCAGAGGAGCAGCCACCAGGGCCAGAGAGCCTGCTGGGAAGGACCCATCCAGTACCGACCCAGGCTTGGAAAGTCTCTCTGACCCCAGCATCCTTCCTGGTTCCCATCTAACCGAGAGTGGAGTTGCGGAAACTGCACAGCAACAAAGGGCCTTTTCTGGCAGGGGGACTCCAAACTTTCCATGTGAGGCCGCGCTCCAGGGAGTCTTAATAGGTCCCTCTCTCCCTCTCCTCTATATGATGTCACTTTCTCTCAACTGCACACGTGCAGGAGGGTTTCTCGTGCCTTTGCTTTACATCAGCAACACATCACCAGGCTCAGAGGCAGAATCTACCCACCCACGTGCTCTCCTGCCAGCAGGCTATGGACAGGGACCAAGCAATTAGACTTCTCCTGGGAGTCCACCCGGGTCCCGAACATGCAGCTTTGGGGCAATGTTGATTGTACTAGGTTTGTTCTTTGGGAGTTTGTCTCCTGGCTCATCCCTCATTTTCATAGGGTCCACCTGGAGATAATATGCTCCTATTTATCTGGCATTAACATTACCAAACATGTCTTTACCGACTTGGAAATATGTTGTCTTTCCTCCCAAGAACTTAGGTGGATATATGTTTTTCTATATCCTTTAAACACACCTCTCCCAGTTACAAAGTTTTAAATCTCTCTTACTCCTCAGTGAAATGGGAAAGAAAAGAATTCAAACACAAGAAAAGAAATACATGGGCTAGAATTCATACCAAATATCAGATCACCTCATCTTTTGAAAAAGATAGGAGGGAAAGGAGGATGAGATTCAAGGAGTCCTGAATATAATTTATTTATTTTTATTTTATACACATTGGTGTTTGCCTGCAAGAATGTCTGTATGCATGAATCAGATCCCCTGAAACAGGAGTTACAGACAGGTGTGAGCTGTCATGTGGGAATTGAACCAGGTCCTCTGGAAGAGCAACCAATGCTCTTAACCACTGAGTCATCTCCAAAGAAGAGACTGGATGATTTACATGGATTCATAGCCACTGCTGTGGATGACAGATGTCATGGGGCAAACAGACACAGCAGCACAAGACCCAGATAGCTTAAAATCTTGTCTCAACTGAAATTAGTGTGTGTGTTCACCTATGTTAGCCTGTTTCTTCATCCTGGGGACGGGGGTAACATGCACATGTGTGCAGTGAGCACACACATGTGTACTTGAATGCAAAGAACAAATGAAGAAATCAAGTGTCTTCCGCTGGAGTATTCATATTTTGAAGAAGAGTCTGAAGCTTGCCTTGTTAATCAGGCTGGCTGGCCAGGAAACTCCCAGCATCCCCCAGTCTCTGCCTACCAGTGCTGGAGCATTTGAGCTCAAGTCCTCCTGCTTATGCACCAAGTGCTCCCAACCACTGGTCTACCAACACCCCCGGTCATATTTATGCATCCTGTTGATTCAAGAGTGGTCCTCAAATATAAATGCCCTCTTCCTCAGAATGAATTGTCTTAGACAGCCCCTTAGGGTAAAAGTAAGGCCAATAAGGATTTTTTTTAATTGTGTGTGTGTGTGTGTGTGTGTGTGTGTGTGTGCATGCGTGTATATACTCATAAAGACCGAAAGAGAGCACTGGATGCCCTGAAACCACAGCTGCCCGAACTGGGTGCTGGGAACCAAACTCACATTCTCTGTAAGAGCAGTAAACACTTAACCACTGAGCCATTTCTCTCGACCCTGAGATATACATTTAGAAGCACTGTTCTCTTCATTGGGGGGAGTGACTCAAGTATAAATGTCAACTGAGTCCTATGCTTATCAGAAATGTTTACACAGGGCTTGGGAAGCAGACTGGACTGAGGTGGCTATAGGGATGCATAGGCTATAAGCTGCAAAGATAGAAATGAGAGTTCAGACCACATCTGTCAATAATGGGAACCGGTCACTTCCTGAATATTCTGTTCCTATTATCACAGTGCTTTCTCCTAAAGAGATGCCTGAAACCTAGTGTGCTTGACTCTGTGTGTTACTGACAATCACTCTTGCGTTGGTGATCTTGGATTAAGGACCCTTCCCAATACTGTTCCACACCGTCTGCCTTAGCCAACAGCCTGTCCAACAGAGCAGCTTTTCAGAGCTCAGATCAAAGCCTCCTGTGTGCAAAGTGCCTATTGTTCATTAGTGGCATGTGACTTGCACCTGCTCCGCTGAGGTGTCCTGCTTTCACTGCATCCCTCTCAGTCTCCGCAAGCTGTGGCAAGATCACAGGGCCAGTCACTTTGGTGATGAAGGAAGCCACACTCTGCCAGTCACAAGCTGGACCAGCTGTGCTGGTCCTGTGTGAACCAGGTGCCTCCTGCCTGCCCAGGAATCTGCTGCCAAGCCTTGGCAGGGAATGGACTAGCAGCTGCTCCTCCGGCTTCGTTCTTGTCTATTACCCTCCTCCACAGCCTGAGAATCCAAATGCAATCCCCTGGCAAGCCCGGTGCAGAACAGAGGAAAGGAACTTTGAAAGAAGATGCAAGGGCTATGACTACAGGAAGTTGATGGCGGTCAGAGGAAAGGCAGGTCAGTGTGTGAAGAAGTAAGATCGCTTTGAGCCTACGATTTCCGTATCATGAACGCCACCATCCTCACCCTAGGAGAAACTTATCAAAAGTGAACAGTGTACTAATCACACATTGATGTGACTGTTGCTAGAGATCCAGTCACATAGATTGCAAACCCATGCCAAGCAAGATCCAAATAAAACCATCACGATGACAAAGAGCCTCCCCTGAGATGATCAGGCAGTGCCATTTGCCATAGAAGACGTTCAGTTCCATGACTTCTCGTGATTTAACTCGGTTTACAGCTCTGGGAATAGGAGGAGTGTTTGTTCTCATGGACTTTTCTGGTTATAGACTTTCTCCATGTGACAGCCCCCCAAAAAAACATTGGTAGGCTACATCTAAATTGCATCTACTTCCTGCGCTGTGCATTGTATTTTTTCTAAAAAATATTTCAATAGCAGTAAGCCACTCTGTCAACTCTCTCATGTTCTCATTAGATCAGAATGCTGCTGCTTATGTAGGCGGACCAAGAGTGAATGATCAATTAGCCCAGTGGCTTATTTCATCCCCAAAGGCTCTTCCTTGCACATGGCTCTTGGGCTGCGGTGTACACTACTTCCCAGGCAATAACTCCCAAGTCAGGAGGAGATGGGAGGAGGGGGAGTGTAAATGGTGCAGTTGTGCGTGACTCATCCTCTCACTGACTCCATTCACTTGTGTGTTTGCAGCCACTTGAACAGCTGTGTTGGCCATGTGGAGTCAGAGATATTTTTTGGTCCCAAAACAGGAAGATGGGGAGGGGTGGGGGGTGAGATAATACAGAGGATGTGTGTCTGGATAGGAGTCATAGTTGCTGTGTGATTTCAGCTCCTCTGACCAGACAACCATCACTGCATTAGTCACTAGTCCTCCAAGGATGAGACAGGCCCGGGTAGACTCACAGAGAAGGGAGAGGAACTGGTACTGCTGGCTCAGATCTTGGAAATGTATCTCATAGAACAGAAAGGTGGGAAGTAATGGATGCAGTCATTAGCTGGGAACTGAGGAAAATCAGACCATTAAAAAATAAATACATAAGACTGGGCTAAAGATGTAATTCAGTTGGTAGAGTTCTTGCCTAACACACATGAAACCCTGGGTTTCACCCTCAGCCCTGCATAAGCAGGGCACGGTGGTGAACACATGCAATCCTAGTTCTCAGGAGGAAAGCAGGAGAATCAGAAGTTCGAGGACAGAGAAGATGACTAGGGAAAAAAGCGTTAGACCCGGGAAATCACACTTCAATCATGCTAGTCTAGCCCATCAGTGCCACCCCGCCCATATCTTCCTTCTAGTTTATGAGCATCAATATCCTCATTCCCTGCAAGTATATTTGCTGAAGTGTTTAGGTCATGCTAAGATGGAACAGAGCATAGCAGCAAACTGAACTTTCAGAAGCTGAGTACAAGTTGGTATCTCAAGCATTCAACATCTGATGTAAGTCAGGAGAAGTTTCCTCCACTGACACAAAAAAAAAAAATGGGTCCAGCCTCCTCCATGTGACATTACTAACTCATCAAAGCATTTCCTGGGTCAGGGCAGCCAGGGATGAGAAGCCAAGAAGGTAGCACAGTGGCTCAGGAATGCCCCAGCCTGTTTTACATCTGTGGCATTTGTGCTCACATTCCATGGCCAGACTTAGTTACAGGATCCCTCTCTTGAAAGGGAGTGAGAGGAACTGCAGCATATTTAGAAGAATGCAGTGTAGGTAAACATGGACATTTCCATCATCCCAGTCACACTTATGCTGCTCCAGTACCTGATGGAGAGGCAAACAGACAGTGAACAAAGACTTATGACCTGAGTTGTCTCTGGCTAATGAGCACAGTTCCAGAAGATGAGACTAGCGTGGAAAAAAGTTTACATTAAAGATCTAACTCCAGCCAGGCATTGGTGGCACATACCTTTTATCCCAGCACTCTGGAGGCAGGGGCAGGTGGATCTCTGTAAGTTTGAGACCATCCTGGTCTACAAGAGCTAGTTCCAGGACAGTCTCCAAAGCCACAGAGAAACCCTGCCTTGAAAAACCAAAAATAAAAGAAGGAAGGGAGGGAGGGAGGGAGAGAGAGAAGGAGAGAAAGAGGGAGAGAGAGAGGGAGAGAGAGAGAGAAAGAGAGAGAGAGAGAGAGAGAGAGAGAAGGATCTAACTCCAAGAAGGCTTCAGAAATGAGAAGGAATAGGAGAGAACATTGCTAAGGAATCCCCACAAAGAAAAGAATAGTCAATAGCACTACACACCTCCCTTGGAAAGGACACCAGCCATTAGACTTGACAGTTGGGTCATTCCTTAATGGCTCTTCTCTGGGGCCAGACAAATCTTGCTATGGTGAGTTCTAAGAGGGTACCTAAATCATTCAGTGAGTTACAGTTTCATAGAATGAATGTTTGTCAAAACAGATGGCTGCTGGAGATTCGTGGATGTTTGTTTTTCTGGGTTGTTGTTTTTATTAACCCTAATAAAACTTCTTGCCTTAAACTGATAAGAATAGCTATTTCAGTATACATATGCTACATGCCCAACACATTTTTAATACCTGACAACCAAATTTACAAAGGGAGTGTTATACTCTCTCCCCACATTTAGTACAATCTATAGTAAGAAATGTGGCCAAGTTCTGCATGGTGCCAAAGTTTGAGGTCTTTCAACTGCATTACAGTCTTGGTCTCCAAACTACGTAATGGTTAATGCTGTAGGTCCTAGACCAAGGACACGCCTGAGTGGTAAAACACTGGATGTCAAACTGAACATGCTATCTTGTGTTCACAAAACTATCATTTTATCTTTAGCTTCCATGTCGTTATGTGCCCAAAGTACCCAACAGCCTATCCCATGGAGGCTTGTTCAGCCATGTTCTCCGATGTTCTGTTAACAATAGTAAAGAAATGGAAACAACCTACATGTCCTTCAACTGATGAATGGACCGTGAAAATTTAGTATATACACACCATGGAATACTATTCAGCTGTAAGGAAAAGTGAAATTTGCAGGTAAATGGGTGGAACTAGAAAAGATCCCATTAAATGAGGTAACCCAGACCCAGAAGACAAATATTATGTGTTCTCTCTCATCTGAAGCTTCAGCTGTGAATACAGAGTCTGGAGTAACTGCAGAAACCAGGGCAGTAAAGGGGGCTGTGAGATGGAGCAACAGTGAAGGGAACAGCAGGGTACAAGGGATCTGAAGGGAGATGTGGAAAATGGTGTGTATTTAATTAGAGAATGGGGTGAGACATGAATACAGAAGGAGAAGAGGGAGGAGGGTAAAATTACGGTAAGGGCACCTGAAAAGTCATAATGGATATTATTTTTTATCTACCTAAAATTATATAGAACTCATATAAGTCTGCATGCACATATACATAGATAGTTTCAGTGAAATATTCTCATCTGGGTTGAGACTGCTCCCCTCAAGAATCATAGACTAACGAAAACCCCAAAACCAAGCATGAGAAGCCCCCTTTTGAGCCATTAGTCAAGGTTGTCCAAGAGATTCCAATAACATTATAGACCATTGCTGTTGCCTCTCAGAGGTGGAGGTTAAGTCCCTATTGCTAAAGACACCATATACCTCCAACACAGGATCCAAAGAACTTGAGCTACATCTAACCTGGAAGCCTCCTCCCTAAGGATGAACTTTAGGTACCATGCACACTTCCAAGGGAGGGAAGCAAACGGTAGTCTTACCTGCTATGAAAACTATGAATCACAACAGCAACCAGCATGACAAGATAACTCTGAGTAATATTCGAATACTTTGAAGGAGGAAACGAGCTTTGTAGCATTATTACTTTGAATTCTACCCCTTCGTGGTGGTCTAAAATAATATGCCCCCCATAGAGAATGGGCACCATTAGGAGGTGTGGCTTTGTTGGGGTTGGTGTGACCTTGTTGGAGGAAGTGTGTCACGGGGGGGTGAGCTTTGAGGTCTCCTTTGCCCGAGCTATGCTCAGTGTGACACACAGTTAGTTCTGCTGCCTGCGGATCAAGATGTAGAACTCTCAGCTCCTTCTCCAGCACCATGTCCTGCCATGATAATGGACTAAACCTCTGAAACTGTAAGCCAGCCCCAATTAAATGTTTTCCTTTGTAAGAGTTGCCATGGTCATGGTGTCTCTTCACAGCAATAGAAACCCTAACTAAGACACCCCCTACATAAATGATGAATATTTCTAAAAGTAGATATTCACATAATTGTGCTTGGTGTGCTTGATTAGCATCCAATTCCCAGCACTATAAAAACAAAGCAAACACATTTTAAAACTCAATTTATCATATACATTTTAAAAAGTCTTACACATATGGGGCATAAAGCAAGTGTATGGGGAACATATGCTCAATAAATAAAAAGCAAGTGCTCAGTAGATTTAAAATACTTGAGGGAGGAGCAATAGAAAGGGAGAATATCAGGGTACAATCTGAAAGGGAAATAGGAAAGTAGGGGAGTCTAATTAAGAAGGGAGGAGATAAATACAGAAGAAAAAAGGAGGGTAAAATCACAGGATGTCTGAAATAGTCAAGAATCATACTATTAACTATTTCAAAATACCTGTTATACATTTAAGTCAGTATGCAGACAGATAGATAGATAGATAGATAGATAGATAGATAGATAGATAGATAGATAGATAGATTAAATGAAATTTTCTTATCTGGGTGACAATGCTATCCACAAGACTCATAGACTATCTAACAAAAGCCACAACACCAGGCACAGGTAACATTTCTTTGAGTTGTTGGTCAAGATTGTCAAAGAGACTCCCAAAATAGTATAGGCTATTGCTATTGCCCTTGGTTGCCCCCCAGGGTGGAAAGTAGATCCCTGTGTTGAAGACACTATGCAGTGTGGTCATAGAACCCAGATGACCTGAACTAAGTCTGACATGAAATCTTCCTCCCTAAAACTAGCTTTCATGGCACCAGAAAGCTGCCATGTAAGCTTCCAAGGGAGGAAACCATACTCCTACCCAACTTTGACACCTGTGAACAACAACAAGCATTGCATAATAAACCTAAGAGTGCAGAAGGGGCACACATACCTTGGCAGTAACCAACTGCTCTCTAATTAGACCTAAAGCCTGATTAACAGGAGAGAAACTGTGTGTAGCCCTGGAAACCCAGCCAACTACCCAGGGACAGTGAAGTCATGGAGCTGGGAAGTGAATCTACAACCACCACTTTACTAAACCAGCATGGTTCCTAATCACATTCTAAATGCTTATCCTTATACCCACAGGGAAGTATAGTTCCCACCCCTTATCAAAGAAACTTATCTTTGAAAACAGGAGACAAATTGCAGAAAACCATAACCGTTCAAACTTCAGAGAACAAAAGATTGTGTCATTCCCAGTCCCAACTACCACATCTATAAAACAATTCCTGCACCTAAGGCTCAGGGATCATTGAAGAAGGAATGGGTATAAAAATTGTAAGAACCTTTTTAATTTCGTTGTTTTAAAAAGTGGGGTGCAGAACTAAATAGGGAATTCTCAACAGAGGAATCTGAAATGGCTGAAAGACACTTAACAAAGTGCTCAAAATCATTGGCCATCAGAGAAATGCAACTCAAAACAACTCTGAGATACCATCTCATGCCTGTCAGAATGGCTAAAATAAAAAATACCAATGACAATCTATGCTGGAGAGGATGTGGAGAAAAAGGAACACTCCTCCATTGCTGGTGGGAGTGCGAACTTGTAAGACCACTCTGGAAATCAGTATGGCGGTTGCTCAGAAAAATGGGAATCAGTCTACCTCAAGATCCAGCCATTCCTCTCTTGGGTATATACCCAAATAGGGCATGTACTTACAACAAGGACATTTGTTCAACCATGTTCATAGCAGCATTGTTTGTAATAGCCAGAACCTGGAAACAACCTAGATGCCCCTCTACTGAAGAATGGATTGAGAAAATGTGGCACATCTATACAATGGAGTACTACTCAGCAGAAAAAAGCAACGGAATCTTGAAATTCGCAGGCAAATGGATGGAACTAGAGGAAACCATCCTGAGTGAGGTAACTAAGTCACAAAAAGACAAACAAGAGCCCTCACCCAGTGGCTGATGGAAGCAGAGACAGACATCCACAGATATACACTGAGCTGAAATCAGGAATTTAGTTGAAGAGAGGGAGGAATGAAGATCGAAGGGGTCTGTACCAGGTTGGGAAAACCCACAGAAACAGTTGGCCTGAAAAAGGGAGAGCACATCGACCCCAGATGCTGTCTGGGAGGCCAGTACAAGACTGATCCAGACCCCTGAACATGGATGTCAATAAGGAGGCCTCTGCACTCCAGGGAGCCTCTGGTAGTGGATTAGTATTTTTCCCTGGTGCAAGAAGGGACTTTGAGAGCCCATCCCACGTGAAGGGTTACACTCTGGCCCTGGACACATGGGGAAGGGCCCAGGCCCAGCCCAGGAAGATTTGGTGGACATTGCAGAGCCCCCATTGAGGGCCCTACCCTGCCTGGGGAGTGGTGGGTGGATGGGTTGCGGGGGTAGGTTGGGGGTGGAGGAGGAGGGATGGGGGTGAGGGGAGGGAGAGGGAGAAGGGACTTACATGTGAAACAAGCTTGTTCCCTATCTTGAACTAATAAATAAATTTAAAAAAGTAAAAAAAAAAATTGTAAGAACCAGAGAAACAGAAAAAATTGCCATATGGTTGTATCTCCTAGAAAAGTCAGCAAGGCTACACTCATGAAGTCTCATTAACATGGCTGCCTAAACATGGCCTTAACAATGATGGCACCAATGAGCATGCTTACATAGAAAGAAAAAAAAAAAAAAACTCATAGGGCCTCAACTCTAGATAAAGAACTATGAGCAACTGGGGAATACCCAATACTAAGTGACCAGCCCTGAGATCATATACATACAGGTAACGTTATATAGGCTGAGAAGGTTGTATGTAATGTATTTAGAAATGTGTGTGTTTGTGTGTATGTATTTGTATATAATATATATGATATATATATATATGGTATATATATATATATATATATATATATCAGTTGAAAAAGAGATAACAAGGGGTTGTGTGGGATGGAGGGAGGAAAGGAGAGGAAGGAGAGAAATTACGTAATTATATTATAATTTTAAAAAATAAAATATCATAAAAAAAATCTTTGGTACCATAAAAATAGCTATTCTAGACAATCATTCTGAAATTTTCTGTATTGAAAAGATAAATTAGGGTTTATGAGATGGCTCAGTGGGTAAAGACACTTGTAGCCAAGGCTAATCATCTGAGTTTGATCCCCCAGGACCCACATGATAGAGAGAGAAAACCAATTCTCTTGCCCTTAGGGCATCATAGAAAAAAAAGAAAAATGAACTAAATGACTGAATTTACATTTTTAAAATGTGAAGAAATATGTCCACAGATATAATATGACGTAAAAAGCCACTCTAAACTTCTGTATGCTCCATGGCATCCAACTGAGAGAATCTGGTCCAGGAGCTTCACAATGAATTGTTGAGCTTAACTAACAGTCTCACTGTAGGTTTCCTTTCAGTAGCAACACTTTCTTACACATAGTTCTACCCTGCTGTGTAGAAGAAGCCTGATCTTCCAGGCTATTTCATACACATTTAAAAATTTATATTGATGATCATTAAATCCAGTCCAGCCCACTAATCCCAATGAAGAGGCACGGCTTTCACTCACAAAGATAATAGAAGACACCTCCTTATACTTGAACAGCTTTCCTTCCACCTTTTGTCCAGTGTCTCAAACTCCAACAAAGGCTCAGCCACTGTGAACACCTCTGGTGCCCTCTACACCCTGCCTTGCTTTCAAGCATGCAGCTCAGTTGGGCCTTTGTTTCACGTCAGACTTAAGTCTACATGTAGACATTCAATGATTACCTGCCTCCCATCAACGTCTCCACAGCCACTAAGTGGCTGGCAGAATTTCTTACTCTTGGTTTCTCCTCTTATACAGTCAAAACCGTTTTTCTAGAATCTTCTGGATGTCAAAAACTGTACAGCACTCTGCAAAACTATTGTAACCAGGGGATGGGCCTAGACCCTATCCCAAAGGATACAATGGACTCTGATGACACCCTATAGAAGGCCTCACACTCCAGGGGGAGCAGAAAGGATATGTAATAGGTAGGGTTTTAGTTGGGGGGTGGTAGGGAGGACGGGAGGGAGAAGGGAACTGGGATTGTCATGTAAAACAATCTTGTTTCTAATTTAAAAAAAAATCTGGGAGAAAAAAAACTATTGTCACATTATTTTTTATATTAAGATTTTTATACCATCTTTGGGGATTAGTTTACATTTTTTTAAAGAAGCCTTATTTTTATCCAATTTTATTCTATAGTGAGTGACTAGATATTTTAACCTGCCCACCCAATATATGCTTTCTTTAGTCTGATCATTTATAGTGTATTTTGATGGCCACTTTTCAGGACTGACTTTTCTTGATATATTCTAAAACTTTGAAATGCATGGATTCAGGATTTATCCTTTTAGAAACTTGAATTATATGATTTAAGTGCTTCTTCTGTCTTTTTGTTTTGATTTTCTTCTCACTTACATGTCTTTAATTTCTCTTGCTTCTGGGGCATTTTCACTATAATTTGTCTCTAATCCTCATCTCTTAATTTCTTCTTCATTTAATTCATTTGTTTCTCTTGTTTCTGTCACCTTTGGCCTTTACTTTCAATGATGTCTTCTTTTCCTAATACTCTGTGTAATTTGGTCTTTGCTTCTGAGGTAGTTTTTACTTTGTTATCTCAGCCAAATCTTCCTTTCCCTCACCCTTTAATTTGTTCACCACCTCCTGTTGTCTAGCGCTGAGTCTCTGGTTTCTGATTTTCGTACATGAACCATTGTTCCATGAAATAGTTTCTTGTATTGTTTTGATACAATGTTGAGTTACAATTCTTATCTGATTCCTGGTAATAACTTCCTTGTACATTTCACTCTTCTATAGCAAAATGTTCCTATTCTTGTCCAAAATTTACTCAATCTCCATACTGATGCTGTGACAACTTTTCTTGCTTATATTTGAGTGACTTTGTTTTTCCTCAGTCAGCCATTTCCCAATGTTTTTCCTCAGTCAGCCATTTCACAAGATTACTAGGAAGCATGATGGAAGAGCAGACGAACTTCCTGTCTTCCAAACTGTGCGACTCATGAACTTTCTCCTCTGTTCCATAGACTGGGGGGTCCACTAAAGCTTATGCCTCTGCAACCACTGGCTCACTGACTTACTGACTGTCCCAGTGTCTTCTCCATTCACCATCACACAGTACAATCTCTTATCTCCAAGGTACCATCCTTGTTTTTGTTGATGTGTTTTTCCTTGTACTTTCTCCAGTTTCCAACTGTGTAGCCCTGGACCCTTCGGACAGCCCTACAATGCCATGCCTTGTTCTAGCTCATCTAGAATCATCCATATTACTGTTTTTCCAGGACTAGAAAAAGGAGAGTGCTACTAAGACATGAGATTCTCGGTGCTCAAACTGGGACCATGCCCAGTAAACTTGGGTGAGTTGGTCACCCGGAATGCATCCATGCTCACTGGTCACCTAAAACCACTGAAACTTGAATTTGTAGCTGTTTTTCTTTCATTTTATTGTTCTGCATAATTTGCAAGAGAGAAGAAACTCTCAGATTAATCTACTACCACATTTCCTGGAAGCTTGACAGATGTACCTGTTGTGTTCCTGGAGCCCAGGATGAAGAACCCTATTTCTGTTCTTGACTGCTCAACTTCTTGACCAAGTGGATCAATTTCTGAAGAATTTCATACAAAGAATAAGCATATTATATTAAGTATTTACCCATACAAAATGATGAACCAACAGAATTTCAGGTTCTATATGCTATACAATATAAAAACACACTAAAATTCATATAAAGAACGTACATTATAAATGTCAAGTGTCATGTGCAAACATAATGGAATGTAGAAAAGTCTTGTCACTAATACTCAGAGTGATAATTCCATAACAGCCTACATCGAATACAAGTAGAGATAAGTTTTGAATAAACTCCTTTTGAAAAAGTGCTGTCTCTAAAATATAGCCAAGTCTATGCAGACAAAGATGAAATATTCCTGTACAAAGTATACCAGCAGATGCTCATGTCTGAATTATTTGATTTGATCCCAACAAATCTGCAAGGTAAGAGTAATGAGATTGAGTGTCAGAAAAGTTAAAATATCAAAAATCACTCAAATGCACAAATGAAGCAGCTAACCCAGTGTCACGGGAAAACTTTCCACTCCCTTCTCTTTTCAGTCAAAGACTGGAACTGCTGGAGATTAGGTACATAGAAGACAAATCTTGAGTACAATGGTAGCTTAAACGCCGGAGAGTAAGGCATACAGTCATTGCTTTCTAACCAGATGTGGTCAAGCTTGAATATAAATCATGGAACAGGAGCAGAGACATGAAGGGGTCAAGAAAGCCAGCAGCCATATCTATTGAGATTGTTAATGCAATTGCTTCAGGGAACTGGAGAAATATTCAAGGCTTGAGCTACTCAGTGCATCTGGCTTCATCTCCCAACAGAAGCCCATTTTGACAAAGTGGGAATTAAATTCACAAATATAAGAAACTGGAATGGTTGATCAAATTTCATCCTGCTGTTATGGAAATAATGTTGTGATAGAGAATTATATTAAATCCTTCAAAAATCAAATTTAAGTAAGAAAAATAAGACAGAAAGTGACAGGCTAACTGGTCTACTGAGGGAACAGAAGTGCCAGGTCTAATTTTCAGAAAATGCTTTGCAGGAAAAAAAAGTTTAGTTCTTCAAGTCACTCAATAGCCATTAAAATTAAGAGTGTCATCAAGCATTTAAGAAGGGTTAAGCTATAACTCCTTCCCAAATGGTATCCAAAAACTCAGACAGCCCTATGACATCATAGTAATCAACTTTATCTTCAGTCAATCTTTGGAGACCCATGATATCCAGAGAGTACCAAATGTTAGATCTTGGTTTCTTCCTCCATGAGTGGGAAAAAATATTAGAAGATGGAAGAAGATAGAATAAGAGTTGAGCCTTTGGGTTTTAAGAGGCAGTTTTACCATTTATGAAGTTAAGTGGTCTGACTAGAATAAAGCAGCTTTGACCAAATTGTCACATTATTTTCTTTCATTTTATTGTTCTGCATAATTTGCAAGAGAGAAGAAGAAACTCTCAGATTAAGCTAATACCACATTTCCTGGAAGCTTGATAGATGTACCTGTTGTGTTCCTGTGACCAAATTATTTCAGTTCTGTCCCCACTACTCTGGTAAGTCAATAGGGAAATAATGCATTGATTCTTTATCTTCTACTTCAGGTGCATTTGACTTCTGCTAATCTTTACTCTAGTTCATATTATCTCTTTCTTCCTATGAAAAGTTGTGAAATTTGGCCCTTTTCACAGTTCTGAACCAAACAATCATTTAAACACTAGCGTCAAAAACTGTGATACAAGCTACAGCAAACTCATTGATGAGGCCTCTCCCTTCCCTAAATATGTTAAGTAGATATAGTTGCTTCAGGAGGGAGTTCTGTAGTTTAGCTGCCCATAAGTTGTCTGCACTTCTGCTAAGCAACTCTTCAGCTGCTCTTCTAAAAGTAACCAAAATAAACTCATTGGTTCACCAAGTAGGACATGGATAGAATTGTTTCTTTGCTCTGTAGTTGACATCCCTGTCTGGGGTGGATAGAAACAGACTTCAAAAAAATGGTCATTAAACAACCAAACACTTTGTCAAGCATGTCTCCCCTCCTTTCTTCCAACTCTTTCCCATTAGATCATTAGATTTGTCCACGTTTAATTGTCTCAAAGTTGTCAAACTGTCACCCATACTTCCCATTCTAACTAAACACTATCTTCTCTCCTCTCTTTAGAGAAAACTTCTAAAGCACTGTCAGGAGTCAAGGTCCCTGTTTCTTCACATCCTAAAACAGGGTCCAGTCTGATTCTTCTCTCACAAGCAACACTCAATTCAACTACAATAACTGAATAAAGTAATCAAGAACTTCTATGCAATCCAGCAGGCTCTTCATTTTTATTTTTTATTTTGTCATGTCAAAGCATGCAACATTGGACTAGGGAGATGGAAGGCATGCAAAAGCTAGATGCAAGGATACAAGGCTGCAAAGGTCTTGCAATCCCAACGTTCCTATGGCAAATGGGTGGCATGGACAGTACAATCTCCAGGAGCCCACAGGTCCCTTGGCCTCCTACACAGAGCATCAATGAGACCATATCACAAAAACAATGGAAAGGCAGGAACCAATATGTGAGGGTTAACCTTTCGCCTCTATACATTTGCTGCTCTCACGTGTGAGCACACGGAAGGCAGCATTATTTCTCAAACCTACTTAGCAAAATATCCTCTCCACTTTTTTGACCTAACATTGGTCCAACCAAATTTCCTAAACGATGCTCCTTTATCTTTTCCTGTGCACTCCTCTGCCACCCATCTCAAGTAATGGAGTTCTGTTCATGCACGCTCTTTCTGCTTTTTCTGATTACATCAAAAGTTGCTTGTTTTTGTTGGCTGTATTTTTTTATATTAGGCAGGAATCCCAAGCACATAAGAGTAGGATAATTAATTTCATGCTAGAAAAACATTTTTCTCTCAATGACTCAGTTAACATTAATTGCTGACATGGTGTGATAAGACAAAAAGACAAAAGAATTCCCATGACTTCATCTTAACATTTAGATTTTACAGTTTCAACTTTTACAGATCAAGAGTGGATATGAGTGACAAAGTTGGCTAGAACTTCTGAAAACTCCTGAGGAAAATGACAAGGCCACTGAAAAAAATGCCAAAAATTGACATTTGCAGAATACTGGAAATTAACCAGTCTTTCATCAGTCCAGGGAGTATGTATTCATGCAAAGCAGGCAGCCTCACAGCATTCACAACTGCCCTGTTCCCACACCTCCACCCTCAGCCCTCTGACAGCCTTGAAAGTGAGAAACTGACAAGACAGACTGTTTGATGCAGGTGTACGTAGTTGTATATAAAGGAAGAAAATGGGCAGAGAAGCACCATGAGTTGTTTATGGCTATATGTAAATGTCAAAGGTTCAGTTTTACTTTTGTGAATTGAGCATAGCTGTTACCTCTGTAGATGGCAAGAAAAGAAAGAGAAATGTAGTAGGTCAGTAGTGGAGGTTTGGCTGGAGCCTTAAGTTTTTAACTTGGAAGCGGGGAAAGAAGTCATAGAGGAAGACACTGTCAAAGCATAGGGACAAAATCATGCTACGTGACTTGACTTTGATTGGCATATGTTTCTCTGCTCATGTGAAATATTCTAAACTGGAGATGTGTATGTAACTCGTAACCCCAGCAAAAAGGGATTCACTTTCACTTCAGTTCACCGACTCTTCCAAGACTAAGAAACTGGAGTTGAGAGTGACCAGCAGTGTGTCCTATCAATTAATGCACTGGGGTTGCTCTGAGAATTCTCCATTACATTTTTCAATGATTTTTTTCCTGTCAGTATGACAAATTCATGATTGTGTTCAATATTTTGAAGCCATAATAAAGTATAATACAGTATGACACTGCCTGATGACAGTACTGAGACAGCCCCTGTAGAGCTGGGCGCATACACTCTTTCAGTCTTTTTCTACACAAACACGTATCTTTCTACATAAAATTAGTGTCTTGTTATTCACATGCAAATGAGACTGTCATTTGTCCACCAAACACTGCTCTCCGCAGTGTGCCTCTGAGGCTCAGTGTGGCCGAGACCTGCTGGACCTCCTCCTCCCTCCTCTGATAACCTCTGCTCACACTCCCTCCCTTGTCTTCCTAAGATCACGGCGTGCAGCTTGATCCCATCATGTGCACGTTTCCTGCCTGGGATGTCTTTCCCAAGTGGTTATTTGGATTATGGATCATTAACTGTTCCTGATTGGCCTTCCTACCTGGGATGGGATGGCCTTCCCATGTTGGGCTTGTCTGCATGAGTTGCCCTTTCAGTGGGGAGCTGACAGACACAGCGCAAATGTTGTGGTATAGTTGTGTGGTAGCGTTTGCTCTCCCGTGCTTCCATAATCCTAAAAGGACTATTCCCCATGGACTTGTAAGTCCAAAAAGGATGGCTTTCATGGTGCAGAACTGAACAGTTTTCCAGTTGATGCAAAACCCATCCAATGTCAAAATAATTCAGCTATTTCGCCTACCTGCCAGTAGTAGCTACTTTTTCATTGCTGTGCCAAAATACCTAACAAACACAACTTTAAGATTTATTTTGGATCACAGTTCGAAGGGCTAGAGTCTGCCGTGGTTGTGGAGAGCATGAATCATCTGGTCACATTGTATCAAGCAGTCAGAAAGCAGAAAGACAAAGTCTTCCCCCGGTTTCTTTGTGTTCTCTTCCTGTGAAGAAAGTTGCCTGCATCAACAAGGCAACTGGTATACAAGAAAGCATCTACTTAATTAGAGCTGCCTTACAGAGGTACAGTCCATGATCGTCATGGCTGTGAGCATATCAGCAGGAGGCAGACATGGTGCTGGAGAAGGACTTGCGAGTTCCAGTGGATTTGCAGGCAGCAGCAGGAGAAAGCAACACTGGGCCTGATTTGAGCTTTGGAAAACCTCAAAGCCCACTTCCAGTAACACACTTCCTCCAACAAGGCCACGCCTCCTCATCCATTCAAATGGTGCAGTTTCCCAGAGACCAAGCATTCAAATCTATGAGCCCAGGGGAGCCAATTTCACTCAAACCACTGCATCAGGCTTCCTCTTTTCTCCTTTCCTCAGTCTGCTCACAAAATGGCGCTGCCGCATTCAGGATGTTTTCCTTCCTTGCTTAAGCCTTTCTTACCATCAAGTCTACTCAGTAACCAAAAACAGTGGCCATATCCTGTGATGTTTGAGGGAGGGTCTGGCCTATAGGATTCCACTGAGTAACAATTTGCAAAGAGGCAATCATTAGCTGGCTCAGGGCTTTGTTTTTATTTCATTTATTTATCTACTTTATAATGCACATGCCAAAGCTCATGTGAGTGGAAGTCAGAGGACAACTGTGGAAATCGGTTTTCTCTACCCACCTTGTGGGTCCCAGGGATTAAGTTAAGGTTGTTGGTCTTAGAGACAAGTGTCTTTACCTGCAGAGCAATCCTGCTGAAGCTTGGCACTAGGCCTTTTATATGATAACCTAACCTATGGTATCTGGGGAGGCATTGTCCCCATTAGAGGGTAATTCCGTTTAAGTTCCGTGTGTGTGTGTGTGTGTGTGTGTGTGTGTGTGTGTGTGTGTGTGCGCGCGTGTGCGTGTGCGTGTGCGAGTGCGCGTGCGCGTGTGTATCTTTTAGGAAGCTTCTACCACAGTAAGTTTCCATATGCCATTTTCCAAAGGTCTTCAGTATTAGTTGTCTCTCCCTATACCCCCTCCTCTACTGAATCCTCCCATCTCCTACCCCATTTAACCCTTCGTGGTCCATTATTCCCCTTTCCCTACTTATTACCACAAGCATTCTATCCCCTTTCCTTGAAAGCCCCTCATGGTCCCTTATCCTGCCTTCTAGGGATACTCCAACTTAAACACACATCTCTGCAGATTCAAAGCTACATCCACGTGTGAAAGAAAACATGTGATATTCATCTTTCTGGGTCTGCGTTACATCATTCAGAAAAAATATTTCCAGTTTGTCTTAGTCACTGTTCTATTGCTGTGAAGAGACACCAAGACCACAGCAACTGCTAAAAAAAAACAGAAACCATTTGATTGGGGCTGGCTTACATTTTCAGAGGTTTAGTTCATTATCATCATAGTGGGGAGCATGGTGGCAGGCAGGCGGGTGCTGGAGTAGTATCTGAGAGCCACATCCTGATCTGTAGGCTGAGGGAGAGACTCGGACTTGGCATGGGTTTTTGAAAGGCCAAAATCCACTCCCAGTGACACACTTTCTCCAACAAGGCCACACCTTCTAATCCTTTTAAATAGTGTCACTCCCTGGTGAGTAAGCATTAAAATATATTAGCCTACTGGGGTCATTCAGATTCAGACCACCACACAGTTTCATCCATTTACCTGTGAATTTCATAGCTTCAGTTTTCTTTACAGCTAAATAATATTTTGCTGTGTATATGAACAACATTTTCATTATCCATTCATCAGCTGATGGACTTCCAGATTGTTCCCATCTCCTGGCTATTGTGAATAGAGAATCTATGAACACAAATGAATAGGTATCTCTATAACTGGAAATAGTGACCTGTAAGACTACGCTCAGGAGTGGTGGTGTAGCCAGATCATATGGTATATCTCTTTCTAGATTTGAGGGAGTTCCTTCCCAAAACCAAAGATCCAACGAATAAAAAATAAAATACAGTAAAAAAAGTAAACCAGAGGCTGATCTCCCTTGTGAACAGAGATACAAAAATTCTCAGTAAAATGCCTAAAAGCTAAATTCACAAACACAGCAAAGAGTTCATCTACCACAATCAAGTGGGCTTCCTCCCAGAGATGCAGGCATGGTTCAACATACATAAATCTCATAATAAATGTACTCTACCATGTAAATATATTGGAGGACAGAACCCCAAGATCATCTCATTAGATCATTAGACGAAGAAAAGCCTTTGACAAAATTCATCTATTTTAGATCATTACATCTATCGTTCCTCAGGCTGCCTCGGGTTAAATTCCTGGAGCTTCCTTGCTACCTGGAAACATGCTAATGACTCACAAGGGCAACACAACCCAACATACATTCACTAAATATCTTTTATGAGCAAAACACTGTGTTAGATGTTAACAATATCTGAACCAAAAGATCGATAAGCCTGATCAACTTCATTTTCCCCATTTGCATAATTTATTAAACAGTTATATTTCAGATAACATCTTTAACAAATTTCCACTACAAAAAAAATCTAGCTAAAATTGAAAGTTTTATAAAATGTTACAAATGACTATGGGATGTGATAGGAAAAACCATTATCCAAATATTAAAATAGAAGCCTGGAGGATGCATTGCACGTCTACTTATATCTCAGTGAGGTACTCTTCTACTCAACAATATTACAAGTTCTGTCTCATAGACTGAATATTAGGATCATGAAGTTTCAACAAAAGGGCCATGCCACAGCTCAGCTCCAAAGCTCATGTCATTTCTTAAAAACCACACGATGTCCAAGAGATGGAGCTCCATCAAGAAACCATCATAGAACAGAGTCAGCTGCTCAAGGCAGAAATGTATTCAATCCACATCCATGACAAAGCCATGGAACACCCATTTCACAGGGCGTTAAGTGAGGATGGGGAGTAAGTTCCATCTGCAATTTTAAAGGAAGACATGATGGAGAAGGTACAATAGCAAGTCTCATCAAACACTAGAGAAAGTTTTAAAAAGGGTATTTAATTTCAGGGGCTACGGCGATGACTCAGTGAAGTACTTGCCTTGAAAGTGTTAGGACCCCATTTCGAACCCCGGCATCCAGGTAAAAAGCTGTTTGTGGTGTGTGCCTATAATCTCAGTCCAGGCAGAGACAGGAGGAGCCTGTGGGCTCACTGGCCAAAACAGTATAGCCAAACTGATGAGTATCAGATCCCACTGAGATACTCTGTTTCTAAACACAAGGTGGACGGTCCCTGAGGAGGAACAAGACTCAGAGCACTCTGGATTCCAGAAGAACCTACACACACTGAAATGATTTGATGTGAAGCTGATAAGGGCATTTCACTCCTGCCCTCTCACCCAGCACTTTTAGACTATTCTTGAAGAGGAAGGGGGGAGGGGGAGAAGGGGAGAGGGGGGAAGAGCAGAGGAGGAAGAACCTAGAATCTGGAATCTCTAACAACCCTACACATGTATTCTTGATGTGTAGCATGTGTATGGAGGGCTTTGAGTTTTCTGTTCTTGCTCTGCTGGGTCACAGGATTTGAAGTCAATCTTTCAGAGAACCTGGCATTCCCAAGACAAATGGGAAATTCCAGGCAGCCAAGTCTTACAGTTCAATGAACACCTATTTTTTTTTCTTTTGGTATGGTATAAATCATCCAAAGATACTGAACCTAGAATATAACTGATTTGAGGAATGTCATAGCTCTAAAAGATGTTCCTTCAATTTCTCTATAAGAATTATGTTTATATTATCCAGATATAGATATAACATTTTATTTTGTATTTATAGATTAATGTTTTCTACCAAAGTTAGAAAACAGAGTTAATCGGATTCTTAGAGCAGACATCAAAAGGGTTTCATCTGTGCCTAGTGACTCTGCTCTCTTTCCATCGAATACCCTCCAGCTAGATGGGATAAGGCAATTTTCCATCCGGATTGGCATCAACCCCACCCACCCCTGGAGGAGTCTAGTTATTATATTATTTTTTAAAGATTCATCTTCCTGAGTCTTTGGAGGCAGTACAGCTGGGAGTCATTAGCCGCAATCAGAGGGCAGCCAACAAAAGGAGGACGCTGTGGGTGAACATTGCCTTTCAGTGGCAGCCATCTGGGCAGAGGGAATTGGGCTTAAGCTCTGGAGGGTGGGGGGAGTTATGGGGATCTTGTTATATTTGGACTTGACTTCAGACCCTAAAGGAAAGATTGCTTTCCTGTGGTTTGCTTTCTGCAAGTGGGAGCAGAAGATAGCAGGAGTAAGCTAACAGGCCTCCCCGGGTGGGAGGCCATGGTGGTCAAAACAGACCAAAAATCTGAACATAAAAGGCAGACGTGAACTGGCCTTGCCTATTTATGTCCTAAAGTCTTCTAAAAAAAAAATCACTCTTCTTCTCTTCTTGCAGGGAGCTGTTTCCTTCTGTCATCCCGCCTCTGCTTTTCCCAGAGATAAGCACATCTTTCTTTTGCAGACCAGCAAAGAACACGATGCCCATCTTTTATCTTCTGCACAGACAGCGGCCACTTGGGACATGCTTCAAAATGAGCGAAGCCTTTGGATTTCCGTTCAGGAGTCTCTGACTCTCAGAGGATGTTGAAAATACAAGGGGATGAGTAAATACAAGAGTATCCTGTGAGGCCAGTCTGGGCTCAATCCTGGCTCTGCCTCATCCTGACTGATGCCTCAGAAACCAAATCTGCTCTGGGCCCTCAGCTCCCACAGCTACCAAGTAAAACTCAGAAGGGAGACCTGGGAAGGTGGCCCGGAGAATCATGATGGTGCGTGTGAAGCACCCCAGGCACATAGGTAGCATTCAATAATCTGGACTTAACGTTTATGCATATTAGATTTCTTCACGTGAAGCAATAAAGTTAGAACAACTCTGCCTGGCAGTGGTGGTGCTCACCTTCAATCCCAGTACTCAGAGGCAGAGGCACGTGGCAGATCTCTAAGTTCAAGATCTACAAAGTGAGTTCCAAGATGGCCAGAGTAACAGAGAAATCCTGCCTCGAAAAACAAAACAACAACAACAACAACAACAAAAAGGCAACAACAACAACAAAAAAGTAGAAAAACTCCACAATACCTTTCAAGGTTATTTGAGGGGGACACTTTGAGTTAAAAATGGTTCATGCTTGCTCCTCTAGGTGGGGCCAGACACTACCTATAGACATGTGTATGTCTGAGCGTCACAGGGTTTTAATGCCACTGTTGGAGTAAACCACATTTTCTCTATCCATTCAGCTTAGGCTGATCCTATAACATAGCTCCAGTGACTAATGCTGTGTTGCACACAGATATGCAGGTATCTCTGGGATGTGTCTATCAGACTTTGTGCTAATAATGACAGGCATGGGGGTGGGAGGGTAGCAGGCAAATCGTGAATAAAAAAATAGCATTCACGTTTATAAATTCTAAAATATAAATATGTCATTATATGTGTACCTGTGAAGTGAATAGTCCTGTGCAGACACAGGCATAGGCCACAGTAAACAGTGAGGGTTCTGACAGTGAGTCAGCTCAGTAACAACATCTCTGAGCAGCAGATTCCACAAACGAAACTCCATATAAGACTTCACAGACGACGAAGATTTTAGATATATCTTACCATTCTTAATCTCAATAAAAAAAATACAGGTAATGGAATACAGAATAATTTGTTTCTATTTTAGAAATAAGAAAGGAGAGCTGATAACGATTAATAAACACATGAAACGTTTCATACCTGAAAGAAATCAAGCTCTTCATGGAATTCTTAATTTCCCCTTCCCCAAGTTCCCTTTCTCTTCCATTCACTAGGTAGACTCTAGAGTCCTTCAGTGTCATTGGCAATAGCCCATAGGATGTTAAAGGAAAGAAATGATCTCCAGAGGCCAGGCAAGACATTGGAGTAAGAGAGATAGAATGTGCTTTTCAGAGAGACAGACATTAAACCAACATTAAAATACTTTTTACTGGTACTGAGGGATGGCAGGGTATCAGGAGTGGCAGGAAGCTGGGACCAGCTAAGGAACACTATCCAGAAAATGAGGGGGTAGAGTTATGGAGAGTTGTGCTGACTTTGTGTAGAGATGTGTTGAAGAGCATCTTCAAAGCCACCAGGAAGAGTTCTGTGACCCAGCACTTAAGAGAGAGTTAGACCAAAGGTCGTGGAAGCTGTTTCATCAGGCTATGTGGGAAGTAACTGTATCAGCAAAGAACAAAGGAGATCAGGGTGCCTGGTAGGTAGGAAAGACCAGATTCCCAACACCAGACTTCAGAGACAGCTTCCAGAAAGTAGGTCTCAAGACACAGGGTCAGAACACAGATAAGAAACCACTTTGCACAGCTTGCATCCTGAAGAGTCTATATTTGGGCCAATCCTGAAGCTGATGAGGTTAAGAAATATTTATGTTAGAAGATTTGCATGTCAAACACTGTTTTCCTCTTCTTGGTTTCAGGGCAGCCAGACAGAAGAAATTGGGTGTAATTAAATATAACAAGTATCAATTAGCACTGATTCTCCCATCCGCAGAGAGAAATGACCAATTGGGAATGGGTGATCCAGTCCTCTCCCAGGCTTCCAGAAGAATCAGAAACCCAGACTCCACCCCACCTAATTTCACGAGCAGAATTCCCAGTAAATGTTTCCCAGATAGGCACTTGGCAGACCATTATAGAGTCTAACACAGAGATGGCCAATGTCACAAATCTGAAAGTTTTGAATGGTGTGAAATGTTCAGTCCTGAGTGGCACTTCACTACCACCTGGCACTATATATTTAAGACCCTTGTACCAGAAAGAAAGATATGTAATCTCACGGAAGAACAAATACACTTAGCAATAATGCCACTTCCATCAGTTTTTACCAATACATTCATTCTTCTTTTCCTGCTGAGCTCATGCCCCAGTGTGGAAAGGGATATTCTGAGATGCTAACCTTCTTCAGTCATCCTTGGCAGGTCCCATTGACACCCTTGTCATCCCATATATCCTGTTTGTTTCTGAGGCTATTCATTAAGAGTTATTTTCTGAAGCTTCAGCATCAGAGCTCAGGGTTGTTTTTCCCGACCAAAGGTTTGTGGCATTTTCTAATTGGGTTCAGTTCCCTTCCACTTTTCTCCAGTCCTAATACCCAACCATCTCCAACGGATGTTTACACATATGCAGCCTCTGAGAATATTCTAAGACTAAGGTAAACATTTCTCTCCCTCCCCTCCTGTGTGTATCTGTATGTCTAAGTATATCTGTGTGTCTGTATGTCTGTGTCTGTGTCTGTGTGCATCTGTGGGTCTGTGTCTGTATGTTAGTGTCTATATCTGTATCTGAGTCTGTGTATTTGTGTTTTATGCAGTTGCACGAATAAGACTCTATGATGAACTCTTTGCATGGATTCTTTCATGTGACGTAGCCTCTACTGTTATAGTCCCATCTTACAGATGAGGAAAGACAAGTCTAAGACAAGTCTAAGTCAAAGTATTCGGAAAGATGAAGTGGGCTCTGGGGCCCACACTCAATTGCTGAAACTTGATCATTTCCATTGACCTGCAATTCAGTTTTGCTGATTTTTATTCTACCTACTCAAATCTCCCTAGTGAACTTTGCATTTCACCTAATGCTCTTTTCAGTCCTGGGATTTCTACTTCATTTTATGTCTCATCTCTATTGGTGCCTCTTCAGTCACTGTTTTCTCCATTTTCTGTTTTCTTTCAACTACTTGAGCATCTTTAAGACAGTGTCTTTAGTCGATCTACCATTGGGTCTTCAGTGTTTTCTGGGTTTTGAGCTTGTTTCTGTAATTTGTCTTTGTACTTTGTCTTTGGAGGGTTTTTGTCCATACTTTTCTATATTTGGTTTAAATAGCATGGCACCTTGGAAACCAGGTTCTTCTTCCCCACAGTAAGCTGATTGTTTTGTTTTTATTGTTGATTGTTCTAGATTCTCTCTGTATTGAAAACCAACTTAATTGAAACCTGAGGTTTTCTCAGGCCTTTTTTGATTCTTCATTTGTTTCCCAGGTAAGTGGGCTGACTGTGTAATTTTATAATTTTATAATATATATATTTCATAATTTTATAATATATATATTCTAACGTGACATGGAGAAAGGGGATTATGTTCCTTAAAATAACCTGCAAGTCATTTCAGTGAAGGGGTAGAGACTTGCAACAATGAGTGTGAGAACACTTAGTGATTCCCACTGTGATTCCCACCAGATGCCTTTGAGCTGAACAAGGAACACCACACAACTGCCTATATAGAAACAGCCACTATGCCAAGAGCTGAAATTGAACAGAAATTGAACCACAACTGACAATATAAGCCTTCCACTGCGTGTTGCAAGCGGTAGGCAGACATTAGAGCTCAAAAGCAGTTACAGCAGACAAATTGTGCCAGAGCAATTGTGGCCGGGGTAAAAAGACAGATCACCAGAGATCTTTACTCTGCCATCTTCCCATAATTCTGTCAAGTTATCTTTGTATTAATATTGGTTAAGTTTTCCCAATATGAAAACTTTTTAAAAGTCTTTATCTTCAAAATGTAGGCCCTCCATAGGACAAGAAATGCACCGAAAGATGAACTTTATCTTTTTTATAAAATTTCTCAAGTTCAAGTTACTGAAAGGTCTCTGGGATCTGTGTGCTGAGAGGACTTATCAAATCCATACCAATCACCAAACAAAGTTAGAGTGGCAAGTGCAATCTAGTAGGTTCAAAAAAAAAGCCAAGAGGTTCTCTGGGACACTAATGCCCCATGCTAACTGAAATCTGTTGATCAGCCAGATGAGCCAAAAGGTAGAGGCTGATGCCAGCAAGGATCTTTCAGCCATTGCTCTGCTTTTCCCAGTAATATCACCCATTCATCCTACTCTAGAGAACTGGGCTAAAATATTTCAGGTATTGAAGTACCATGTCGAATAGTATCTTGGCTGCTCCCAATGTATTTTCTCCTAACCCCATTGCCAACTGATTGAAAAGACTCAAGATTCAAAGCTCTAATGTGCCTGACACACCAGGGTGGGTAAGTTGCTATGAACAAAGAACATGCCAGTTCATCTTCGCCTAGCACCAGGCACAGCTGGAGGGAAAGAAAAGGAAACCCATTTTAAAGCATTTTAAATCTACTCTCTATTCCAGACCGTGAAGCTGCTCAGTTTAGGATCTGAAATATGCTTACTTTAACCCATCTTTGTTGACACAGCCACAAACTTCAGCAAATACTGAAGCCAGACTCAACCAGAGTTCTTATAAACTTTCATATGTGAGCAAAATCCCCCCTTCGTTCTGCCTAATGTTCATCTGCTGTAATTTCTGCCAAGTTCTAAAAAGGAAATCTCCAAGCACTTTCTATTCTATATTTTACAGTTAAAAAAAAAGCCAATTGGCCAGCACTTACCCATTTCAAGCACTAGTAAATGTTGCCTCTTCCCTCTCTCAAAAGGCTTTTTCCCCACAGTCATCATTTGTATTATATTCCACAAGCAGGCCTCCTAACCCACAGGACCTTCTCTGTCTACCAGAGTATTCAGAATTACAGGACTTGCACCTACAGAAGGTAAACAAACAGAAGCCAGAGCCTCAGGTTGTGAAACAAGGAAGATCTTGTTTTTCAAAGAGCCCTGGCTGTGTGCACGCTTGGCTGTCCTTATATCAAGAGTTCATGCTCTTTGAGCTTTGCCATTAGACCAAGTCTCCAGCCTGGTGTCACGAATCCTGCTAGGATTCTGAGCCTTTCATTCCTCATACTATAACTGGCCACATTTGACTGATGTCTGGAGAATTCTCTCCACATCAGCATCCTTGTCAATCAATCTAGGTCATACCTTTCTCTACTAGAAAGCTTAGAAGTTGGCCCTTCCTTTCTTAGATTCTCCTCCCTAACCATGTATTCAGCACCCTAAACAGCCTGAGCTCAATGAGCACATTCCTTTGTCCTCTGATTCTCCTCTCCCACTAGGGGTGCAGTCCTGACTGCTACCCTCAAATATGCCTTCGTGTGCTATATCAAATCTCTCTCTCTCTCATATGTGTGTGTTCATGTGTATATATGTGAACACACATGTGGAGGCCTGAGATCAACACTGAGTATCTTCACTTGCTCTCCACCACACATTTTGAGGCAGGATCTCTCACCAATTCTGGAGCTTTCTTATTCTTCTAGACGGGCTGTCCAGCAAGCCTTGGGATTTTCCCTGTCTCCATCTCCCCAGAGCAACAAACTCGTTACCAACTGAGCCATCTACCCTGCTTGCAACTAGCTTCTCTTTCTAGATCAATTTCTTTCCACCTGTAGAAGTCCTATGCAATGCCTGTGGTACCCAATCCATCAAGACTTCCCTGTGTCCCCCAGCGTTCAATTCCTTCTTCTGTCTACACCTTCCTCTTGGAACTTTTCAGTATCTTTGCAGTGTTAGAGCCACGATATGCATGGGTACTTTCTCTGTCAGGTATAGAGAGAATTCTCAAATGGCTCATATTTCTGTCTCTCCATCATCTCTACTCCCAGAGACTCTGTTTTCAGAAGATGTTCATCATGCATTTCTTAGGTGAATAACAAAGCATATAAATTTACTCTGAACCGGGCGTTGGTGGCTCACACCTTTAATCCCAGCACTTGGGACACAGAGGCAGGTGAATCTCTGTGAGTTCAAGGCCAGCCTGGTCTACAGAGTGAGTTCCAGGACAGCCTCCAAAACAAGAGAGAAACCCAGTCTCAAAACAACAACAGAAACTAAAAACAAAATAAGTTTACTCTGTTATGCTAGTCTCTCTTCATATAAAAATGAGCATATAAAGGAGTGGACATGTTTGCCAGACAGCTTGAGACCATCTAACAAAAGCAAGAAAGCAAATTATTTATTGAGAAACTAACAAGGCCACAGAGAAGTATCAACAAGGAAACAGGTGCATCAAAATCTTTCAGCTTCCTGACTGAGATCATTAAAGTTTTCTATTACAGATTTCACCACAGCATTTTATTGTGGATTAATATGGAATTGAGCTTGGTATTGAAACTTCTGTGGCAAACAGTGTGGGGGGCGGGTGTTTCATCTAGCCTTCTACATGGCGATGGTCCATTGCCAGTGTCAATGTGACTGGATTTAGAATCACCTAGGAGACACATCTCTGGGCATGTTTGTGAGGATATTTCCAGGGGGTTTTAATTGACGTGGAAAGAATCATACTGAACAAGGGTGGCATCATTTGACAGGCTGGGATCGTGGAAAGTGTAAAACATAGAAAGCAAGGGAAAATCCATTTCTCTCTGGATTCCTGACTGTAGACATGAGAACATCTGTACAGATTGCTACTGTTATCCCTTCCCTGCCATTATGGATTTGGTCTTCACACTGTGAGACCAAATAAACCCTTCTTCCTTTCCTTCCTTTCCCTTCCCTTCCTGCCATTATGGATTGTATCTTCACATTGTGAGACCAGATAAACCCTTCCTCCTTCCCTCCCTTCCTTCCCTTCCTTTCCTCCTTCCCTTCCTTCCTTCCTTCCTTCCTTTCCTTCCTTCCTTCCCGGCCTTCCTTCCTTCCTTCCTTTTTCTTTCCTTCCTTCCTTCCTTCTTTCCTTCCTTCTTTCCCTCCTTCTTTCCTTCCTTCCATCCTCCCTTCTTTCCTTCCTCCTTTCCTCCCTTCCTTCCTCCTTTCCTCCCTTCCTTCCTCCTTTCCTCCCTTCCTTCCTCCTTTCCTCCTTTCCTTCCTTCCTTCCTTCTTTCCTTCCTTCTTTCCCTCCTTCTTTCCCTTCTTTCCTTTCTCCCTTCCTCCCTTCCTTCCTTCTTTCCCTCCTCCCTTCCTTCCTTCCCTCCTTCCTTCCTCCTTCCCTCTTTTCCTTCCTTCTTTCCTTCCTTCTTTCCTTCCTTCCTCCCTTCCTCCAGTGCTTTTGTCAGATGTTTTTCACAGGGTGAATCAGCAGCTAACCCACACATTCATGTTCTAGTATCACCATTCTAGGCATGATTCCTCTGCTAGGCTCACTCCAAATTTCACAAGAATCATTCCTCCTGTAACAGCTGAGAACATTGTCAGCCCTCCTGGATAACTCAGACAACCTCTGTCTCCCTCTTCCTCTTCTATGACCCTCTTCCTGGCATCATTTACTATTACGAGTATAATGGGAAAGGAAGAAGCCTAAACTGTAGATGAACTGTCAGCCTTGGAGTCAGATGAAAAATAAATGTATTTCCATGAGACTCTTGCAAGATTACACACACCTACACAATAACAATGGTTGCTAGGAATTATTCTCTGCTTGTTAGAAAACAAAGCGTTTTCATCTTAAAAACTAATTATGACTTCTCAAGTTTCCTTCTGCATATGTAATAAAGTATCCAAGAAAGAAGTCTGATTGGAGAAGCTGCATTTAAGGTGTGGAGAACCATGACACTCTCAGGATCCCAGCCTAGGATCTCACAGCCCCTGGGGCCTTCTGTAACCTGGCCCTCCACACTCACATCCTTGGGCACCTGACACATGGAAAAGCTCACCCACCTCTCAACACATTGGACATCTTTGCTTTGCACACGTCTCATATCTGGCGCTCTGTCCCGTTCTCTGCTAAGTAAAGCCTTTGGCATTTTACTTCGGCAGTTTCACCTCTGAGTCATGACCAGGAGAGTCGTTTGTCCTGCAGCTGCTCTCACTCTCAACTCTATGTGGCTCCTGGGTAGCATGCTGCACCTCTAGGACAAGCAGCAGCACTGAGGATGAAGATTTATCCATTTCTTCTCTCTTGCAAGTAATTAGTGGGGGACCTGCCACATCTCTGTTTGACTCCTGCCTCTGTGGTATAGGATTTCCATCTTGAAGTGGAAAGCCTGTTCCAGCCAGTGGTAAGAATTTCCAAAGCTTGCTTTCATGTAGGTGGGGCCACTGAGGCAGCTTTACCCACAATGCATGAGCAGAAGAAATGCTGTTCCCCACTTTGAGCCCAGTTGCCTAAGAAATGGCTGTGGGTTCTCACCCTACGCTTCCTTTTGCACCTACTGGAAGCAGAGGATTCTGAAGCCTGACCACATGATGACAAGAGCCTGAGTCCTTGAGCCACTGTGTGGAAGAACGCATGCCACCGTGACCTGCCTGTGACCTGGGCAGGAAGAAGACTTCTGCTAGGTTAAGCCACTAAACCTGGGTCCTTTTGTTACAGAAGCTTTATCATAAATAAGATATATTAGCAATACACATTTTATTTAATTCTGTGTAGCAAACATGCTCATTCTTGTCCCTCTGAGTTCTGGACATAATGTATGGATCATATAGGAGAAAGAAAAGAGACTAGGAAGGGAAATTAAAAGGTGAGGAAGGGGAGAAGGCATATTCAATGAATTACAGTCAGACTACACCTCAGATACAATCCTCATTTTGGGCCAAGCATACTGTGACCAAGTCTATCCATCTTGTCACTGTGTCCATTACACCCTACAGCAAACATTTAACAAGTATGTGCTAACCTTTAGCAAATGAAATTATGAATACCATGCCTGTGAATCCCCATAAAATAACCCTAAAAAATAAAACCTCTCTAAACCTAGAGATTATGGTATTTTGATAAGTATAGAATAATCTTTTTTTAGAAAGTAAATTGGCTGAGTAAGACACAGGGCCACACAGCACGTGTGCCAGAATGCTTAGAAGGTGCCAGTGTCCCTGGAAACTCCCATTACCTGGAAGCTTTCTCTTAAAATAAGACTGCCACAAATAAATAGAGTTCATCACTTATTATTAAAGATCTGAGATTTAATGGGTGGCTCTATAGCAGATAAGAGGTGGCATTTTCCCCACTTATTATCTTAATCTTCAAAACTAGCCATTAATTACAGCAAGAATATTTAGAAAAACCTTCAGAATGTATTTTTAAAGAGGAAGGGAAGGAAGGATAGAGAAAATTCTTTTTTAAAAATCCAACTTCCCTATCAAGTAAAGGGAGAAGAGACCACATGTGGTGAAGGGGCCAATTTAAGCCACATCCTATAGTCCGATGGTCCAATTATCACAGTATACATATAATGCTAAATTTTCCCTGGTCCTGCTGATCAGACAGCCGCTCACTGCTTCTGTTTATCTCTAAGCCATTACCCAGTTGTACAGTAAATCTGCATTTCCAAGATGGTCTAAAATAGCAACCCATGCTGGCTAAATTTGTTTTGGGACATATCAGGCAACAGCTAGAAATTTTTAAATGACCAACTTGCATTCCACCAAGGCACTGAATGAATTGATTAGGAAAAAGCTAAAAATTGAGCAGTATTTTTTGGAGTAGGCTAAGGTTAGTGCTGCCAAGGAAAAATATGTAACTACCAAGAGAACGGCCATCAATTGCAGCTGATTTTCAAACAGAACAGTGACACACACAAAAAAAATGGCATTCAATGAGGAGTGATGACTTATTTTTCCCTTCTAGATGCCCCTTTCCAGCCAGGCCAGTGATAAAATTGAGGCATCAGCCACATTCTCAAACTCTTTGCAGTAAAATTGTGATAGGGGATGGTGGAGCATTCCACCAGCCAGGGGCTTCCTTCTCAGTTCGGACCACCTTTGATTGGGAGGCCACTACGGCACAAGCGCTATGCAAAGGGCTAACATTCAGTGGACCGATAGTTGTGATTGATTGGTTTATGACAGAGTGTGTGTAGCTGCCTGTGTGAAGAGGGCTCTCTGGAGAGACAAGCCCAGCTATTGTTTGGCTGCTCTCATGTTAGCGGGTGCCCTGCGGTAACCCTCGTGCTCTGAAATACTCATATTGGTTATTTCAAAGTTGGGTGCAGAATTGTGCTTTCCCGTGTCTGTCACTAATGACTTGCAGCTGTTGCTAATCTGTGCCTCTGATTTCCTTTGATTACTATGTGTATTGATGCCTGTGGTAAATAGGCATCTGCCAGGTGCCAGCACAATCAGGGGAAAAATATAAAAAGTTCCCTGTTTCAAATTCAATGTGACATTGTGCAAGTTGAGAGGCAGCCATTTAACTATTCAGAGGAAACAGCTTCCTGGGGCACCTCCGGCCTCCTGGCCAGGGACATTCCTCCCATTCTCCCCCTCCACCCTCCTCTCCCAATGATGTTTTCTTCAGGATTTTTTTTTCATCAGTCATGAGATGAGGGTTTCCATACCATGTGACATCATCAGAAAGAAATATCTAGCTGGGCAATTGTGACCAACCTAGAGAGAAAGTTTCTTACATAGATTTAGGCTCTGGGAACTTCACCTGTCCCAAGGTTGCAAATGTCTTCCACCGCACCAGCCATTTTTTCCCTGGGGAACACAACTTACTCACTGTATTAGCTGTATGTCACATTGTTATGACAAAAACACCTGGCAAAGGCAACGGGAGGGAGGGAGGGAAGGAAGGAAGGAAGGAAGGAAGGAAGGAAGGAAGGAAGGAAGGAAGGAAGGAAGGACTTATTTGGTCTCACAGTTCCAGGTAGTCACAGTCCGTCATGGCATGGAAGGTATGGTAACAGGGAAGCGAGGCCATGACACCGTGTCTACAGTCAAGAAGACAGAGATGGATGCTGGTGCTGACTCAGGCTGGGCCCCCAGCCCATGGGCTGACACTGCCCACCTTTCCACTGGATCTTTCCACCTCACTTAACCTAATCGAGATAATCCCTTCCGGATAGGAGCAGAACTTTGTTCCACTTCTAAATCCCAGTCACACTGACAATCGAGGTTAACCATCACACTCAGGAGGCAACCTGAGCAGCAACACCTGCAGAAAAATCAGGAGGGAATCTGCAAGCTAACAAAGCAAGGTGGAGATGTTCCAGAAACGATGCAAAGAGAACAGCCCAACCCTGGCACCTGCAGGTGGAATGGAAATTCTCCCTCCCAGAGGCGTGTCTAGGGAAGCTACAGGAAGCAGAATTTAACCATGTCCTACTCTTAAAGCAGAAACTGGAGGTCCAAGTGGGGAAAGAGCTTCTGGTGTCTCCAGATGAGGCCTCCCAGAAGATCTCCTCTACCTTCTTCACCACCACATCGAGAGTCTCCTCCTCCAACTCGATAGAGTTACTCCATTGCATGGGTATCGGATTCTTCTACAGTACCTCATGGAGACAACGCTGAGTCTAAGCTTCAACAGGCTCACTTTTGTTTCTTGTGCTAAACAGAAAGATCTTTGGAGAGATGTCCATTTATTATCTTCTCACTCATAAGCAGATCGACATTGGAATTAATTGTTGGGGTAAAACACTAAGTACCCCAAAGCATAGACTAACAACTGGTAAGCTAAAAATCCAGAAAATCAGTGCAGTGCCTGTGGTCTCTGTGTATGTGCACATTGAACAGACATTTGACTCTTACTGAACTCTGAAAAAAAAAAAAAAAAGAATCTGCTTGATTTTTTAAAGCCCATCAAAAGGGCAATCTAAAACCTCACACCGTTTGCAAGGGATCAGAGTCACAGCTAGAGAGTCCAGGAATAGTTAGTTGGTCACTTTGTATCAAATCATAAGAAAGTGTGTCCACTCTACACATTTAGTGCCTATGGCTTAAAAAAAAAAAAAAGTCACCCGGCAAGTTAGCCCACCCCAACACGAGATGAGTCAGTTAAAGCATAAATTTAAAAGACTTCCATGTAAGAAGACAGGATAATAAGATGGGAACAAGTGCTCCTCAGCCCCTTCATCAAGAGACAGCTCCATCCTGATAGTCATCTGGGTCTTGTGGGATGTAGACGGGAAAGCTTTGAGTCAGGCAAAGCATGAAATTAAGACTGGAACGATAGCAGTATTCTCAAAAAGAGAAAACACAAGCTGAGTGTTCCTTAGCTGGAATGTTCAAGACTAGAAGTGTTGTGGATTTCAAACTCTTTTTTTGCAGATTTTGGAATATTTACATATACATGATATCCTAGCTCTATTTGTGAAAGAAAAATTCATTTCTGTTTCATCAACACTCCATGCATCTACCTGAAGATGGCTTCATTCAATATGTCTAGTGCACCTGACTTGACAGGGTCCTGTCCCATGAAGTCAAGTGTGAGATTTTCTACTTATGCTATCAAGATCAGGGTTCAAAAAGTTTTGAATTCTAGAGCACTTCAAATTTTTGATTTTCAAATTAATGTTACTTGTTTCTGGTTACTCAGACAACAAATAGGTCAAAACTACTTCACGACATTACATTTTCCTTAAATATGACAGTAAAGCAAATTTCTCAGGACTCAACTGAAAACAAGGAACATCTGGGCAATTATGCTGACTTGCTGAGATGCAAATAATCCTGCCAATAGGATTGGCTGAAGATAGATAAAGACATCAAAGAGACTTGACTCTACCTACCTTCCCAAACTTCACAGAGTATACAAAGACACTACCCTACTCACTGATAATCAGAAAACAGGCAGAGTGATACAGGAAACACAGAGGAAAAAGAATAGGTACAGACTCAAACTACCAATCCATCTCCTCCCACATCCACAAAGGAATGCAAGACCACCACCAGTGGCTGGGCATGTGGTGCATTCCTTTAAACCTGTCACTCAAGAGGCAGAGGCAAAGGTAAATGGATGTCTGTGAGCTTAAAACCAGCCTGCTCTACATATTGGGTTCCCAGCCAGCCAGGGTTATGTAGTAAGACCTTGTCTCAATTAAAAATCAAAATTAAAAAGCAGAGAAACCGGGCTGGAGACATGGCTCAGGGGTTAAGAGCACTGACTGTTCTTCCAGAGGTCCTGAGTTCAATTCCCAGCAACCACATGGTGCCTCACAACCAACCACCTTGAATGAGATCTGGTGCCCTCTGCTGGCATGCAGGTAGAAGACTGTATACATAATAAATAAATAAAATTAAAAAAAAATAAATAAAAGCAGAGAAACCTTGCCCTCCCATGTGATGTAGCTTCTCATAGTAGCTAGTAATCTAGCATCTAGCATCAAATTGCTGTTAACACATCTGAACACAACGTATTCCAGATGGACTCACAGAGGGGAATGTCATCCTGGAGCTCTGTGTCAAGGGTCTGCACCAGGCTAAGGCCATGAAGTTACACAGAATTATATGTTGGCAACAAGAGCTAAGAGCAGCCAAAAGAAATAACCAGCTGGGTCTTTGGTTCGGCAACATCCTTGGCCCATCCTCAACCCGACTCTTGCCCAGTGATGGAGAAATCACGAAGGAAATCCTAAAATGTGCCCTTGGTTGTCCTTCTATCATTATGTGCTAGAATGTGCACACATATCTAATGCTTAGTGTGCCCAGCGCACAGTTCCTGCAGGTCACTGCAATGTTAAATGCTAAAACACACACACACACACACACACACACACACACACACACACACACACACACCATTCATACTGTACTGTACTTCCCAGAGTGGAGTTACTGTGATATTATCTATGAAATGAAATACTTAAGAGTCAAGAACTTTGAAAATGGCCAAGTATTATATACCACCTATAAATATTACTAAAGCAAAATGTATGTGAACCTAGGGAGTCCTAAGGCCAAATAAGACACAACATATTTTAATATAGAATTTTCTAAATACATTTGTTGTAAAATCCTGTGTTAATACTTTAAAAAGTAGAGGCTCGGAGATCACTTCATTATGTTTATTCATTTTTCTATAGAAAATAGAATATTTATCTGAAAATTGTCAAGTTTAGGATGACTTAAATTGTCGTCTATATAGTTGGGTCCATAAACTAGTCATGATATTTAACTAATAAATCTTGGTAATAACTGAGATGAGACAAGAGAACAATTCTGTTGAAATCCCATCTGATGGGATAATTTGGGAATCTTTACGTCTTAATTGCCTATTTTATGTTTTGTGAAATATTTCATTTGTATTAATGAAAGTGAGCACTGTTGTGATTTTTACCCAAAGAATGCTAGCTCGGGAAATTTCCACAAGTGTTTCATAATGACATTCATATTCTCTGCTCTCAGCACTCAAATCACTCCAAGTAGCTACTCAGCGGCGGCTTTAGAGCTAACTCTCCTCGTGGGCTGGAGCCACGCCTCAGGGGGTAACGGCGCACAGACTGTTCTTTGTAACCACATGCGTTTGGTCCCCAGCACTCACGTGGGCCAGGCAGTTCACACCCACCTGTGACTCTAGCTCCAGGGAATAGGGAGCCCTCTTCTGGCGTCCTCAGGCACCTGTACTTATATGAACATAACCCAAATAATCTTTAAAATCAAATTTTTGAAAGATGGTTTTCCCTCCTGCAATGTAAACCATGGAGCCTGGGGTCTCTTCGTCGTACAGTTAAATCCAACAGAAGAGAGAGAAACGGGTGCGCTGCTGAGGGAGGGCATCGCGCTGTCCAGACTGTAAGAAGAGGGCTTGCTTCCTTTACAGCTGGGAACTGACCGCCAGTAAGCAGACTTGAGGAAGGGACAGAAAAGAGTACAGCACGACCGGGAAAGCAGGAAATGAGCTGGGAAAGGAAAAAGACAAATTCATTACCTTTAGATTGCTCACGGTTCCCGGCAATACCTGTGACTGCAAAACCGAGTGAGAGAGATAATGAGGGTTCATTGGCGACTTTTGAGACAAGTGCCCTGAAGGAGCTGCACCCCAGGCTTAATAAACATGAATGAGAGGAACAGCTGCGAGCTGTGGTCCTTGGAGTGTGGTTCCCCCACCCAGCAGCAGCAGCAGCACCAGCACCTGGGACACCTCAGAAATGAACCTGCTCAACCCCCACGCAGGACTTGCTGAACCAGAACCTGTGGGAAGGGTGGAGCAGGGGCTGTGGAAACTCCTGCTTAAGCACGCCCTCCTCCCCTGGTTGCTGACACTCGGGGCTGTAAAGACAAGGAAATCGATGGTCTGATCGTTTTTAATCACCCTGGTGACTGATAACAAAAAATTAATCCAGGTAAAATAATCCCATGAAAGTAAAGGACGGAACAACCTGGGGAGCGAAGCAGCTGATTTTATCAGAGATGGACGATCTAAGGAATGGAAATGTTCCTTCTTTTCAAATTTTGTCTCCAGATTTCCCAGACAAGTGACTAATCCTCCCGTACCTATCCTTGTAAGAGAGCTATTGGGAGCACAGCTGAACAACTTGTCAGGACTAACTAGATGAGCAACAAGAGAGGACTTAAAAACAAACAAACAAACAAACAAACAAACAAAAATACTCAGAGGAGAGCAATTGAAAGACAACTTTAGCAAAAAAAACAAACAAGCAAGAGGTGGTGAGGTTGAAAACCACAGTGGGGCCACCTACTAGCATTTACTTACGTATATACACCTCAGACTAGAGTTTACTTACATTCACCTCAAACTATGGTGTTTGTTTACGTAGCTACACCTCAGACTATAGAAAACAAGAATTTGTAAAAACTTCTAAATTTTACTTTGTAGTGTAAAAGTATACTAAAAGTGCAAATATATAGTAAAGTGAAAAATAATAAGATATAATTTTTTAAAGAAAAGAAATGAAGGAGAGGAGAAAAGGAAGTAGGAAGGGGGAGAGGCAGAGGGGAGGGGAGGAAAATAATAGGTCCAAAGAAAACGCTGAATTTTACTATTTCAATGACCCCAGCACCTGAGACTTGGGATATAATGTTCTGGGTCCCAACCCTGCCACATGGTACCAAGTCTCACTGCTCTCCATGACCCCTTCATGCCTTCAAAACCACCCGGGACACCCACCAAGCTGAACTTCCAGCTTGAGTTGCAGCCTTGCCCCTCTGAGCACATCTTAAGGCCTGAATGCTGACCTTAAGGAAACACTTCCCAAAAGATTCACCTCAAGGATGCTCATCTCATATCCATCACAGTGGATTCTTAACCCTGGCTGGCCAGAAACAACAAGTTCTTAATTCAAACATGTCACATGAACAGTCACGACATGGTCCGTGAGACACTCTCAAACGTCCCTCTGAAATTTCTTAAGTCAGGCCTTGTTATCTGCATTGCTCTCAACATTCTCAAGGCTCCCCCAGGGAGCAGCCAGCCCCTTAAGTTCCAAGCACTCAACGGCCTCTCCAGCCCTAAGTTCCCAACTCTTTCTACAATCCTCCCAAAAAACAGCATGATCAACCTCGTCACAGCAAAACCTCTTAATCCTGAAACCAATGTCTGTCCTAGTTTGCTTTTCTATTGCTGTGTGATAAACGCATGACCAAAAGCAACTTGGGGAGGACGGGGGTCTGTTTGGCTTACAGTTCCACATCACAATCCATCATTGAGAGAAGTCAGACAGGAACTCCCAGCAGGAACTAAAGTGGAGACTATGGAGGGATGGCTTGTTCTCCATAGCTTGTTCAGCTTGCTTACTCACACAATTCAGACCACCTGCCCGGGGTGGTACCACCCTCAGGGGGCTGGGTCCTCCCACATCAATCATTAATCAAGACAATGTTCCACAGGCTTGCCTACAGGCCAATCTGACGGAGGAGTTTTCTCGATTGAGGCTCCATCTTCCCAAATGACCTTAACTTGTGTCAAATTGACAAACTCCAGTCAGCACAGAGAATCTCCTCCAAGGTCATGATCCACTTGTTTCTACCAGGAAACAAGATTAAAAAGTATAATGGAAAAAAAGGTACTGTTAATCTTATGCTTGAAACAAGCCCACACTGCTTTAAAATATTAAACAACCCCTTAAACAATGTCAATGTCACCAAAAAAAAAAAAATCAAACACAAAGGACAGGATGTAAAGTCTCCCTGTTCACATATAACACTGATAAATCCCAAGGGTTATAACTTAGGAACTACTCAATACCCAAAGAATATGCCCAGGGGCCCTAGGTAGTCATGAAGATAAATGGGACCACTCAACACACAGGGTGTGTGTTATGGCCTGTAGACGGAGTTTCTGTTCCACCTGGCCACCCTTCAGCCCCAAATAAACACACAGAGACTTATATTAATTATAAACTGTTTGGCTGATGGCTCAAGTTTCTTACTGGCTAGCTCTCTTTTAATTATTAACCCATAACTATTAATCTATGTATTTCTACCTGGCGTTATCTTACCAGAGAACAATGGGTGAGTCCTATCTTCCCAGTAGCTCCATGGTGTTTCCTGGCAACTTCTCTTTGCCTTCCTCTCCCCAGAATTCTCATCAGGTAGCCCCACCTATACTTCCTGCCTGGCTACTGGAAAATCAATGTTTTACTATCAACCAATAAGAGAAACATATTTACAGAAGAATATCCTCCATCAACGGCCAGTTATCCATATGTGGCCAATAACCTGTATGCATTATGTGTTATTCAGTGGCATAATTCTCTACTGTTGTTGGTAGTTTGGGTGGAGTTGAGACTTTTTTGTTTTGTTTTTCAAGATGGAGTTTCAGTATATAGATAAAACCAGCTGGAACTCATTAGTAGCCCAGGCTGGCCTCCATCTTGTAGCCATCCTCTGCACTATAACATACTGTAAGAGCCAGTATAAGAAAGAGGCAGTTTGGATTTGGTTTGGGTTTGTTTTGTTTTGCAGTGCTGTGGAGCCATGGGTGCATGCCCACCGCTTCACACTGTTGCAGGGAACTGTTTTTTTGTTTTGTTTTGTTTTGTTTTGTTTTACTAAACAATTTTCTAGTAACTAGACACAGTAAGGGGAAAGCTACTAGTAAAGTTAGACTCCCGACTGGAAATATACAGAAAGGATGACACAAATATCCGTTGAGCTCCTGCAGGATGGCTTCTTTACTTTGATGATGAATACACAAAGCCCTTCCAAAGGCAAACATCTATGACTTTCAGCTGAGTACCAAGCTTGAGCAGTTTGTAATGATAATGTACCACTGCCCTCTAGTGTGTAACCTAAGAAGATAACATCACTGAGACAAAAAAGAAAAGACAGGGAGCAATACCAGATTATATAGCTTTGTTTTGTTTTCTGAGTCAGGGGTTCACATAGCCGAGGCTGGCCCTGACCCCCTGGTCTTTCTGCCTCCTCACCTAGACAGGGTTCTGTGATTTCAGCCCTGGATCACCATGCTCAACCAAAATTAATTTTATCTGCAAGTTAATAGAACCATTTTCTTTCCAGGTGAATGAAAGGGGCAGAAAGAATAAAGTCGAAGGAGTCCAGAGCTTTGTGCAGGCTCTGGCTCCAGCTGGCACCAGACCTCAGGTCACAAGAGTGCTAACTCACACAGGGCCTTCCTAACACTGCGTTCTTGGTCCATTTCATCCTCTGGTAGCCCCCTTTGTTGCCTGGGTCCATGTAACTCCCTGCTCAAATCCCTTTATCACTATGAGCCCAGGGTATCCTCAATCACAAGTTCAAATCCTTACAATAGTTTAGCTGAAAAGAACAATGGCTAATGAGGCCTCGTTGACAAGAATAGTCTGTTATCAGCAAGCTAATGACCACTTAGGCCGTGGCAGCGATGCCAGCCTACAATTAGGTCTACAGTGATGTACAAACAGAAAAGGACTCTGTGATAGTTAAACATGATCCTTTAGTCCAATTGTTCATTGGGGGAAAAAATAAAACAAACCTTAAATCCCACCCGAGAAAGCCTAAAATTCATACTTTGGAATGCCAGGCCATGACCTACTAGCCCACACATCTAAACATTTCTGAACAAGCATGTGAGTGTATATTCCTCCAAAAATAGTCTGCATTGAAGGGAGATTTTTTTCATGGCACATAGTATGGTGAATGGGTTTTTTTTACTCCACTTTGCTTATTGTTAGGTTCCAAAGGAAGGAGCCACAAACTGTGGGGTGCTCCCCCCTGGACTCTGGACAGATTAGGCACAGACCACAACAAATACCAGTTTCCAAGCACAAAAAGAATGCAAAGAGATCCTATTAAGCAAGGCAAAAAGACAAGATGGCTGAATCTGAATCAGGCAGAAACTGCACCGAATAGCTTTGTAAGTGTTAGTTTTGAGAGAGGAGACAGGGACAAGTCTGTGTTAGAATGACCGGTTGGTGAGTTCTGATTGGATATGTTAATTAAGTTAGTCAAAATAATCAATTTTGATTGTTGGACCTTGATGATTTGATAGTTGGACCTTGGTGGTCAGTTTCAGGAATGCGACGGTGATCAAATAAGGGAATAGACCTTAGTAGCTAGCTTTAGGAAAATAATCTAACAATTCAGCAAGGGGGAGAAAGGTAAAAGGCAAACCTGTCAGCACCATGATTGCCATGTTCGGCCCTTTGTCTGCCAAGATCAAACCTGCTAGAGCCCTTCACCAAAAGCTTTTCCTCTAGACATGTATTATCTGCATCAACATTAAATCTTGACAAAATCTGTTTAGGTATTGAAAAGTACCTGAGTACTAAATATTGGAATATGGAGAAGCGTGAAGAAGTTTTGTTTTTTTGAGTTTTTCGACACAGGGTTTCTCTGTAGCTTTGGAGCCTGTCCTGGAACTCACTCTGTAGACCAGGCTGGCCTTGCACTCACAGAGATCCACATGCTCTGCCTCACGAGTGCTGGAATTAAAGGTGTGAGCCACCACCACCACCTGGCATAAAGCATGAAGTTTTGTAACTAGATGAGAGTGGTGTGCTCTATTGAAACATAGTGTGGTGTTACAGAGAGTAAAGCTCACTGGGGCTGAGGTAGAGCGCTTGCTTACCATGAACCAGGCCCTGGGTTTTAAAAAAAATATAAGCCTAGGTTATGGGTTCAGGACCCACATGGACCAGTGTTTGCCTAGTAACTTTGCTAAACTAATACCTTTGAGGCTGAGAGCAAGGTGCTATAGCCAAGTACCTAATGTCTTTAAGAAAGAGGTATCAGTTTGCTCATTGCTGGGACAAAGGGCCACATAAAAGCAATTCAAGAAATGGGGAAGTGTCCATCATAGCAGGAAATCATGGCAGCAGGAGCTTGGGGCCACACAGAGCCTACATGCAGAAAGCAGAGAGCCGTGAAAACTGGGTCTCAGCTTCCACCTTAACTAATCCAGTCTAGAAAATCCTTCCGAGATGTGCCCAGGATGTATCTCTAAGGTGTTTTCCATCCTGTCGATCTAACAGCTAATATTAAACAACACAGGAGACAAACAATTTCAAAACTCATTTACTCAATGAGCCCAGCAGATGGGGGTGGAGGGATGCTGTCCTAATCTGTACTTCTTCCCACTTGCCAGCATTGCCGGTTCTTTCTCCTCAGAGTGCCAAGGCATGTTCACATCCAGAGAGCTGGTCTACTGAGAAAGGCATACCTAGCGAGAGTCTTGTGCTGCTGAGCAAAGCAGACAGAATCCGGTCAAGAGCATGAGGTGATAACCCTATCCATCTACCGTCTTCCCTTGCTCTAGAAAAACCACACCCCTTTACTGCTTCGTGTTTTTAACATTTACTTCTTGTTGGGGGTGTGTGCCACAGTGCACATATGTGAAGGTCAGAAGACAACTTGCAGGAGTGAGTTTTCAACGTTCTGTGGATCCTGGAGATCAAACTTCAGTCGTCAGGCTTTAACTGCAAGCACCTTTCCCTGCTGAGCCATCTTTCTGCTCCCCTCCTGTACCTGTGAATCACGGTCACCAGCATCCTCTGGACCCACATGTCAGCTTTCTTACCTGTTCTTCCTATCTGTTCAGCTTTACTGGGCTCTTATCCATCTGTCTAAAAGCATTCTTGAATTTTTCCCTATCCTTAAAATCCAATACTGCAAGCCCTTTTATTGCCATGATCTCCTCTCTGGGTCATAGAAAGATAAAGCAGTGTGGAGACTCCATAATTTACAAAAAGAAAACAACAATAACTGTGCTGGAAGGCGTATAATTTAGTAGTGGAAGAAGGGCTAGTTCTCCACTGAAAACTGTCGGATTAAAGTCTCTTTATTCAAGAAAACACCAAGGTAAAACACAGGCCAGAGCTAGGTTATAGAACGCAGCCAGCGCGGCCAGAACAAAAAGGCCCAGGTCCCCACGTGCAGCCCCTTAAGAAGCTCCCTTACATCACCTCCGCTTTCCTTCACCACGCCCTTATGGGCGAGTCCTGGGTCCACCTGGTACCTGTCCCAAGACTATTGGGCGGGGCTAGGGTGTCTCCCTACAGAAAACCACTGCGATCCATTAAAAACTGGGATGTCATTAAATCCTGGGCTGTATTGTCAGGCTCCAAGCTCCTCGAGCTGAGAGGAGGCAGGACTGGGAACCCCCTGTGGTATCACAGTTCAAGATGATGCAGGAGGCAGGACTGGGAATCAATCCCCCTTGGCATGATAGTTCAAGACGATGCTGTGCTGTGGAAATAGCACACAAACTGATGCAGGAGACTAATCCTCAACACGTGGAGCTGTGGAGACAGCTCAGTTAGGAAAATGCTTAACGTGAGGACCCAAGTTCAGATCCTCAGGAGTCTTATAAACGCCAGCTACTACAGTACAAACCTGTAATGCCCGAGCTGGGAGGGGAGACAGGAGGATCCCTGAGGTTTGCCCACTTGGTGAGAGCATCAGGGACAGCCGAGAGGCCTTGTTTCAAAAAAGGAAGGTGGGCTGTGATCAAGGAAGAAACCCAACATATGTGCACACACACACACACACACACACACACACACACACACACACACACACAAGCACATGCATATAAACACATATGCCTGGAGCACAAAAAAAATTACATTAAAATTCTTGTTTTTAAAGAGGGTAGAAACTTTTAAGCAATCTTACTTAAAATGGTGGCTCTGTGAATGGGGACTTTTGGGTTAGTGTGGTACCTCAATGGCTAACTCCTTGAGGCTTTACCAAGAAGAGAGTCCGAAGTGGTAGGGAATGCCTGTGATCCTACCCTCAAGAACTTGAGGTAGAAGGATTAGGAGTTCAAGGCCAGTCTAAGCTTTATAGAGAATTCAAATTCTGCCTAAGCTACAGGAGTGCCTCAAAAAAAAAAAAAAAGGAAGGAAGGAA